>NW_011494962.1:5934884-5951516 GCF_000754665.1 Bison bison bison | reverse complement strand
TGATGCTAAAGCTGAAACTCCAGTACTTTGGCCACCTCATGCGAAGAGTTGACTCATTGGAAAAGACTCTGATGCAGGGAGGGATTGGGGGCAGGAGGAGAAGGGGACGACAGAGGATGCGATGGCTGGATGGCATCACTGACTCGATGGACATGAGTCTGAGTGAACTCCGGGAGTTGGTGATGGACAGGGAGGCCTGGCGTGCTGCGATTCATGGGGTCTCGAAGAGTCGGACACGACTGAGCGACTGAACTGAACTGAACTGTAGTCTTCTATTTCTTTGCTGATCTCCCCCTTAGTTGTTCCATTCATTTTTTGAAAGTGAGATACTGAATTCTGTCTATTTCTTCCTTCATTTCTATTAAGAGGTTTTGCTTCTGGTTACTGTTTGTATGGTATTTTTCTTTCATCTTTTAAACTTTCAATCTATTCATGTCTTTGAATCTGAAGTGCATTTCTTATAGACAGAATATGCTGCTGTTGCTGTTCAGTTGCTCAGTCATGTCCAGCTCTTTGCGACCCCAGGGACTGCAGCACGCCAGGCTTCCCCGTCCTTCACTATCCCCCAGAGTTTTCTCAAATTCATGTATACTTAGGTGGTGATGTCATCCAACCATCTCCTCTTCTCCTCCTGCCCTCAGTCTTTCCCAGTATCAAGGTCTTTTCCAATGAGTCTGCTCTTTGCATCAGGTGGCCAAATTACTGGACCTTCAGCCTCAGCATCCGTCCTTCCAATGAATATTCAGGGTTGACTTCTTTTAGGATTGACTGGTTTGATCTTGCAGTCTAAGGGACTCTTAAGAGTCTTTTCAGCACTATAATTTGAAAGCACTAATTCTTAGGTGCTCAGGCTTTTCTATGGTCCAACTCTTACATGACTACTGGAAAAACCATAGCTTTTGACCTTTGTCGGCAAAGTGACGTCTTTGCTTTTTAACATGCTGCCTGGGTTCGTCATATCTTTCCTTCCAAGGAGCAAGTATATGCCCTTCTAAATTCTCAGCAATATATCAGAGCTTTCCAAAAACCCCTATGAACATCTCATTAATATATCTTCCTTTTATAATTTTTCCAGGCTTTTGTTTGCCACAATTATTAATGTAGGCATCTGTGATATTAATTTCTACTGATTGTTTTCAACAAATGACCTGGAGGTAGGACTTTTGAGCTCTAAATCAGGTCAAATAATGACAGTGACCTATGAACAGAGATTTTCTAAGAAGCTTTGAGACAAATCAAATAATATTGATGCTTTAAGGATGAGACTATATGAGAAGATCCAGACTTGGTCTGCCTCCGTCTTGGCTCCAAGTCTGTTAGTTTTCAAGGCTGCTTGAGAACTGGGGAGCGAGCAGGGAATAAGTGTAGGTCAAGTTAAATAGCCATAAATCTTGTTCTTACTGACGTTCAGCAGCTTTTCTTGAATAAATGCATCTCAGATTGTTGTAAAACTGGTGAATTTCTAGAGCTCTGAAAAATTGACTTAGAAATTTCTTATCTGTTTTCATTCTCCTTTTTTTTTTTTTTCAGGTATAGGAGGGACTATTTTCATTCTTTTTTTAGAGTAGATTTATGGAAGTTCTCACTCTGATACCCTAAAAGCTCCAAGTCCCTTTATTGACCCCTATTTTTACCTTACTCTCCAATATTTCAATGAGACTGTTCTTTCATATGGATATTAGTCTTGGAATTGTTCTGAACCATTCCAAACTAGGTAATAAATATATTGCAAAATATTTTCAAAGCAAAATTATTAACAAATGTCTGTACAAATCAGCATTTTCTTTAATTGGTTCAATATCCTCACTCCTTTTCTTCAATCAGTTGTTCTTTGGATTTGGGGAATGGTAGAATCTTTGAAAAAATGTAATGAATGGTATGGACTTTCACTCCCAATATATACATGTGAGTACAAAAATACATACTTTTTATAATGTGTTTATGGTCCTGAATCCCTAAAATATCTCTGGAACACAGATAAAGAATTTCTCTCAGTGTTTTATGCTACATTTGTTTATAAACATTATTTGTATATTTTCTACCATCTTTGTCTCTGAAAAAGTTTCTCACTGGTAGTAAACACAAAAGATGAAATCAACATTCACTGAGTGCCAATTAAATGTCAGTCATCATGTTATATAAAATGATTTGTTCATATTAGGTGTCTAATTATATCTTGCATAAACACTACTTTACTTACATTATTTCAGCCTCCCTGTTTCCTTAACTTTTGATAGAGAAATACTGCCCTAAATAAAAAAACTAGTATAGTTTGATAATATGTTATACTCAAGAAACAGCAGAGTGGGTGGAGGGACAAAGATAAAAAAACTACTGATGATACTGAGGAGAGATTCAAAATAAACTTTGGGAAACTTTAGAAATCTCTCAGTTTCCACCACTCCTAAGATCTGCCTCTCCAAAAGTTCTTCCAGTATGAAACAATATAAAACAACTCATGAAAACGTGCTGTTGGAAACCTCATTTGTGATGCCAGTCTCAGGGCCCAAATTCCTTTCTTCTCCTGTCTTATTGTGGGTCTCTCACAAGACAATTTGCCATCACCATGCTAGCATTAATGGTCCAAGACAGCAAAGCCTATGTTCAACTCTCTTTGATCCCTGGGTGGAGAAGAAACTCTGGAGGAAGACATAGCAACCCACTCCAGTATTCTTGTCTGGAGAATCTCCATGCACAGGGAGCCTGAGGGAATGGGGGTGGGGGTTCATGATCCATAGGGTCACAAAGAGTCAGACGTGACTGAAGTGACTTAGCACCCACACATATGCTAAGAAGGCAGAAAACATTCTCAGTACGTCCCAGTGAGTGATACATTAGGAGCACACACCACCACTAATATACCACAAATACCTGGGATACAGAAGAATTAAATTAGTGAACACAATATATTTTAGAGGAGTCATAATTTAAGAATTTTTACAAAGTGAAACTTCTTTAAAAGATAATTTTTAATTTCCAAAAAATAAAAATCCTGCACACATATGGAATATAATTACAAACACACACATACATGCAATAAATGGCTGATTAAGTGAATGCTAAGGAATCTCATTTTCATGTAATCAGTAGTTAAAATCAAAATGTGAGTTTGAGATTTTGCTAGCTATTTTAACATTTACTGATTACTTATTGGTTGCAAAGTATTACAACTTTTACAGGATATAAGTATGTTGCTAACTATAAATATCAATATAATATGTGCTCATTGCAGAAAATTTGGAAAATCATTCTCTCACCAACTTGAAAAAGTGAATGTAAATAGTTTGGTGAAAACCCTTCCATATTATTATCTGTTTTATAGTTATTGAAGCCCATTTAGCAATACATCATGAACATTTTTTATGTTGCTGGAATTTTATGCAATATTAATGTTCTTGCTTACAAAGTATAAATATGTCTTAACTTATAATCTCTGGTTGGAAATTTAGGCTGCTTAATTTTGCTAATATCTTAAGTACTGTTGCAATGAATATTCTTCATATGTATCATTTTAGTCATCTTTGACAAAGGCTTTGTATCATCTTTTATTAATCCCTTAGGATAGATTTTTAAGTAGGATTACTGGGTTAAATATATTCACATTTGCAAGCCTTTGGATTTTTTATGTCACTTGCTCTTGAGAAGTTTATAGTTTTCCTGTATCACTCTAACAAAGAGAATTATAATTTTTGTGCAAAAAAAGATAAATCCTTGTAAATTTTTACAATATTTATTAATATTTTTCATGGCTCTTAGACACTTTTAATTTGTTTTGGAGTCACTCATTAATTCCTTTGCCTACTTTTCTACTGAAATATTCATCTTAAAATCCTTAATATGTTAAAAGCATCAGGAACATAAAAAATTAGGATACCTGTGATGTCTACATAGTGAATGATCCTTTCCCCTTAATTTTTCTTGGTTTTTAATTTTATTTATAATGAAATTTGACATACAGAGGGTTAAATTTGTATGCCTATAGAATTACATTTTGAGAAGTCTTCCACATGGTATAATCAAATTACTGTTCACATATTTTTTGAAAATTATTTTACAGTTTTAATTTGAATACAAGTCTTTAGTTATTTTGTAATTTATTGTGGTTTTTAATTTTTTTTTCATTGAATTGATTATGACAGACTTGAAACTGCCATTCAGAGTTGTTTACTACCTTTTTTTGTTACTCATGATGTGCATGTGTGTGCTAAGTCGCTTCAGTCGTGTCCAACTCTTTGAGACTCTATGGATTGTAGCCTACCAGTCTCACAGTATTCAAGAACATTCTTCCCTCTTCTTTTTAACCATCAGACTTCTAGCAGTTTTTTAGCTCCCTGCTTTGAGGTAAGGTTTTCCTCAGTCATGGTACACGAGTGGTTTGTACCGCTTACTTACTATCTTGTTGCAGTGCTTCTTGTTATCTTGTGCTGTAATTTGATTCCTGCTCTTTAAATGTTTCTTTATAAATGTTTTTGTTGGAGATATGATACCAAAGGCTGTGCATATCTGCATTCTTGAGGAGCCTAGAAAATTGCTATCTTAAAATGGATGTTCAGAAAATATGTATTGACTTAATTTAGCTGTGATGAAGAAATGAATCATCACAACTTCCTTCTCCTGCTTTCAGGAATAGCATGTACCTTTGTGTGTATTTATGGAGTGGAGTTATTTCATTATCTCCTTCACTCAATTTTGTCACTAGTGAGTAACTTTGCATTTTTTCCTTGACTTTCTTAATTTTTTAATTATAAAATCTTTGGCTAATTTGAAATAAATATAAGATACATAAACGAAATATTCAAATATTCAGGCACTACCTGAAACAAGTCGGTAGTTTGATTATCTGATCTAACTTTGACATTTATTAATTTATACCATCTCCTGCTTAGTTTTTTGGTCACCAGACAGTTATATTTAGAATCTACACACACACAAACATACATGCGCACATTTCAACAGGTAAAAAGGTAACATTTCAGTCAACAAACTTAAGAATTTTTCTCTATTAGTATGAATTAGGTGCTATCTTAATTATATGACCCATATATTTCTTAACAAAAGGATCTTTGGGTACAATTTTTGTCTTAAAATCTTCATTGAAATTCCTATAAATATTATACTAAATATTTTTACATATAAGAAAAATGGGACTTTCAAGTTTCACCTATGCTTTTCAAAAAACAGCATTCTTAGAGTAAAAATATAGATAGCAGAATGAAGTATATATAAATTAAATTAAATATAAATTTAGTATAGAATATAAATTAAAATGTTTACTTAGAGTCTATCAATCATTTTAATTTTTCCCCCTCCCTCTGTTAAGGATACTGGATACTACTGGTAACTTATCTGTGAAATGCTATTCTATGATCTCAGAAAAACATGAATGACAACCTTCTTAGTAAAGAGTAGGCTACGAACTAGCAGTCTAAAGTATCAATATTTTGGCACTCTAATCAGACATAATTTATCTTTAAGAAATACCACATGGAAACATCACAAAAAGAACAGAAGAAAAATTACAACTCAAAACAGCATGCAAAAGTTTTGCGAGGTATTTGTCACCTAATAACTGACTTTGCTTTGAGGATGCCCCTGATGTTTTCACTGATACCTGGCACTATGGAGCACCTGGCTGTTTCTGGCACTCCTCACTTACGAAAGTGATTTTACAGATGTACTTAAATGTAGTTTTACATATTCTATCAACTAGCTATGAGTTACTTGAAAGTAGCAACTGTGTGTGTAAGCAGCTCTTGCCCAAACACCTGCTTGGTTGAGATCCAGGATTAATGCTATTCCTAAGATATTTAGTCATTGCCACCATTTGGCATGGCAACCCACTCCAGTATTCCCGTCTGGAGAATCCCCATGGACAGAGACGCCTGGCAGGCTACAGTCCATGAGGTCACAAAGAATCAGACATGACTGAGCAGCTAAGCATACACAGCACATCCAGTCACAAGCACTTACCCTTCTTAGCTTTCAGTGGCAAGTATTGGATGCATACTGATCCATCTCCAAATTTTGGTTCTGCCTTTCTTATGATAAAAGCATGCATTTTTAAGCAACCTACTGGGTTGAAGAGGATGTTCTTTGTTAATGGAATGAGAAAAAGACACTGTCTTATTTGATTGATTTTTTAAAATAGGATATGTCAGATGTATAAAAAGATGCTTTATACATGCAAAGGATATTCCACAGTGAAGTTTCTGTAGCCACAGAAAAATTGAGAAAACTTTAGGCTAGGTCTGTATGAAACAAATATTTCAAAATCTTTTGTGTTGTGGGTTTGCGTGCTAAGTTGCTTCAGTTGTGTCTGACTCTTTGCAATCTTATGGATTGTAGCCTGTCAGGCTCCTCTGTTCATGGGATTCTGCAGACAAGAATACTGGAGTGGGTTGCCATTTCCTTGAAACAAGTATTTCAAAATCTTCTGTGTTGTGGGTTTAAATAATGCTGTTTATTGGTAGTCGTACATAGCCTATAATAAATAAGAATCACAAAATACTGATTCATTTTATTGATCTTGTTGCTACCACTGTAGACACCAGTTCATATTACTACCTTTAGATTCCTTTGGAGGCAGTGTAACTCCAATACTTTGGCCACCTGATGCGAAGAGCTGACTCACTGGAAAAGATCCTGATGCTGGGAAAGATTGAAGGCTAAAGGAGAAGAGGGCGGCAGAGGATGAGACGGTTAGATAGTATCACAGACTCAATGGACGTGAATTTGAGCAAACTCTGGGAAGCAGTGATGGTCAGGGAAGCCTGGCATGCTGTAGTTCATGGGGTCTCAAGGAGTCAGACACAACTTAGTGGCTGAACAACAACATAGCTTCCCACGTGGTGCTAGTGGTAAAGAATCTGCCTGTCAATGCATGAGACACAAGAGACGTGGGTTCAATCCCTGAATTGGGAAAATCCCCTGGAGAAGGAAATGGCAGCCCACTCCAGTATTCCTGCTTAGAAAATTCCATGGACAGAGGAGCCTGGTGGGCTGCAGTCCATGGCCCACAAAGTGTCAGACGTGACTCGGCGACTGAGCACATTAGTAGTTAAATAGTCTGCTCTACTGCTTATTAACTGGGTGATCTGCCTCACTGTTCCGCAGCTTCTTCATCTGTAAAATGAGAATAATAATAAAGATCTATTTGAGGAGTTAAAACCATACTTTTTGAGTTGAAGTGAAGAAAACAAAAGAAACAGTCAAGAAGCTGTGAGAAGGGACAGAAAGTCAAATTCCTACAAGCAGCACAGGGATCAACACAAGTAGAGAGAGGAAAGGCACCATGAGTCTAATTCTTTTATTTTCCCCCTGATTTCCTTTCAATCTTACTCTGGGAACTCTGTTTTCTTAACTTCTCTCTCAACTTTGTCTCAGACTCCAACTCTGCTGATATCTTTCCATTTCCTTTCCCCAAAGGATAAAAATGAGCAGTTACAGCTTGACGTACGCAGTAGCCAAAATCAGGGTTTGGTAGCGTCAACTAAAAAAATAGTCACAACCTAAAAGTTGAGAGTTATGATTTATTCTGTGGGAATCTTTAGACCTTCAAACTTGGTAGGCAGCATCCTCAAGTAGCCTCAAGTGCTCCTTGGAGGGAGTGGGGTGGGGAGGAGGAGAGGTACAGAGTCAGGTTATATAGAAGCTTGCAACAAAGGGGGGGTAGTCTGAACACCAAAAGTATTTTTGTGAATTAAAGAAAATCAGGTAACTCAAGTTAAGGAATTTAGTGCTTTTCTATATATGGGAAGATGCAAGAGTCTGGGCTCACTGAAATCATTCCTTTCATGTGCATCTCAGCTATCTGGGGTCAGTATTCTGCAATTTTTTATATCCTGAGTTCTTCAGGGTTCCCTGTAGGGAGTGACTACAGCCTGATGGTTGCCACATGGCTCAGGTATTCTTCTTTCTGAGTGCCCTGGAGGGCTGGAATCACTGATGACTGTGATATCCTTGTTTACCGATATAGCAAGAAATATACCGTTTCTCAGTAGCAAGCTCATTACTTGCCATTTTCCATAAGGAAGGCTTTTTACTTTCTGTAGCAGCCATGGAAGTTTGAGTGAGTGGGGATACTATTTAGCAAATGCAGCCTGTATGGTTGTGTCTTGTCTGGTGGAACTTGTGCTCATGACAGTGAGCCCGAAGTGACCCTCATCATCCAAGGATTTGCTCAGCTACTCAAAGCTATTCTGGATTGTATCTAATTTAGCTTAATACATTTTCCTTAAAGGGCCTTTTCCTTTAATAGAAATGTATTATTTGGATTAAAATACAACTTCCAGGTGCTCCAAGTTACATACCATAAAGTCTTGCTATTTTAGAAGATAGATATTAAAATAGATTTTCAGCTATTATAAAACTACTCCCCTCTCCCCCAGAGGCAAAAGAAAAACCAGGTGGCAATGAGCAAATTTTTGAATCCCAGAGGACCTGAACATGTTTCAAACAGTACTATTCAAAAGTCTGAATCACTTCTATTTTGTATTACACTTTTGTTTGAAACTCACAAAAACTGAACAGTCATGTGGACTGGTCAGATTTCTGGTGGGACTTTAGGGGCCGGGGGTGGGATGGAAGAAGGGAGAAAGCCAGGCATCTAGAATATAAGATTCCTCAGGACTGCCATTAATGGTAAGAGGCCCTGCCTAGTGAAGAAGAAGCAGTATAGTCAAAACCAGATTCTAAGTTCTTGATAAAGATAGAAGTCAATAGTCAAAGCCATAGAAGTGAGGAAGAGCAAGGACAAAGTTGCTCTTTGACAATCTAGAGGGGTGGGAAAGTCTGGAAGGTGGAAGGGAGGCTTAAGAAGGAGGGGACATATGTATACCTATGCCTGATTCATGTTGATGTATGGCAGAAACCAACATGATATTTTAAAGTAATTACCCTCCAATTAAAAATAAAAGAAAACTTGAAAAATAAATAAGTAAAAAGAAAAATAAGTCAAATCCAGGAAAAAAAAAAAGACTAGGTCAGAATGCCGTGTTAATAGATTTAGCTATCAACCCATTTCAAAAATGACCTTGTTTCTGGATTCCAGGCCAGAAGTCTCTACCTGCAATGAAGTAGCAGTAAAATAGCAAAATTTGGTTGATCAGTTTCTTTAAAGGGCATGTTCCTACTGTTCAATTAATGTGACCAATGATTCTAGGATTCAAGGGTATGGCTCAGAAATATCAGGGTGTCTCTCTCTGTTGCAGAATAAAATTACTCGGTCTTTTTTTCTTCAGCCAGATGTGTACAAATGCTGCAAAAATTCAAGCTAAGTTTGGGGGCAGGTATCTGCATTGTTGTTAAGACTTAGTAAGTCCTGCAAATCATCCCACCTCCACCCTGTCATCAAGGATAACTCCCCTGCAAGTTTAATTACAGTCAAGAGCTTGGATTGCTGGGCTGGTATGTGGAATGTGCTTCTCTTCTAATACAGGGGCTCCTTGTCACAACACTGCTTTGACCTGCCATGATACAGTAATAGGAAACCCTGTAATTACCATGAAATAGACAGAAAGCTGATAAATGAGGTTTTGGATTAAAGCATTTAGGAACCCACAGAAATCAATTATGGTAAACATTACCAGAAAATCCACCTGACACTCCTTTGAGGGTTTTTATTATAGTGATTTATTTGTAGAGAGAAGCCAAGAAAACACTTTTTCCACCTAGGAAATGTACCAATTCTGTAATAATGAATATTCACAAAGGTACTAATAACCTCTCTCTTTTACATATGCTTAGAGGTTTATCTTATCTGCTGGTACGTGTGTCTTGTTGCACTCTTTGTTCTCCAGAGTGAAGCCTCAAAAATGTCTTATATGTCATAGTCCCAGATCCTCCTGTGATTTTTATGTTGACCGTATTTTTTCTTCTGTATTGTGCAAAGGGAAATGATCAGCGTTTGCCAGAATCATGAAAATATAGATTTAAAAAGGGATTCATACTTAATCATCCAGTCTTGTCCAACTCTTTGCAACCCCATGGACTGTGGCCTACCAGGCTCCTCTGTCCATGGGATTTTTTTAGGCAAGGATAATGGAGTGGGTTGCCATTTCCTCCTAACAGGGATCTTCCCCACCCAGGGATCTAGTCCACGTCTCCTGTGCCTCCTGCATTGCAGGTGGATTCTTTACCCATTGAGCCATTGGGGAAGCCATTAACAAGTGAGGTATAAGTTAAATATTTAGTTCTCCACTATAATTTCATTTTACTGCATGCTGTATCATTGATTTATGTATTGCATATTTGCTAATATTTTCATGTGCATAAAATTCTGATGCCACCAAGTACTGATGAATTTACAAATTCCATCATAAAAGAATCTCTTGGAGTTTTAGTATTACTGGTAATAATGTCAGTGCAAATCTTTCAACCTCTGTGTAACGAAACTTTAAATGAATAGTGATGGCATTAAAGTGAAAGTCTCTTAGTTGTGTCCAACTCTTTGTGACCCCATGGACTATACAGTCCATGGAATCCTCTAGGCCAGCATACTGGAGTCGGTTGCCTTTCCCTTCTCCAGGGGATCTTCCCAACCCAGGGATCAAACCCAGGTCTCCCAAATCATGGACAGATTCTTTACCAGCTGAGCCACAAGAGAAGCCTCAAAGAGCCATAAGTCCACCACAATTATTTTTTGTCGTGTCAAACTAAGGTTTTAATTCATGAATGCTTTTACTAATGTAGTGTGAGTCACATTCTTTTTCTGTTAATCAGATCGAACTACTGGCATATTTAGTTCCTTGTCAAATAGATTTTGTGTTTTTTAATTTACCCTTGCTGCTCTCTTGCTGTTAAGTCACACCTTCTTCACCTTGTGTTTGCTCGCTTGATTTCCTGGACTCAAGTACAAGAGTTATATTTATCCTTGATAACTTTCATCTCTTTCTCAGCCTATGCTGCTAAGTTGCTTCAGTCATGTCCGACTCTGTGCGACCCCATAGACGGCAGCCCACCAGGCTCCCCAGTCCCTGGGATTCTCCAGGCAAGAACACTGGAGTGGGTTGCCATTTCCTTCTCCAGCCTATAGCTCCAGCCTATTCAACTTTAAACTCAGATTCTGTCACCCAACACATTCATTATCTTTTAAATCTAGGCAAGTTGAAGGAGGTGTATTTACTTTGTAGCCCAGCCAGTGTTACACAGCTGTTCTTCGAAAAATAGACCATGATTAAACACCATGTGGAGGAGAGGTAATTACTTTCTTTTGTCCCTAGAGAAGATGATTTTGAAGTCTTTACAAAACTAAGATATTGATGAGCTCAAGGAATTAATATTCTAAATATTTACTTTCATTCTATATTCACTTTAAACTTCATTCCATACAGAAACTGAGCTTGGATTTATTTTGTTAAGTGGATGACAATTTTCATCCCAAGACATACTCAAGGTCAGCATAGAAATTAAATTTCTACCATCTTGAATTTACAGCTTAGTCTTTCTTGTAAATTTCATTTCAATCACATTTTCCAAGGTTTCTCAAGATTAATTTGTATACTTTAGAAAACTCAAGTAATAATGAAAATATATATAATGTTTTAAAAATGTTTCAATTAAAAATGTTTTAATTAAAAATGTTTTAGTGAATAGGTTTAACTTTTCCAATTTGGAATTAGAAAATTCTGTGTGCATTAGTCTATAATAACGAAAATGCTTAACTCAGATTTATACTTTTAAAAAGTATCATGTAATTTATTAGTATCTGTGGAATATGCGTGTCAAATTTCATTTATTTGGAACTAGACTTTATATTATAGTTTAAATTACTTCTAAATTAAGAAATTATTCCTTTTGTTGTATTGGTTCCTGTTTTACTGGACCCAGTTCCTAAGTCCCAATTCATTTTCTGGTAAACTCTAAAACTTTATAAACTATATCATAGAAGAAAGGGCATATGATAATAAGATACATTAACCTGAGGAAATGCTCTGTAAATATCAAGTATTTTCTATTTGCTGTTTGCTTTATAAAGGCCTGACCTATTCAAAATAAATCTAAGAAAATATTTAGATAAAATGTACTTAGAAACATTTAAGAATAGATGAACTTCAAAGCAATTTTAAAAATTTTTAATTGGAGGATAACTGATTTACAATATTGTGTTAGTTTCTGCCGTACAACAATGCAAATCAGCCATAACTATATATAGATATATATATATATATCCCCTCCCACTTGGGCCTCTCTCCCACCCCCGACCCCGATCCTACGCATCTAGGTGGTCACAGAGCACCGAGCTGAGCTCCTGTGCTATATATACAGCAGCTTCCCACTAGCTAGCTATTTTACACATGGTAGTGTAAAATGTCAATGCTATAGGTGAACTTCTAAACTGGAATTATACTTTATATGTGAAATAAAACTAGTGGATTGGCCAAAAAGGTTGTTTGGGTTTGTCCTCAAGATGTTACAGGAAAACCCCAAATAACTCTTTAGCCAACTTAGTACATGTGACACCATTGTACAAAACCTGACATTTAGCTCTGATGAATGAGGCTGAAAATGTTTCACGTGGACTCAGTATCCTAATCCATATGTACTGTCCACAACCAGGGTTGCACTTCATTTTTACTGTTTTCTCAGTAGCTGATGGCTTTCACAGTTCATGGTGAACCTGGGGTCTTCAGTGATTTTCAGAGATTATTCAGAAGCTTGGAGAACGGGATGCAACGGCAGTGTGTGTTCCAGTAACAGAAACACAGAAAGTCCTTATAAATGGGGTCAATGGGAGAGTTTGTGTTCATAGGTTATGCTTGTTCCAGAAGAGTATGGTATAAGAGTAGGAATAATGAAGGGATAGTTAATCTCTTCTACACACAAATTTGATTTAATGTTGACTATTAGGAGCAGTATAGTGTAACACAGAATCTACATGGTGACAGAATTTCAAAGTTGATTTTTTTTTAACATTCACCAAACATCACAGCTAATTTAATGTTTTAACTCATTGATTCCTTTAGTCATTTGTGTTCTTCAACAAAACCAGATGCACTACTAGATAACGCAATTCATTTTTTTGACAGATCAAAATAGCCTTTTATTATTGTGGTAGAGGCTAGGTTCTTTAGCAGAACAATTTGTTAATGAACCTTGACCAAATAAGCACCATTCTTCTGCTATCCTGAGTTTCTTAAGCAAGTCATTCCTGAACTATTTATTAAATATTTATCATATATATTCTTTTATTGGTATATGTTTTTAGTAGCTAACTATATGTTACAAGTTAAAAAGTATATAGACTGTTTAAATTCTGGTGGTTAATAACACATTAATTTTTTGTTATTTTTCCTGCATACTATGTTTGGACAGTTATTGAAACAGGACATTTTACAATTTTTATTTATCATGTGTGTTCATTACTATTATACATTATTTGTGTTTTTTTGATAATAGATGCATGTGGATGGAGGAGCCTGGCGGGCTATAGTCCATGGGGTCACAAAGTGTCGGATACGACTGAGCATACAACACACACCAAGGAGGGAAAGGTTGGGGGGAGAAGGATAAACTGTGAGATTGGGATTGACACAGACACACTACTACACATAAAATAGATAACTAGTAAGAACCTACTGTATAGCACAGGGAACACTACTCAACACTCTGTAATGACCTAGATGGGAAACGAATCTAAAAAAGAGTGGATATATGTATATGAATAACACGCACTTTGGTGTACAGCAGAAACTAACACAACATTACAAACTAAATCATCTAAATTCCAATAAAAAGTAATTTTAAATATAAATAAGTAAATACATTTTAAAGGCAAAACTCCCCACAATTTGCTTCTAGTGGTCTTTGAGATCATGTACTGTTTCTTTAAGAAATTGCTGGTTAGATCTAGAAAACACATGATGTCTTTGTAACTCACGTATATCATACTTGTTTTGGTGTGTAGCCCAATATCAATTCAGGTTTTATTTTACAG
This sequence comes from Bison bison bison, assembly GCF_000754665.1. NCBI lineage: Eukaryota > Metazoa > Chordata > Mammalia > Artiodactyla > Bovidae > Bison > Bison bison. The sequence goes on along the minus strand of NW_011494962.1, from coordinate 5,937,583 downwards.
AATTAGACCAAATTCTGGGATGCACCTAAAATTCAACTTTGAGTGCAGAAATGTGTAAACTGTACACAGCATTTTGATCTATGCCATAAAATGTATGAGAGTAAATGAAAGTGATGTAAAAATGCCAAGAGTCTTTTGGAAGCTTCATGCAAACTGAGCATAAAGTCTCTAGCAGATGTAACTAACACTGAACAGAAGTTCTTGCAGTGGCAAACTTTCCATGTTGGCCTGGGATTCGTACCTGCCACTGCCAATTTCTGTTCACATTTTATCAGCAACATCTGTGACCTGAACTAACAGGTAAAAGACACAATGAAGTGAGGAAGAAAGCACATAGATCAACAGATGGGAAACCTGGATTTTTGTTCTATCTTTGCTTTAACTGCTGGGAGGACGTGGACCAAATCATTTAGCATCAAGCTTCTTTCACTTATGCAACTTGGATTACAGATTACCTAAACCCTCAACATCTGACTGAGCAGAATTGACTATCTGCAGCAGGAAGACCCTGATGCTGGGAAAAATTGAAGGCAGAAGAAGAAGAGGGCCACAGAGGATGGGATGGTTGGATGGCACCACTGATTCAACGGACATGAACTTGGGCAAACCCTGGGAGATGGTGAGGAACAGGGAAGCCTGGTGTGCTGCAGACCATGGGATTGCAAAGAGTCATACACAGCTTGGCGATGGAGCAACAACAACAGCAGGAAGAAATCCAGGTTCATGGTTTAAGGACTGTCTGAAATATAGGGAGACTTGGGGGGAGCAGGTAGTTGTAGAGGTGAAACTGAATAACTGTCTCTAACAAGAGCAGAGACGTTGGAGTCAAGAATGGATGCATTGTCTTAACTGAGAAATTTCTATGACTGTTCACTTCCCTTTCCACAGAATCAACCCACAAGGAACATCTGCTCATCTGAAAATATTTTCTTAATGTTCATTTCTATTTCGTTGAAACCATTCAGCGTACTGAAATGAATCAGTCAAGTCACTGCACATGCCATGCAGGGGGTGAAGACAGGATGAGCAGGAGAACTCCCTTGAGCGCAAGCTGAAACAATCCCCACCCCCACCCCCAGCCATCAACTGTTGACGGTAGCAGTCAGAATACGTTGGCATGCAGTAATTAGAGATGGAGAGGCACCATTTCAACTAGCATGTTCTATTATTAGTGTATTTCAGCGGCAGAGCTGCTAAGAGAACAAAGGAAATAGCTTGTCTGCTTATAGTGAATTACTTGAGACAGCAGGTCCTGTTTATATTTCGCACGGGCCTAGCGTTCACGCCACGTGTGCTGCACAAAACTGCTGTCACCAAGGTGACAGCCACCCCCACAGTGACCACATAGGGGGATTAAACAGTAGAATGAAGGCAATAGGGAAGCGGAAAACAGCACTTATCCAACAGCCTTGACCATGACTTGTGAAACGTCTCTAACCAAAACCATACCCTCTACCTGTCTAACACTGTACAGAAAAAAATAAATAAAAAGAACAAAAGAAAATGGATAATTAAAAAATAATCATAGAGGAAAGACATACAAAGGAAAAAAATGACATTTTGAGCAACCACTGGATTTAGGATTTAAATACAGATTATTCTATTACATACTTAGAGAAGAATGAAATGGTTTTCAGAGAGATTTTAAATACTTTGCTCAGGATTACAAAGAAGATAAAACATGTTGTTTGATGTAAAACCTAGTGAACATTCTGCTATACCATCCAGCAAAAGAAGAGAGAGGAGCAAGAAGAGAATAGTGTCTCAAAGAATGAAGTGCTGCTTCATTTCCAGTTAAGAGAATTGAATAAGCATAAATGTTTAGAGGTGAGTGAACTTGAGGGCCCAGGAGTACCCATTTTTCCCTGTATGGGCTACTACATATCATCAGAATCAGAAAAGTCAGCAAATATGAATTATATTTTTCTTCATTATTAATAGAGCACCCAGGATCAAAATTAAATTTGGAGTGACTTTGCAAAGAACAGAAAGGAAATTGGAAAAAAAAAAATTTGATTATTACCAGTGCCTCTAGAAAATTCACATATTTGGGACATTTCTTTCTCCAAGACAAAGTCACATGCATGAAACATTATTCTGGGTAAAACTCGATATAAAATGGTTTTTGTGTACCACCATTTCTCAATATGTTAAGTTGATTTCATGTTAATTTCCTTTGGCTGAATAGAATTTAGAATTTTAATTTTATTTTCATCACTATTAACATCTATAAAATTTTGACACCCAAAAAAACAAAAGGCTACTTATTAATTCAATGAGTCTCTGAGCAACATTTTCGCCTATAACAATATCAGGCAAGGCTCCAGTCACAACTTACGCCTGTCATTTTCTGTAATTAAAAGTACACAGTCATATTTATGCATTCTGCCTCCTAGCAGCTGCAGTTAGATTAACTGTGAACAAAGAAAACATTTTGACACAGTTAATTATATGGCAGTTCTCCTTTGCTAGCAAATACCAGCTACCTCCTCAAATGAATAAAAGCTTTTTTTTTCTTTTATATAATAATACAAATAGCCACAGAAAACTTCAGGGTCCATTTACAAGGAGTTTTCAACCTAACACTTCAGTCTAATAAGTATTAAACCTTCTATTAACTTTTAGTGAAGCTACATGATTTTCAGATTTAAAAGAGCCGACCAAAATGTTCTTTTGTCTGGCAAGATTTCAAGTGTGAT
>NW_011494962.1:5895776-5934784 GCF_000754665.1 Bison bison bison | reverse complement strand
ATTTTTTTTTTTTTTTAACTTCAGATGAAGAAAACTATGAGAATAGGATTTTTAAAAATTTTATTATTGGAGAATAATTGCTTTACAATATCATGTTAGATTCCACTCTAAAACATGAATCAGCTATATGTATACATCTATCTCCTCCTTTTTGAGCCTACATGCCTCCCCATCCCACACCTTTAGGTCATCTCAGAGCACTGAGCTGAGCTCTCTGTGTTATACAGCAGGTTCCCACTAGCTATCTATTTTACACATTGTAGTGTATATATGTGGAGAAGGCAATGGCACCTCACTCCAGTGTTCTTGCCTGGAAAATCCCAGGGACGGGGGAGCCTGTTGGGCTGCCATCTATGGGGTCGCACAGAGTCAGACACGACTGAAGTGACTTAGCAGCAGCAGTGTATATGTGACAATGCCACTCTCAAATCTCTGACTGATTTGCAGTCAATCAGAGATTACAAATAAATACCTACATTTCTTGTCCTGTATGTGAGGGCAACGCTGCTTCTCAGGAGAAGACTTAACAGACACTATATGTCCATACTGATGTGTTTCCTTAATAGTGGGAACTAAAATTACCCAGAAAGCACTGGGCTGTTGCTGAGCAGAAAAGGGAGAGTCCTAGCCCAGTTATCTGCCCAAGACCATGAATGAACATGGAAATCAGTGGGAAAGGAGAGCACAGTTCTAACTTATGTGAAACCCAAACCGAACTATGACTATTGATGGAAGAGGTCATTTCTGGTCACTATTCTCAGTCCTTTGGAGGAGAAGAGAGTTGGGAGTGAAGCAGTGAGAACTATAGAATGATACTCAACCCAGCCTACAAAAGATTCATTTCGGGTGAGAGCCCTGTTTGGAGGCAGAGAGAAATAACACCAACATGAGTCATAGTTACCTTAATTTCCAAACTCATTTCAATCTATGTGCTTCTCTCTTCCTTCCTGTCTCCCTTCAGCCTCACTCTAAATTCCTTTACTACTTAGACTTTCAAAATTCATAGAATTGAGAAGATCCATCTATAGTAAAGGAAAAGGTATATGGGGTAACATGCTGTGTGGTGAAGTGACTGTGCTGGTAACTACATGCAGAAAGAATCTGAGTCTTTAGAGACCCTTTCTGTAGTTTCATTACAATATAGAAAGATGTACTTAGTGGTTATAGGAATGAGCTTTGGAGTCAAACCCATTTGCTTGGTTACTTCATATCTCTGAGCCCTGTTTTTCTCGTTTGTAAAATGTGGGTCACTCTACTTGTCTCATAGACCTGTTGCAATATTCAGTAAGACAACGTACGCAAAGCACTGTGAATGATTCCTCTTCCTATTATTCAGTAATAGACACACACTTTAAAATAGAAGGAAAATGAGCTTTCTTGTCATCCTTACAGTCAAATATATTTTGGGGACAGAGAGAAACACCTTAAGTGAACAAGGTTTTTTCTAAAATCTCTATAGGTTGAGAATAAGAAGCATTTACTTTCTTTCTTATTATGGAAATCCAGTGAGGCATGGCTAGATCCAGGTACTTAAATGATATCCTCAAAAATGTGTATTTTTTCCTTTAATAACATTACCTTCCTCTCTGTTGGCTTTATCATGTGTCAAGTTTTCTCTAAATGGTAGAAAACTAGCCCAGACAGCTCAATGCTTTTGTATCCTTTCATCTCGTGATCTCAAGAGCAATCTCAGTTTCCTTGTGACCCTATAATCTTATTTTTTTTAATTTAACTTTTTTTTGGGCCATGCCATGTGGCTTGCAGGATCTTATTTCCCCAGTTAGGGACTGAATCTGGGCCTCCTTCAGTGGAAGCAGAGAGTCCTGACCTCTGGACCACCAGGGAATTCCCCTATAATTTTTTAAAAATTTATTTATTTTTAATTGAAGGATAATTGCTTTACAATATTGTGTTGGTTTCTGCCATACATCAATATGAATCAGCCATAGGTATACATATGCCCTCTATAATTTTTAAAATAGCTTAGCCTGATTATCTCTCCTTGGTTTCTGTGCCCACTTGTGTCATTTTTTGTGTCCAAGAGGATTGGATACGCTGATTGCCCAGCCTTACATATAACCTTATAATGGAGACAGGGATCTCCATTATAGTCCCACTAGAATCACTTGGACTAGAGAAGGAACAATTCCTATAAGGAAGAATATAAACTACATATTCATGATAGATTTTAAATATTTATTGAAATATGTGTGTGTTCAGTCGCTCAGTCATGTCCGTCTCTTTGCGACCCCATGGGTTGCAGTCCACCAGGCTCCTCTGTCCAGGAATTCTCCAGAATACTGAAGTGGGTTGCCATTTCCTCTTCCAAGGGATCTTCCTAACCCAGGGATTGAACCCACGTCTCTTGCATTGGCAGGCAGACTCTTTACCACTGAGCCATGTGAGAAGCCCCATATTGAAATATGTCACTTGCAAATTTAAATGTCAGACCTGAGAATTTTTATGGGTTCAAAAGTTGTTTCAAGACACCTTTTGCTTTTATTTCCAGGGTGACTCTGGAGCCAGATCATTCATCTGTACCTTGGGGACTACAACAATGAATGAAATTATTTTGTCAAGTTTTTGAATCCAGACACTTGGAGGTCACAGTTTCTCCACGTCCCTCACACAGTTTATTCTCTGCAAGAAGCCCCTTGCCACCAGGAGTTTCTCAGGCTTCCCTTTTGTATCTCAAGGTCATGAAAAGGAGGGAGAAAGAAAAAAAGAAATCAAGAACTCTCCTCTAAAAGCTGATATGCTGAGGGATCCTGTGCTGGAGTTGTCAGAGTGAGCAAAAGAATGCCAAGCCTTGCAGCTCCGTGGGCCAAGTTCTGTTCTAGCCACATGTCTGTAGCTTCCACCGATATCAATGGGAGCTGTGTGTGTGCGCAAACTGAGGACAGAAGCTGGCTGTGTATAAATAGCTCTGCAATCGTGAAAACCTCTTCTTGTGTGTCTGGTACAACCGAGGTAGTCTTTTGCAGTTAGTGGCTGCTTCTCCCTCTAATGAAGTCACCAGACAGTTTCAAGAAATCCTATATCAGAATATTTGAAGACAGTTATTTCATTTAAAAGATTTTGGTCAGGGACCGGGAAGTAGTATGGCCCTCAATTTCTCCCATTTCCCACTTGTAAACTCAAACCAGATTTAACAATTCTCTGCAAAACTGGCCTTTGCTGTTCCCTTGGCTGAGCTGTCAGTCTGCTGACTGTCAGATATGCAGCTAACCTGGTGGGTGAGGTGGGGTGGTGATGAGTCTACATGTTCATGAAGGGGTTAAAATGTTATCTAGAGGAAAAGCTCAAATTCATGCTGGTTGGTATAGAGGGTCTTCCATGGGAACAGGGCTCTGACCCTGTTAGGCAGGACACCTGCGTAGGATCCAGGGCTGCTTTGGTCATCTGGCATTCTGCCAGCAGCCCCACTCTGGCAGTCGGCACATTGATGTTGTTGTTCAGTCGTTAAGTCGTGTCCAGCTCTTTGTGACTCCATGAACTGCAGCACGCCAGGCTTCCCTGTCCTTCACTATCTCCCAGAGTTTGCTCAAACTTGTGTCCATTTGAGTCGGTGATGCCATCCAACCATCTCACCCTCTGTTGTCCCCTTCACCTCCTGCCTTCAGTGTTTCCCAGCATCAGGGTCTTTTCCAGTGAGTTGGCTCTTTGCATCAGATGGCCAAAGTATTGGCTGAGCCATCTTCTAGCCTCAGATGAGACTTTCAGAACAGGGTTAAGGATAGACTCATACATTATCCTTTAGAAATAGGAAATTTCTCCAAGATTTTCATATGAAACATTCTAGTCTATAAAAGTTATCTCTAGGTAGATGACTTTCAAATCCTTATCTGCAATTCACATCCTGGTTCTGCACACATATCTAAGGGGCTTCTAGGTATCTCTCCTTGGACATCCCATTTATACTTTTTTTTTTAATGTGAAGCATTTTAAGTCTTTATTGAATTTGTTACAACATTGCTTCTATTGTTTATGTTCTGGTTTCCATGGGATCTTAGCCTCTCCAAGCCAGACTTCCCAGGTGGTGCTAGTGGTAAAGAACCCACCTGCCAGTTCAGGAGACATAAGAGACATGGTTCGATCCCTGTGTTGGGAAGATCCCCTGGAGTGGGGCATGGCAACTCACTCCAGTATTCTTTCCTGGAGAATCCCACAAACAGAGGAGCCTGGCGGGCTACAGTCCATGTGGACCCAAAGGGTTGGACAAGACTGAGGCAACTTAGCACGTATGCATGGCTCCCTGAGCAGGGACCCAGCCTGCACCCCCTGCATTGGAAGGTGATGTCTTAACCATTGCACCACCAGGGAAGTCCCTGCATTTACACTTCAGATTCATCCCAAACTAATTTTATTTTACCTTGCCCCGACTTAAAAAATTTCTCTATGGCCTTTTAGTGAACAGTGCCATCTTTAATTGGATAATTCCAGTCATGAAACTTGCAATGAACCGTAATTCTCTCTTATTACCACATCTACTCCGTCTAAGCTCACTTGATTTTTATCTATTATATTTCTCCATTGTATCCCCTTATTTTGGATCCCTGCTTCAAAACTGCAGAAAGGATTAGATTTCAGGTTCTAACCCTATTAACACCTGAGCTTAGATCTCATTTTTGTTTCCTCTTTGGGGTGCATATCATTTTTTATTGGGGTATAGATGCTTTACAATGCTGTGTTACTTTCTGCTGTACAACGAAGTGAATCAGCTATATGCATACATATATTCCCTCCCTCTCAGACCTCTATCTTTTTGAAGGGTGTGTCAGTCTAAGCTTAATTTCCTCATCTAGGAAATGGAGATGACATCTACTTCACTATTACTGACTAATAAGAATTAAATTAGATTACATACATACAATATTGGCATAGCTACTGAGGCATAACAAAGTTCTGGTAAATAGTAGCTGGTATGAAGCCGAGACTCCATAGTTTCTGTCTAAGAATACTATAGCAGTCTCCCTACATACAGACTTGCCCCTTTTTATTCTTCATTTTACATTCTGCTGCTGGAGTAAAGTTCTAAAACTACAAATCCCTTGACAAAGTATTTTATATGATAAATAAGTCCCTGTGTCGCTTACCCATCTATATACTCTATCTCACATCACACCCTTTCTTCACCTAAATCTTACCAATTGGTGCACAAGCTATCTACACAGCCAAGTGGATAACAAGGATTTATCATTTAAAGACCCATCTTAGAGTCCTCTCTTTTCTGAAACTTTCCCTGACTCCACGCAAATACAGCTGATTCCTTCCTTAATTCCATCACTCTTTTGTGAATCATAAATCTTATATATTCCTGCAATAGGATTAATTACATTAAATTTGTCTTATTTGTTCATAAATGTGTTTTTCTGACCAGACTCTTCTGTGGTCTTCAAGAATCCTTGAAGAAGAGACTGCAATTAAGACTATATCTTAATCATGTTTCCCCCAAGAGTTTAGTCCCATGCTGTCTTAGTTTTCTATTGTTGCCATAATAAATTTCTACAGCAACTTAAAACATACATTTATTACCTTACAATTCTATAGGTCAGAAATCTGGGCTAAAATCAAGGTGTTGGCAGGGCTTCCTTTCTAGAAGCTCTAGGGGTAAATCTTTCTTCTCATTCAGCTTTGATGGCAGAATTAACTCCTTGTGGTTGTACAATAGAGGTTCTTATTTCTTTGCTAGTTGTCAGCTGAGGACTGTGCTGAGATTCTAGAGTTTAGCTGCACACTTTGGATTGTGCCTGACTTTCTTCATCTCAAAGGCTAGCAATGGCAGATTCTCTCTGAGTGCATCCTGAGCTATTCTTCCACCTCCTTCTTCCAATTTTAAGGATTCATGGGATTAGATTGATCCCAGTTGGAATTACTCAGGATAATCTCAGTATTGCAATCTCAGTACTGTAGGATCTTTAAACTTAATTACACCTGCAAAGTCTCCTTTGTCATATAAGGTAACATATTTATACATCCCAAGGTTAGGGTATAGTCAACTTTGGAAAACCAATATTCTGCCTATTAAAAGAGCCTAGAATATTTTAACTGATAAATAATGTGCTGAGTGACAAAAATAAATGTATGCAGGTATATTAGTATTTAGGTATTTTGAGTGTATTAGGCAATTTTTTAGGCCATTGATAAACAGTTTGATGGGTTTAAAAAATTTTTTTATTGAAGGAAAATTGCTTTACAGAATTTTGTTGTTTTCTGTCAAACCTCAACATGAATCAGCCACAGGTATACATATATCCCCTCCCTTTTGAACCTCCTTCCCATCTGCCTTCCCATCCCACCCATCTAAATTGATATAAAGCCCCTGTTTGAGTTTCCTGAGCCATACAGCAAATTCCTGTTGGCTATCTATTTTACATATGGTAATGTAAGTTTCCATGTTACTCTTTCCATACATCTCACCTGCTCCTCCCCTTTCCCCATGTTCATAAGTCTTTCCTCTATGTCTGTTTCTCCATTGCTGCCCTGTAAATAAGTTCTTCAGTACTATTCTTCTAGATTCCATATATATGTGTTAGAATATGATATTTATCTTTCTCTTTCTGACCCACTTCACTCTGTATAATAGGTTCTAGGTTCATTCACCTCATCAGAACTGACTCAAATGCGTACCTTTTTATGGCTCAGTAATATTCCATTGTGTATATGTACTACAACTTCTTTATCCATTCATCTGTCAATGGACATCTAAGTGGCTTCCATGTTCTAGCTATTATAAGTAGTGCTGCAATGAATAATGGGATACATGTGTCCTTTTATTTTGTTTTCCTCAGGGTATATGCCCAGGAGTGGGATTGCTGGGGCATCACTGACTCAATGGACATGAGTTTGAGTAAGCTCCAGGAGTTAGACAAGGAAACCTGGTGTGCTGCAGTCCATGGTATCGCAAAGAGTTGGACACAACTGAGTGACTGAACTGAACTGATGGTGGTTTTATTCCTACTTTTTTTTTAAGGAATCTCCATACTGTCTTCCATAGTGGCTATATCAATTTACATCCCCACCAACAATGCAAGAGTGTTCCCCTTTCTTCACACTCTCTCCAGCATTTATTATTTGTAGACTTTTTGGTGATGGCCATTCCAACCAGTGTGAGGTGATATCTCATTGCAGCTTGATTTGCATTTCTCTAATAATGAGCAATGTTGAGCATCTTTTCATGTGTTTGTTAGCCATCTGTATGTCTTCTTTGGAGAAATGTCTGCTTAGGTCTTTTTCCCACTTTTTGATTGGGTTGTTTGTATTTCTGGTATTGAGTTGTATGAGCTGCTTGTATATTTTGGAAATTAATCCTTTGTCAGATGTTTCATTTGCTAGTATTTTCTTCCATTCTGAGACCTGTCTTTTCACCTTGCTTATAGTTTCCTGTGCTGTGCAAAAGCTTTTAAGTTTAATCAGGTCCCACTTGTTTACTTCTGTTTTTATTTCATTAGTCTAGGAGGTGGGTCATAGAGGATCTTGCTTTGATTTATGTCATCGAGTGTTCTGCCTATGTTTTCCTCTAAGAGTTTTATAGCTTCTGGTCTTACATTTAGATCTTTAATCCACTTTGAGTTTATCTTTGTGTATGGTGTTAGGAGGAGAAGGAAATGGCAACCCACCCCAGTATTCTTGCCTGGAGAATCCCAGGGACAGAGGAGCCTGGTGGGCTGCCGTCTATGGGGTCGCACAGAGTCAGACACAACTGATGAGACTTAGCAGCAGCAGCATGGTGTTAGGAAGTGTTCTAATTTCATTTTTACATGTAGCTGTCCAGTTTTCCCAGCACCATTTATTGAAGAGACTATCTTTGCCCCATTGCGTATTCTTCCCTCCTTTGTCAAAAATAAGGTGCCCATAGGTGCATGGGTTTATTTCTGGGCTTTCTATCTTAATCTGATGTTCTTATCTGGTTTATTCACTGTAACTTTTTATAGAAAGGCTAGACATCATGTTTTCTAGATGTTTGCCCTTCATGGAACAATGCAAATGAGCTGTAACCAAATAGACCAAATGAATCTTTTTACAACCTCTGACTTACCATAAATCATCAATATTATTAGTAAAGGCTACTTAAAGTCAAGAGTCTTTTGCCATGTCTTTTCTGTGACTTATTACAGAAAGATTTATCAGTTGTATGAAGTTACTATGAACTCATACTTTTATTCTAAAAGTATTAAAGTCTCTATGTGAGCCAAGTTTTGTGAAATGTGATGACAAGTGGTAAATAAAACATTGTCCCTCCCCTAGAAGGCTTACAGAATAATTGAGAGACAGATAATTAAGCAAATTATACCTGTAGGAAATACATATAGGGAAGAACAGATCTGTGCATACAAAAATAATAAAGGCATATTATACTCTAAGACAAAGTTTTTCTTTGAAAGGTAATATTACAGTCTGGTCAGAAATACAAAGATACTGCCAAATATCACCACTACAATGTAATGTAACCAATAATAAACATATTTTCAAGTTACAGTGAGGCATGAAGGAGGAAGAAATCTATTGCACTTCAAATGAGCCTGGGATGATTTCAAATAAGAAGAGATTTTAAGTTGTATCTTGAGGAATAAATAGAACTTTTCCAGATGGATGAACACAGAGGGATGGAGGGGAGAAGAGACCTAAAGAGAAGGTTAAAAACTTACTTAAGCACTTCTCCCAGTTCAGAAGGAGAGAAGGTCAAGAATAGTCTCTGTATAAAAGGCTATCTTAGCTGAGACCTGGAGGGTAAATATGTGCTTGTTGAATTAAGGGGAAAGTGTGGGGAAAAGGAATTTTTCAGGCAGAGAAAATGGCATGTACAAAGGACTGGAGAATGGTGAGAATGACTATGAAGGTTGAGGAATTGAGACAAATTCAGAATGACTACAGTATAAAAAGTGAGGAATAAGGAAAGAAATGATACCAGAAAAGTAGTCATAAATCAGATCAAGAAGGGAGGCTAAGGGAGAAGGGTGGATTTCCTCCAAAGAATCATAGAAAGCCATTTATGTGTTTTAAGTAGGGAGAGGAGATGACAGATTTCCATCTTGTTCAACTCCATTATCCTTTGACTATCTGAATTAGCAGTAGTTCCTCCTCTGCTATGCTGGAACTAATCTATTCTTGCTACATGGAGACAGTCCTCTTTCATTCATTATTCTATTTCTCTTTTTCTCTACAACAAAGAGAACATGCAGGATTCTTAGAAAAAATTGGCTGATGTTCTTCTAGTCTACAAAAGCATACCAGAGGGAAGTGTTCAACTTGTTTGGGATCTACATCAGATTGGATTGAGTTGAGGTTCCCTCAAGTTGTTTCTGACAAGCCCATGGAAAATTTCCTATGACTCTGTGTCTGATAGACAGAAAAGCAAATATCCATACATGAAAACAATACAGCTGTACTGTTACCATGTCCAAGCTGGGCAGGCTTCCCCAGTGGCTCTGCGGTAAAGATTCTGCCTGCAATGCAGGAAACGTGGCAGGAGCCACAGGTTCGATCCCTTGGCCAAGAAGATCTTCTGGGGAAGGAAATGGCAACCCACACCAGTATTCTTGCCTAGAAAATCTCATGGCCAGAGAAGCCTGGAGGGCTATGGTCCATGGGGTCACAAAAGAGTCAGGTACAACTTAGCAACTAAACAATCAAGTGGGGCATGCAATGGGAGAAATAAAGTTATACATAAGATAGCCCATTGAAAACTTGAGCAAAAAGAAGTTTTGAAATAAAATCTGTAAAGGCAAAGTTCTATATGATGAGGTTTGTTTCTTGCGGTAGTACGTTTATGACAGCCAATTACTCTTTAATGAGAAGAAAAGCTTAGGAAGTACTCAGGCTTGACATTCAGAACATGGTTTTAAGAATATGGGAAGTTCATACCTTTGTCAAAGAATTCAGAGGCACTATAAAAGTCAACAAACAAAAATGAAAAAAGAAAGCAGAACTTTAGAAGCTAAAATCCAATCTATTAAAAAGAAAGATGCCCCAACACCAGATAAATGAAACCTATTGTGTCTGTACAGGTTTCTGATTTACACTTTGTTCTTAAAAACTAAAGAGCTGGAGGAAGTTTGAAAACTTCTGAGAGGAGTTCTAAACTGGAAAACAAGAAGACCCCTTTGCATGTCCTTGTCCTTCACGAATTCTCTAGTGTCTCCCTGATATTTATAAAGACAAAAGGAAGACAGAGGGCCTTGAGAGCCTCTTCACAGGCAATAAATTTTAAATATGTAGTTTTTCTATAAAATAATTGACACAGGCAATTGAACTTCTTGTTACAAGATATAAACAAGCTGCATGCCAGATTCAGGATGATATTATCATTCACACAGAGCTCAAAACTGTGTAGTTACTTTCTGATTCTTTAATGTATATATTCCAATGATTTGTAGAGGAGAAAAACAGAAAGGAAGAAAGAAGAAAGGGACATTTTTCTATAAAGTGTGAGTGTGTGCGTGCTCAGTCGCATCTATTTGTGACTCTATGGACTGTAGCCCACCGGGCTCCTCTGTCCACGGGATTCTCCAGGCAAGAATACTGGAGGGGGTTGCCATTTCATCTTTCAGGGGATATTCCCAACCCAGGGATCAAAACCAGGTCTCCTGCACGGCAGGCAGATTCTTTACCACTGAGCTACCAGGGAAGCCCTCTATAACGTGTGGCAGTCATAAAAGTAATAGACCAGAGAGTAGAGAGAGAGAGATGCGGTAGTAGAAAGTAGGGATGATGGGAAGCTGGTGGGTAGAGTCACTTTGGTCATCTGTGCTCTAGAATTGTTTAGGAAGTTATATCCCATTTCAACCTTGGGAAATGAAGTAGGCAGTGATGAACCTTAATGCCATGAGCTACGGATTCCTTCCTGAGCTGGGACTTTATATCGAAGCATTCCAGGATTTATCATGAAGGTGTGGTGCCATGGAAGGGAGAGGGTTGGTATGGTGGGCCATCTGGTGAGATGCAGCTTGTCAATCTCCCAGATGGCTTGTGAAAAGAGAGAGACTTGATATTGAACTGAGATCAGCATATGACAAGAGCCATGAAATCACAAACTTAAAACATTTTTTTCTGTATAGTGGTTGGAAATTTTCTTTAAGGAAATATCATGTGAATTTTTTATGATCTGAAAGATCACATATAGAAGTTTTAATTTATAACATGGACCCATTTCAATAATACATACTATATTTGCTTTCATCTATTTTAATAGGTGTTTTATTAATCTTAAGTTACTGAGTTAGAAGGAAGAAATTGATATTATTTTCACTGACTTATATGCATATACCCCAGTTTTAGAAGACTTATATAAAAGGAGATCTAATAGAATTTGGCAATCCTTTGGAAAACATGCTCTGAAAAATCAGTGCCATGTCTGTGAAATATATCCTCTTACTTGAAGGTGATCTGCTCTTGGAACTTAAATTTCCAAATAAATGTATTTTAGAGCCATTTGACTATGCTCACTGATCATTCTGAAAGTGATGTCATCAGCAAGCACTACACTCACAGTATGACATAGTACATAATTCTGGGATTTTTAACATTAATAATGTTCAAAATTGAAAATCTTGATGCACCTTTCTTATTATTTCTCTTTTTTCAAGATACAAAACCTGCTTTCTATATTTTTCTTCTATTTTTGCTAGGACATGATAATTATTAGATTGTTGTTTAGTTATTAAGTCATGTCTGACTCCTTTGTGACCCCACGGACTGTAGCCCGCCAGGCTCCTCTATCCATGGAACAGGAATACTGGAGTGGGTGGCCATTTTCTTCTCAAAGGGATCTTCTCAGCCCAAGGATAGAAGCTGCATTTCCTGCATTGGCAGGCAGATTCTTTACCACTGAGCCACCAAGGAAGCCTAATTATTAAGTAGACTCGTATAAAAATTCTTTTAAGTTAGAATATGTTCATAAAACAATAAAGCTCTTTCAAATTTTAATTGTAAATTTATGTAAAATGGCTATTTCAGACATCTAATGTAAAATACAAATACCCTTGAAATAAATAGAACTTTTAGTAATTTTTAATATCTCAATACACTCTAAGCTGCTTCAGTTATGTCTGGTGTCCTACTCTTTGCAACCCTATGAACTGTAACCCACCAGGCTCCTATGTCCATAGGATTTTCCAGGCAAGAATACGGGAATGGGTTGTCATTTCTTTCTTTAGGAGATCTTCTCAACCCAGGAATCGGACCCACATCTTTTAAATCCTCTGCATTAGCAGGTGGGTACTTTACCACTAGCACCACCTGGGAATATAAATAAATGCCTGAGACAGAATATCAAATGTATATAAAATTTGACCTTGTATCTATTATTTTTACAGTCAGTTGTAAAAGTTTTATAAAGGTCATAACACAGAATGCATTTAACACAACCTTTTTTCTTTCTTTGTTATGTTGTCTTCATTTTTAAAAATTCTTCAGTTAGCTACTAAACATTTGATATTTCACTGTCCGCTAGTTTATTCAACTCCACTAGAAAGTGGACAAGGCAAATAAGAGGAAGATCAAATTAGATGAGTAGTTTTTGCTATTGTTAATGTGATGAAGTTTGGGGGAGGAGAACCAAGCTATGTCTAAATGGAAATTACACATGCTTCAAGAATTAGTGGGACAGGAATTCCAGAAATCTATTTGGCTTATGGCTAACAAGCCCCTAGGGGAGAAAAAAAAACAATAAAAATAAAATTTTAAAAAATACATGCTTGAGTCAGTAAGAAAGGCTTAGCTATCAAAGGGATGGAAATTTATTTTTCTTTTTTTGAAATATTTTATTGGAGTATAGTCGATTTACAGTGTTGTGTTAGTTTCAGGCATACAGCAAAGTGAATCAGTTTTACATATACACATATCCCCTCTTCTTTAGATTCTTTCCCCATATTTCGGAGAAGGCAATAGCAACCCACTCCAGTACTGTTGCCTGGCAAATCTCATGGACGGAGGAGCCTGGTAGGCTGCAATCCATGGGGTTCCTAGGACACTACTGAGCGACTTCACTTTCACTTTTCACTTTCATGCATTGGAGAAGGAAATGGCAACCCACTCCAGTGTTCTTGCCTGGAGAATCCCAGGGATGGGGGGAGCCTGGTGGGCTGCCGTCTATGGGGTCACACAGAGTCGGACACGACTGAAGTGACTCAGCAGTTCCCCATATTTTTGAATGCATCAGGAAAGGTGCTGGGGCTGGCAGGGGTAATACCTGGTGGAATGGGAGAGAAGTCTAAAAGGGAAATGTAGGCCTTGGAAGGGCAGAGGTGGTACCCAGAAGAGCTAGGGTTCCATAGCTCATGCTCCACTAGGTAGTATGAGAAATACTGAGTGAGCACTTTATAGGAAGAAGGTAGATGCTTTGTGTGCCTCTATAATTGGAATTATTATTGTAAATATGAAGCTATTTATACCATGGATGAGTGAAACCCAAAGAAACAGTGCATGTTCAGAACAATATTTAGCATACAATTGTTGCTCAATAAATGTTCATGGAGAGAAAGAACGGATAATTGTTGAACATGTATGAAAGATGACGGGTGATCATAGATAGAAACCTGTATGAACAGACTGCTCAACAATATTATATCATGAAGTTAAATGAAAATCACTTTCTTATGAGAATGATCTGATCAGTAGATGAGACCTAGAGCTGATTTGAAAATATTTTGCCCCATTTAATAAATTGTTACATAATCAAGTTATGATGATAGGAGACCCAAAGTTAACTTGGGTATAGCAAATTTTACTTTTTAAGTAGAAAACGAATGTATTGCAGTGTTAATTACAGACCTTAATGACACATCCCACACACATGGACAGTTACATATGGGTAAAGAAAACACCTCTATACCAGACTAAATGAAACGGGGGTTGCAAGTAGTTTTAATAAAATAATATTTTACATTTAAATTTTGCTTTACAGTTTACAAAGAGATTTCACAGATTATCTCATTTAGCCTGCACTGTAATCCTGGGAGGGGGAAGTGATTATGAGCCTCATTTTTGCAGAGAGATTGTGTGACTAAGTGATTGTGGGCAAGTTTTCTTTATGTTGCCTTGTTTTATTGATAACTCTTACATGTTTTTCATCAAATATTTGGTTTTCTTTAACCCAGGGCATATATTTAGTATGCGTGTGTGCTCAGTCGCGTTAGACTTTTTGCAACCCCGTTGACTATGGTCAGCCAAACTCCTCTGTCCAAGCTCCAGTATACTGGAGTGACTTGCCATTTCCTCCTCCAGGAGATCTTCCTGACCTAGGGATCGAACCCACATCTCCTGTGTCTTCTGCGTTGGCAAGCGGATTCTTTACCTGCTGAGCAATTGGGGACACATATACTACATGTTGGGCTTCCCTCATAGCTTAGCTGGTAAAGAATCCACCTGCAATGTGGGAGATCTGGGTCCAATCCCTGGGTTGCAAAGATCCCCTGAAGAAGGTAATCGCTACCCACTCCAGCATTCTGGCATGGTGAATTCCATGGACTGTATAGTCCATGGGGTCGCAAAGAGTCGGACACGACTGAGTGACTTTCACTTTCACTATAGTACATGTTATTAAATAGCTATTGAAACTTAGAAACAACGTTCACTCAATATCTCTTCCTAGTCATCATTTTGCTTCAAAGTGATAGAAATCTATAAAGGCAATACACCTTTAATAATAGTACAGCACATTTTGTCATGAGCAGTTTGCTCCTTCAAAAATTATCATGAAACAGACTGAGGGCTAAATATGAAATGCTAAGCTCTCCAGTTAAAGAAGCATCATTTTATTCAGATCAACCCTTGACAGACAAAGCAGAAGAAACGGCTTAACAATTACTCAACTTTGTTTTCAGTCATAGTAGTACATTTCCTGGCTCGGGATTCAGGCAATTTATGGAGGGGACGGTATGGCATAGTCTGCTTGGCTAATAACTTTCTCAGCAGGACATTTTCTAGAAGGATAATAATCATATTCTGAGGCCTTCCTCTATAGAAGCTTTGTCATTTTTATAACTTTCATAGGGTTTGGTATCTCACAAACACAAAAATTTTTTAAAAAGAGAAACAACATCCCCTTGGGCACATGAAGTAACCTCCTTAAAATTATGTTAACAGTTAATGTTGTTCCTCCATATCTTTATTCAGATACTCTACTAAATTAAATAAAAAGGAGAGAAAACCAAACAAAACTCTTATCTTTAGGTATGTTTTTTCTTTGCAAAACTAATTTCACAGAACAGTCAGATATGTAATAATGGGCCTCTTGGGGAGGTAATTTTTTATTCAACTTGACACGCAAGTTATGAGTAATTAATTATGTCTTTTGTTTACACTTTGTCAGATAAGAGTATTAAACAGAAGAGCTGAGAGGAACACAGAACACTGCCACTAATCTGTTTAATTTGCAAATCTAATGCAATCAGAGGAAGACATTAGTGTTAAAATTGTTTTTGTCCAGGTGGTATCTTTCGTGGGGGGAAAAGCCTGTCTGAGGTGCAAATGTCACATATTGGAAGCAAGTCACACAATTCCATGCAGGTTTCTAAAGCCAGGGCAAAATCTTCCCTCGTGCTTCTAGTACTGACTCTGAAAACTCTGGATATACAAAAACTGAAACCCAGGCCCCTCGCATCAGCACATTCCACTCCTTTCAGCTCTGTGCAATTATCCAACAAAAGGCAGACACCACAGATCCACTAAACTGAAGAAGGTGATAAACAAAAGCATAAATCTGACACTTGTGAATTTTCAGGAATCCTCTGACAGTCAGCAGACCTTGGTCAGGGAACATGTGACTCACAGACTGATTGACAGAGAAGAGAAACTGCAGGAAAATTTGGGGATGAATGGGAATCAGTTGTCCCCAGGGCTACTCCATTCCCCATGCTTTTGTGTGTGCTAAGTCGCTTCAGTCGTGTCCGACTCTGTGTGACCCCACAGACTATAGCCCACCAGGGTCCTCTCTCTGTGGGATTCTCCAGGCAAGAACGCTGGAGTGGGTTGCCATGCCATCCTCCAGCAGACCTTCCTGACCCACGGATCGAATCTGTGTCTCTTAAGTCTATCTGCATTGGCAGGTAGTTTGGGTTTTTTACCACTAATGCCACCTGGGAAGCCCACCCCATCTCCCACTTCTCTCCAAGTGGCAGTCCTCACCAAGGACTTCAAAACCAATTCAGTCAGTTGCCTGTGTCTTGAGATATTTCTAGAGGAAGAGGCAGAGGTTGTAGTCTAGAGAGTAGGGAAGTAAAAGCTGTGTCAGAGTTTTCACAAAAAACAATATGGGATAGTGTGCAAAGGTTCTGTGGTCAGTCGAAGGTTTCCTTCTGAACTGTTTCAGTACCTCTCTGGAACTCAGTTTCCCCATTTACTAAAGTGGTGATGCTCAAGATTAGATAAGGATGCCCTCTAAACAGCAGCTACCTAGTAAACGGTAGTGATTTTCAGTTATCATCACCATCGTTCTCAGCAAACCTGTGAGGCTTGGAGGAACTTCTGACTCCTGCCCAAGACACTTGTATTGGTTGCTTCCTTTGGGACAAGCCTTATGCAACACAAATGCGGCACTATTTGCAGTTCGCTGATTTCTGAGGTGGCAGGATGTTGAGGTACCAGGTTGCCCAAAATGTTCCTTTGGGTTTTTTCATAAGTGTGTTTGCGTGAGTGCTCAGCTGTGTCTGACTCTTTGCCATCTATGGACTGTAGCCCACCAGGTTCCTCTGTCCATGGAATTTTCCAGGCAGCAATACTGGAATGGGTTGCCATTTCCTCCTCCAGGGGATCTTCCCGACACAGGGATCCAACCTGCATCTCCTGCATCTCCTGCATTGACAGGCAGATTCTTTACTACATAAGGGCTTACAGAAAAACCCGAATGAAATTTTTGGTCAACCCAATACATGAAAGAGAGGTTTAGGTTCTTTATTTAGTTTTGACTAGCAACATGTAATTTTAACTGAAGCAGTTTTAAGTATAAAATTGCAGAAGAAATTTTACATGTATAGGATAATATACATGTGAATAATAATTACTATGATAAACATGGCAATTTTTCAGTCACATGGAGGATATAAATTTGAAAGTATGCTGACAGTTACAACTTATCTCTGCAAAAAAAAATCCATTTATTTTCCATTATCTCTAAAGAATGCATAAAGATTAATGCATAAACAACATGATCTAGGGGAATTTAAGCCTAGGGACTAATTTACCAAACTACCCAAGCAACAGAGGATTATTTTATCTAATTAAGACAGAGCACAAGTATTTAGAATTAAGCATTTGCATTTAACAGCAAATTCAGAATTATAAAAGCAATTAAAGCTAAAATGAGGTATAATTTTTTTTTTTTTCTGCACACCACTGCTGAGCTAAAGCTCATTTTAATGTTTGCCTTTGTAGCACTACTGAACAGAAGGTTATGAATAAAAGCTCATGGCTGGGCAAAACCACCTCGCTTCCAACCGCCCTGTTTTTATTCAACTCTCCTAACCAGGACTTATATTTTCTCACATTCCTGTGTTTGCGCCTCTTTTCTTCAATCTGGAATGTTTTCTTTAACCTTGTCTGAGCTTCAGCAGACAAGGTTTAGATCAAAATCTGTCTTCGTTCATGAAACCAGTGCTCCCTCAAGCCTAAGTGTGTTCTCCCTTATCTGAAGAGAGACACTTGGCTGGATAGAGGTGTCTGTCTCATTGCTTTGCAAATTAGTGTGTTACTACTTCAGGGTTCTCTTACAGTGGTAAGTCATATACATGTAGCTGTTTAGCATGTAACATGTTTATGTTTTCCCTGTTTGACAGACTTCCTGAGGACCTAACTTTTTGTTTGTTTGTTTCTTTACGCATATACATATTTGTTTATTTATTTGGCTGCACCAGGTCTTAGTTGCAGCATGTGGGATCAAGTTCTCTGAGTAGGGTTCAAACCTAGGGCCCCTGCCATGGGAGTATGGATTCTTAGCCACTAGACAACCAAGGAAGTTCCCATAACTTTGTTTTCTACTCTTAAAAATGATGAATACAGCTCTTTTCTTTTATGTACAGTTAAATACCTGTTGATGAGAGGTTAGTTGAAATATTAAAAGTCTGTTCACCTGCATATATCTTCCATTCATTGCCCCTGTTTTGCTAAAGCCTCTTAGTGAAAGTGAAGTCGCTCGGTCGTGTCCGACTCTTAGCGACCCCATGGACTGCAGCCTACCAGGCTCCTCCGTCCATGGGCTTTTCCAGGAAAGAGTAAAAGCCTCTTAAGCTCTTCTTTAACTTACTATTTCATTCTGATTTATTTATATTATTTCCAGATATGTCATTTAATAATTGCTAAAAGAATGGAAGAATGATATTACTTCATTCAAGTATTTTGTCCTAATCTCCCCAAATGGTAGTTTCCACGACTCCATTCTTAACTGATTCTCTAAAGAGTCATGAAAATGTTGTCTTTAACATTGATTGGATGGGAATTATGACTAGGAACGCCTTAACATTTGCTCATTTCCAGGATTCAGTAGCTATCTCACCAGATCAGCATTCAACATGTCATCTTTCTCATAAGGCATTTGAGTTTGCAGCTAATCTTATTATATTGAGGTCCTTGTGTATTTTCCTTATTTTTTTTCACATTTGCTTAGATGGCTTTCCTTTCCCTGCATGTATAATTATTGTCTTTCACATACAGTCCTCCTCACTAAAAGTCTGTATCAATTAGTCGGTTAAAATACTTAGCAGAGTGCCTGGCACAGGAAAAAAGAGAAGATAATACAAACTAAACAAAGTTATTTAACATTTTTCATTGGAAAATTATAGATTTATAGGAGGTTGCAAGGAAATGTACAGGCAGGTCCCATGCACCCTTCACCCTGGCTCCTCCAAGGTTGATATTTTGCATACCAAAACAAGAAAATATCCCCAAACAAGGAAATACCCAAACTAAGAGATTGACATTGGTAAAATTCACAGAATTTACTAAGATTCCACAAATGATAATGTGCTCATCTGTGTGTGTATATGTAGATCTACACACTTTGATCACATGTATAACTTCATGTAACTATCACAATGATCAGGATACACAATGGTTCACTCATCATAAGCCCCTTTCATGTTATGCCTTCATAGTCATGTACACTTCCTCCTCCACCCCACTTAATCCCTAATCCTTGGGAACCAGCAATTTGTTCTCCATCTCCATAATTTTGTTGTTTCTAGGGTGCTGTATAAATGAAGGGCTTCCCTTGTGGTTCAGATGGTAAAGAATCTGCCTGCAATACAGGTGACCTGGGTTCGATCCCTGGGTTGGGAAGATCCCCTAGAGAAGGGAATGGCAACCTACTCCAGTTTTCTTGCCTGGAGAATCCCATGGACAGAGGAGCCTGGTGGGCTACAGTCCATGCGGTCACAGAGTTGGACATGACTGAGTGACTAACACTTTCACTTTCATATAAATGAAATTATACATTTTGCAACATTTTGAGAGTGGCTTTTTTCAGTCAGCATGATTTCCTTGTGGTTCATTGAAGTTCCTGTGGGTTTCAATAATTTATTTTTTTGTTGTTGCTGAGTAATAATATCACATGATACCAAAAATACCATCGTTTGTTTAACCATTCACTTATTGAAGGTCATTTTGGTTATTTGCAGTGTTTGGCTAGTACAAACCAAGCTACTATAAACATTCCTACACCAGCTTTAGTTTTTTGACAAAGATAATTACAATTCCTCTTAAACGGCCAACTTGTCTTGTTTAGAACAGAAGTTTTCAGAGATGGATGACATGGGCAAGGAGCTAGTGACTCCATACTGCATCAAACATGCCTGTTAGTACATTCAGGAAGGAGTAACCATCTGTCCTGCTTTCCCAGGACAGAACAGGCCAATTTATGTCTGCTGTCCTGGCATAATGATCCCTTTCAGTCTTGGAAGGGCCCCAGTTGGTATGATAAATTGTATCATACCAACTCGGATTCTCACTTCTTTTTTTTTAAATGGAAGTATCGTTGATTTATAATGTTGTCTTAGCTTTAGGTGTACAAGATTCAGATTTCTTAAAGATTCCAAGCATTTCTGTGCCTGCTTGACTGTGATAGAACTGCATTTTTGTAGACTGCTGTAGAGTGATGCTAGCGTCTGAGAAGTGAGATAGTCTTTGTGCAATGAAAGATGTCTTGCTGAAGCCTCTACCGTTTCTGTTGTTTTTAGTTGCTAAGCTGTGTCTGACAGTTTGCAACCCCATGGATTATAGTCCATGGGAGGCTCCTCTGTCCATGAGATTTCCTAGGCAAGAATACTGGGGTGGATTGTCATTCCCTTCTCCAGGGGATCTTCCTGACCCAGGGATTGAACCCATGGCTCCTGTGTTGGCAGGCGGGGTCTTTACAACTGAGCCACCAGGGAAGCTCCTCCATTGCTTCTACCTCCTCCTTCTCTGCTAGAAAATATTTCCTCTTATGAATCAGCTTTACTGGGGATAGCTTTCAGGCTTATGTCTTAACTCCTGTGTCTTAGCTCATGTCACAGCGGAAGCATATTCTTTCCAACCATTGCCAGTTTGGAAGTAATTACAGGGAAAGATTCTGATAGATTTGGCTTAGATCTCATGCCAGTGTCAAAGACAGTGGTGAAGTGCAGTCCTCATTAGGTTTAGCTCAGGTCAGGGTTCACACCTCGACTGATCACTCTGTCCAGGATATTAAGGTCAAGGAGGACCCTTTCCAACCATAAAAATCAAATCAAAAAGGCGTTTTCCTCAAAAGATGGCAGGTGGTGGAGAAGATGGCAGACTTGGCCACTGGAAAAAATAATGGTTTGGGCAGTCACTGTAATTTGCGTCTTCAGTGAAGAAGTCGGTACAAAGTCAGTACACCATAAGATGACACACAGCTAGAAGAGCAGAGCCAAAATTCAACCCTGTATCTTTTTGACTACAGAGTTTATTGTTGTGTTGTTGTTATTGATCAGTTGGTAAGCCATGTCCAACTCTGCAACCCCATGAACTAAAGTATGCCAGGCTTCCCTATCCTTCACTATTTCCCGAAGTTTGCTCAAACTCATGATGCCATCCAACCATCTCATCCTCTGTCACCCACTTCTTCTCCTGCTCTCAGTCTTTCTGCCATCAGGGTCTTTTCCAATGAGTCCACTCCTCCCAACAGGTGGCCAAAGTACTGGAGCTTTGGAAGTATTGGAAGAGTCATTCAGGGTTGATTTTCTTCAGGACTGAGCCTATACTCTTAAGTTTTTAAAAAAATCTTTATTGAACTTGTTGCAATGTTGTCTCTGTTTCATTTTTTTTTTCTGGCCCTGAGGCATTTGGTATCTTAACTCCCCAACTTGGTATCAAACCCACACCACCTGCATTGGAAGGTGAAGTCTTAACCAACAGACTGCCAGGGAAGTCCCTATTCTTAATTTTTTTTATGCATGATATTTAACTATGGAGGAATAGAAAGTAAATGCCTGTCAACATAGCCTTTGAAGTTTTCCTGTGACTAATTCTGAGCTAATCATGCTAATGGAAGGCACACATATAGGTGATGATCCCCAGCAGTTCATGGTCATAATCAATATGTATGATTATCCACGTCCTTCACTGGTGCAAACACAACTGGGACTTGAATATAATTGACCCTCAGACCCGTGGCTTAATTCATAAATTGAAGAGAACTGAAAATACTCAGGTCTTGAAAAAATTATCATAATACATTTAAGTGAAAAGAGCATGCTAAAATAGTAGGACAATTTGATGCTATTTTTTTTTTTTACTTACCCACTCAGCTACACAGACATGGGAAAAAAAATTGGAATGATATATCCCCAGATGGTAGTTATTTTAGAATTGAATGTGTAGGAATGACAACTTTCTTCCCTTTCTGCTGGTTGTATTTTATACATTTTCCACAATGAACACGTATTAGTTCTCAAATTTTTAATCCACTTTAGAAAATTCTTGTGTTTGGTGATGCATGCCTGATTCAGACTTACTTCAAATTAAGAACTCCCTACTTCAGAACCACAAGAAATCACATGGTTTTTAAAAAAGGCTAATTGAAGCCCTCAACATAGCAACAAGAATTTCAATGAAAGAGTCTTATTAGATTTCCAACTAGCCTTCAAAAACGAAATAAAAAGATGTGGCAGCAATCAGATGCAGAAAAGAATTAGAAATACAGTTGTCTTCTGTCAGGTGCAAATAGACAAAAAAATAAATTCAAGGAAGGAAGCTGGAACACGTCTAAAGGTAGGGGGCTTATTTTTGCAGATTTAAGTTTTACCTAATTAAAAAGAAGCAATTGATAAGGGACTTCTTTTTAATTAGGTAAAACTGTTATGTAACTCAACCCTGAATATTCCTTGGAAAGACTGATGTTGAAGCTGAAGCTCCAATACTTTGGCCACTTGATGAGAAGAGCCAACTCATTGGAAAAGACCTTGATCCTAGGAAAGACTGAGGGCAGGTGGAGAAAGGGGTGACAGAGGATGAGATGGTTGGATGGCATCACCAGCTCAGTGCACATAAGTCTGAGCAAGCTCCATGAGATAGTGAAGGATGGGGAAGCCTGGCATGCTGTAGTCCATGGGGTCACAAAGAGTCGGACACAACCTAGCAACTGAACAACTGATAAGCTAAATTTTCAGGATTAAGTCCATAGTTCCGTCTAGTCAAGGCTATGGTTTTTCCAGTGGTCATGTATGGATGTGAGAGTTGGACTGTGAAGAAGGCTGAGTGCCGAAGAATTGTTGCTTTTGAACTGTGGTATTGGAGAAGACTCCTGAGAGTCCCTTGGACTGCAAGGAGATCCAACCAGTCCATCCTAAAGGAATTCAGCCCTGGGATTTCTTTGGAAGGAATGATGCTAAAGCTGAAACTCCAGTACTTTGGCCACCTCATGTGAAGAGTTGACTCATTGGAAAAGACTCTGATGCTGGGAGGGATTGGGGGCAGGAGGAGAAGGGGACGGCAGAGGATGAGATGGCTGGATGGCATCACCGACTCAATGGACGTGAGTCTGAGTGAACTCCGGGAGTTGGTGATGGACAGGGAGGCCTGGCGTGCTGCGATTCATGGGGTCGCAGAGTCGGACACAACTGAGAGACTGAACTGAACTGAACTTAAATCTAAGTCCTTGCAATCATTTTTGAACAGTTTTGATAATACCAGAATCTTCATATCATAAATCCCAAGTACCTATCTATTTTGAGTGAGGCCTATAGTTATTTCTGGAGGACTAATTAAAAAGTATAATTTAGTTCAGGGAAACTGTGGAAGAAAGTCCCCATGATGATGCAAAATTAACTTGGCCACATCTAATCTCTATATTTATATGTAAATAACTCTATAATAAGCCAGCTTTTTCTAAAATCCTTTAAGGGAGAACCACATGACTCACTGTTTAATAATACATTACAGACATTATACAATCCCCTTGGCTTTTTATTATTCACCTTATTAATCCACTTAACATTCAGAAAATTTAGAAGTCAATTTTTCTTCCTAGATAAAATCTAGGGGTTTTTAAGTACATCCAAGTAATAAGGGATTTCTTATGGTAATGCTGTCAACCCTTATTGTAAAAATGATGCTTACTACTTTGTGGCATTTGTCAAGACACTCCATTTTTAGGATTACACTTTAGTTTTCAGCACAACATCAAAGTAAACGGACATCCCAAAGCAATATTACTAGACTATCTATTTTCTCGACCACTAAGTTGATTTCAATAGGAAAGCATGATTTATGACAGTTAGCCAAATTCTGAGGCACCACACAGAGACAGAAAGAGACTCATATAATTGTGTTCTTGGAGATACCTAGAAATTTTGCTTTGATACTAAAAAAAAGAAAGAAAGAAAACTGTTAAACTTAAAAAAATAATAATTTATCTGGACTTCTCTGGAGGTCCAGTGGTTAAGACTCCACACTTCCACTGCAGGGGGCGCAGGTTCTATCCCTGGTCAAGGAACTAAGATACCACATGCCATCAGGGGTAGCCAAAACAAATAAACAAATAAATAAATAACTGCAGATTTCAATCAATAAAAAAAAAGCACAAACCTTAAAAAAAATTAATCATAGAATTATTAATATTATTTTTGTACTCTCCACACTCATTTCTCCTTATCATAAATCCATGGAAGGGGAAAATCCTTTTTAAGCCATTTATGTGAGTGTACAAGTTATCTGATCACAATTTTCCTCTGTTTTTAACTCTTGAGAAGATATTGAATTATCAACAAACAAAAAGAAAATTAGTCATAGAGAAAAGTAATTTCAAGTAACTCAAAATCTCACTCTTTACCAATACAGGAGTAGACTGTGGACAAAATGTAGTATATCACAAGACAATATAATACCTTTCAATTCTCTAGCAGAATAGCATAAGTAAAAATAGCATTTGTTTTATACCTAGTTTTATATTTTAGTCATTTGAAACTCTTGACAATCCAGATTGTCAAGATTGGTGTACATGTACTAACATTTTAATGACTACAACACTAATTCAATCAGAATATTTAATGGTCTGTCCATGTTTGGATAATAAAATATTTATTATCTAGTATTCAATTGAATATAAAAATTACCATTTGTTTCTATATAAAATGACCTATCAGAATCTTATACAAGAGAAGACATTCATTATCTAAAATCCATTAAAAAATTTCTAGGAGATACTAACACATATTTTAAAAATAAAAAAATATATATTTTTTTAAGGAATAAAGGGAATCATAGCTTTCAATTACTGAAGGAAAATAATAATCATCTGAGTTTCAATCAGTCATGTGAGTTTCTGAAAATGTTTTTAGTGGTCTACAGTCATTCTGAGCACATTAATATGCATGGTGAGAGAAAAATAAAGGAAAAGTTTTATTTTAAAAATTATTTTTATTTTTTGATATTCTCAAATTGTAGAACCAAGAACACATTTTTGGATTTGAAAAAACCCAAAACTACTTTGTTTGGAAATTAAAGTAAATTGTATGCATAATCAGTGAATAAAATAGAGAATAAATGATCAGAAAGGCTGAGTTTTTACTTCACTACAGATGAGAATTTGCCACAGAGGGGAATGCATCCGTTGCTTGAACATACATCATTTGTCAGTACTTTATTCTGACAATACAATAGCAAGGTGGGGGGGAAATGTATGAAGAAGCTTATCTTAATGTCCAAAAGACTTCATTTTCACTGTGGTGATAAAACCTCTGCTTCCTCCACAAGACCAATAAAATAGCATTTCAAGATTACCTCCCATTCTGACTCCACTCTCCTGGAGCCTTGCTCAGCACTGCGCACCTGATGGACTGTTCCTCCTGGTTCATCTCACCGTGCATTGGCTCCGTTCCCCAAACTTGCACCTGCTTACAACCTGCTCTTCCTCTGTCTCAAGCCTGTCCCATAACTCCTGTTTGACCTTTCTCACTCGGTGTATTCATTCAATGTTCATTCATATATTCAACAAATATTTTACTGAGCATCTACCCTGGACTAGGCACCCTTCCAGCAGCTGGAGACACAGCAGTGAGCAAAAAAAATAAAGATGCTGCCTTCATGGAACCTACAAGCATTCCAGGAGAGGAGTTAAGTCATAATAAAGAGTTGGTATAATGTCATGGAGGGAGTAATACCTTCTCTTAAGAAACTAAAGCTGAGTAAATGTGGTAATATTTTGGAGTGATGGGGGTGATTTTAGATTGGCTGCTTGGGAAAAACATGCTGAGGAATGTTCTTGGAGCAGAGATGGGCGCTCTTGATGGTTCATCAAGGAACTTGAGAAGAAAGAGAATTGTCTTTTGCCCGAATGGCTATTATGGCCATGAAAGAGAAGAATGGCAACAGGCAGAAATTCTGGGCTGCTGTAAACAGCTTAAAGTGGTATGATGGAGGCCTGAGGCCACGACGGAGTGATGACAAGCTTCTCACATATTATCTTTATAGCCTGACAAGTCTGTTGGCAAGCAATTGTTCCTAACATTCAAGAAAGCAGGAATAGTCACAACGTAGTGCCATACTAAAGTAAGACAGGGATAGAAATAATATGTGAAAGATACAGCCAGAGCCAGCTTACCCCAGCACCCAACCAAACAACGAGTGACTGCTCCAAAGTGGGACAGTTAACATCTCAGCGGACAGCAATTCTTCCATTGATGACCAATTGGCAGTCATATTAGATAAGTAGTAGCTTGCTTCCCTGGTGGCTCAGAGTTAACACCATTGCCTCCAATGCGAGAGACCTGGGTTTGATCCCTGGGTTGGGAAGATCCCTGGAGAGGGAAATGGCAACCCACTCCAGTACTCTTGCCTGGAGAATCCCATGGACGGAGGAGCCTGGTAGGCTACAGTCCACGGGGTCGCAAAGAGTCGGACATGACTGAGTGACTTCACTTTCACTTCAAGCATTGAATTACATGCCTTTGAAAAGTATAGTTTTAGATTCAATGAAATATACTGAACAAAATTGTTCTAAGTCAAGTCATATATTAAGACAATGATATTTGAAAAATAATGTTAAAATTAATTTTCCATCCTTTTAACAAAGACCAAAGAAATTTTTGTATGTACAGTTACCAAACCCAGAGTTAGCATAACCCATAAAATAAGGAAAACATGCATATTTTTTTCTTCCAAGAGAGTTGAACATCAGTTCTTTGAAAAGAAAGCAGGGAATAGTTGCTCTCCTTCATGCAAATTCTTCAGATTCTGAGATTTAGATTATGATTGATCTTACTGTTATGTTTTCCCTCTCATTAGGGTTACTTTCCTCATAAAAAAGAGAGACAAAGAAAAAAGTGTCTAGTGTACAAGCATATTGTTTCTTAAGGTGTATTCACTATTTCCATGAAGCATTTTATAGTGAATAAATAATATGAAATAATACGCTTGCACACTAGACACTTTTTCTTTATGTATTTCTTTTTTAATAAAGAAAATAATCTTAATGATAGGAAAACATAGAAGTAAGATTTATCATAGTCTAAATTTCAGGATCTGAAGAATTTGCATGAAGGAGAGCAACTATTCCCTGCTTTCTTTCCAAGGACTGATGTTCAGCTTTCTTGGAAGAAAAAAGTGTACATGTTTTCCATATTTTATGGTGTATTCACTATTCCAGTGAATCATTTTGTGGCTTCCCTGGTGGCTCAGATGGTAAAGAATCCACCTGTAATGCAGGAGACCCAGCTCCAATCCCTAGGTTGGGAAGATACCCTAGAGAAGGGAATGGATACCAACTCCAGTATTCTTGCCTGGAGAATCCCCATGGACAGAGAAGCCTTGCAGATTACAATCAATGGGGTCACAAAAAGTTGAACATAATTGAGTAACTAACATACATACACATACACATGAATCATTTTTAAAAACAGAATTCTGCAGTCAAACTTGAAAATGTTACACAGTATGTCTTCCTTCTGAAAACGCAGTGAATATTAGCATAGTAAACTTTTCAAGAAATCCTGGTACAAAAAATAATAAATTAATTGATACTAGTTTAAAACAAAGTTATTAATAAATAGATTACTTCCCAAATTCAAGTCTGCACAAAAGTGTTTATTTTTAACAACACCTGTGAATATTTCAAGTCTCCAGTGTTCCATGGGGTACATTTGGGAAGATGCTGCTTCAGGTGTAGTTTTAATTGTTCATCTTCTTTGATTTTCCTTTGGTTATTTTTATTATCCTGTTTCTTTCTATTTTTGTTTTTAGACACAACATTTATTAAGTGCTTTCTGTATTCTAGGCACTGTTTAAGATATTTTATGGTCATTATCCCAATTATTCCTTACAGTAATCCTCTGAGATAAATATAGCCAATCACCATAGGAACCCCAGAGAAAAGAAATAATTTCCCCCACATCCTGCTGCTAGTAAGAACAACAACTTAGAGAGTTGAGATTGAAATCAGGTCTCTCTGGCCCAACAATACCTTTTTTTTTTTTCTTGTTAAAGTGGTAATGTGTTTATTTATTTTTTACTAATTTTTATTGGAGTGCATTAGTTTCTGCTGTACAGCACTGTGAATCAGCTCTGTGTTTACATATATCCCCTCTTTTGTGAGTTTCCTTCCCATTTAGGTCACATGGAGCACAGAGTAGAGTTCCCCATGCTATACAGCAGGATCTCACTAGTTATATATTTTATACATAGTATCAACTGTGTATATATGTCAATCCCAATCTCCCAATTAATCCTACCACTCCCTCCTTTCCCCTTTGGTGTCCATACATTTTTTTTCTCTACATCTTATTTGCAAAGTATAAATGCAGACAGGGATGTAGATGCCAATCCTAAAAAACAAGAGGCCAGTTCTTAACTCTTCAACTCCCAGAAGCATGCCACCCTTCCCAAGCTCTAAGAGACCAACAGACTATTTCCCAATCCAAAATTTTTCCAGACCTTAGTTTACAGGACCTTTCTGTTGTGTTTGACGCTGTTGACAAATCACTCCCACTTGAAACCAGAGCTTGGGTTCCTTGATTCTTATACCTCTCTGGCTATTCCTTCTTCACCTTCCAAGGTTCCTTATTAAATGTTAGTGCTCCTCAAGGTCCCACCCTGGCCTTCTCTCCTTTGCTCTCTGCTGAAACATCCCCATTCACAACTTCAGGCTTGCCCTTTCCCCTAGATCAGACTCATATCTAACTAAGCTCCTGCTTTTTTAGGCAAGTCAAACTCAAGAGGCCCTCCACTAACCTCATCATGCACTATAGCAGTAGAAGTCCCAGCAGTGCAGTCAGGAGAAACTTCATAGGGTTTAATCAAGAGACTGTTAATTAAGGTGTGGAGCAGAAATAATGATACTAAATAGGGATGTTAAAGTACCCAGGGAGAAGCAGCAGTGAGAAGCTATTACCCTACAGGGACCAAGAAGCTGTTTCTGGAACTTGGCCAGAACTTGGCCTTAACAGAAAGGCTGACTACAAGATTGGAAGAGAGACTGAATCTACTGCCTATCAGGGTCCAGCCAAGGTGGACACTGGGGGAATAAGGACTCTGATGCTTCCTATCAGTCAAACTCACTATAGGCCAAAGGGCAAGGGGACCTGAAGAAGCAGCTTTTATAGGGGAGCTCCCTGGCACTGTAGGTGGAGAAAGGGGTACACTGATCTGGAGGAGAATGGATGCCACCAGCCCACTTAGTATCATAATAGTAGCAACATTTCAGGCAAAAGTATCAGTTACTTGGAAAAGACCTTGGACTCCTCTTTCATTAATTTCCCACATGTAACTAGTCTTGTCAATTTAGCTATTTTGAACACCACCTCTCTTCCTTTGGTCCCTTTTCCCATCACCCTAGTGTCAAGGTTTGCATTATATCTCTTGATTGGATCATTACAATAACCTCCTACCAGTTTAACTGCTTCCAGATCTGGTATACCTTTGAGAAAGCCTTTCCTACAGCCAAAGGCTCTATCAAAAATGCAAATCTTATTCCATTCAGCTTTGATTAAACCCTTTAATAGTCTTCTTCACCTAGAGGATAAAGACTACATTCTGGCTTAGCATACAGGAATCTCCTTAAACTGACTTCCATCCCTTGATTTCCATGCATATAAATTTGTATTTTCCTAAATGCCACCATGCTTTTCACAACAGTGGGTCTGAGAAAAAGCAACAAAAGTCTCAGTTTTCTAAATAACAGTTAAATGAGATGATACAAAACAAGAGAAACATTCATAATTTAAATCACACATACATTAGTGTTACAAAATATAGTTCTGATTGTGTACCTCTACACTGTAGATAAATCACATCCCTATTATTTTTATTTGCTAGTAAAGGTACAAAATGACCAGTTTCATTTGGCTTTAATTTGCTTTGTGAGAGAAAACAGCATTTTTATTGTTAGAAATATGAACTGCGTAGTATTCCTATTTAGGAAGAGTGGGATACCAAACAAATGAAGAGTATTCAAGAAGAAACACATTTACATATAGATAGAAGGTTGGCAATATACTGTTTTCATCAAACTTTTTTTTTTGATTCCTTAATTTTCCCTATATTCACTTTCTTACAGAAATTACCACGAGTATTTATAATTTGCAACACAGCCCTTGAACTCAGAGTCCTAGTTTCAATTCTGATTCTCTGTTTCTGAAAGATTTTTTCAAGCATATATCATTTCTCTCTCTTTCATCTTAATTTCTTGACAAAAAGGAGAGGAAAACTGCTCTATAGAGAAACCTCTACAACCTTGTTTCAAATATCCTCTTGTTTGTTTGGTGATTTTAGTATATTTAGAAGTAAGAGGAATTGATCTAGAATGCCTAGGTAAAAGAGACACATTTTACTGGAGAATTAGACTCTGAATGAATCAGTTGAGAATGATTTTCTGACACAGAGATAAGATATGGTTATACTCATAGAAATAAATTGGAAGGCACCATCTTCAGAGGAAAAAGAAAACTAGAAATCAAGACTCTGAAGACTAAGAACAAGCTTAGGAAAGGACAAGCTCATCAATTAGGAGTAATTAGTGATGACAGATTACATAAGAGGTGTTCAAGAAGGTTGCTTATATACCCTCTGAATCATTGATAGAAACAATATGGAACCTGCTGGAAACAATAGCACCAGAAGAGGAGAGGACAAGAGACTTTGTGTTCTGTCTCTAGCTTTGTCCCACCCCATTTACACTCGTGTTCATTCCACTGGTGCCATGTTAACCCTGTTTTAGCTTCTCAAATCAATGACACAAGTGCACAAGGAGGTCTCCCACATACTTATTTAAGGAGAAGGAGCTGACACCAGTGTGGCTCTAAGAGCACCACAGAAGAGTTCTTTAAGGCTTTGCATTGGTTTATGCCCCAGGATTGAACACTACCACAGATATGATTAAGACCAGGCTGTAGAAAAGGCCTCATCTCCTAAAAGCAAAGTTATGGCAAAAAATCAGAGGGATTTCTATTAGAAGAATGCAGAAATCTTTGTCAATTCCAGTTGGTACTGGTCACAGAAGAAGGGTGATATGGAAGAGAAAGCAAAAATATCACCTGTGTATCTGCATATTGGCTGAAGCTGTAGGTCATATATATAGGTAAGAAAAGTTATTCCTCCTAGTATTTTAACTCAAACTTGTACAAAATATATCATATTTTAAACATATTATTTCTTTTTGGCTGCATTGGGTTTTTGTTGCTGATGCAGACTTTCTCAAGTTGAGGTGAGCATGGGCTTCAGTAGTTGTGGCACATGGGCTTAACTGCCTCCCAACAGGTGGAATTCTCACAGACCAGGGATTGAACCCATGTCACCTGCATTGGCAGGTGGATTCCCAACCACCAGACCACCAGGGAAGTCCTCAACACAAACTTTTAACTGATGACCGTTAATAGCAGTTGAGGTAACAGTGATGAATAAAGGAGCAATCCAAAGTATTATTTTGGAGGGAAATACCATATGGGTATTTCCTTTGCCAACAAACGTCCATCTAATCAAAGTTATGGTTTTTCCAGTAGCCGTGTATGGATGTGAGAGTTGGAACATAAAGAAAGCTGAGCACCAAAGAATTGATGCTTTTGAATTGTGTTGGAGAAGACTTTTGAGAGTCCCTTGGACTGCAAGGAGATTGAACCAATCCATCCTAAAGGAAATCAGTCCTGAGTGTTCATTGGGAGGTCTGATGCTGAAGCTGAAACTCCAATACTTTGGCCACCTGATGTGAAGAACTGACTCATTGGAAAAGACACTGATGCTGGGAAAGACTGAAGGCAGGAGGAGAAGGGGATGACAGACAGTCAGATGGTTGGATGGCATCAGCAACTCGATGGACATGAGTTTGAGTAGGCTCCGGGTGTTGGGGATGGACAGGGAAGCCTGTCCAGGTGTGTTGCAGTCCAGGGGGTCACAAAGAGTCCAACATGACTGAGCGACTGAACTGAACTGACCATGTAGGTGTTTTGATTTAAGACTTTTATAAGTTCTTAATATAAGGGATGGGTAATATTTTATTATTTTTGGTATAATGATTGCATTGTAATTATAATGATTTAACTCACACAATGCTAATTTCCTCATGTTTTCCTTAAAGATGAGTTCACAACTCAATATTACTGATACCACATCTCTGTCAAAAACTACTTATACAATGCCAAAAATTTAAATCCTGTTTATTAAACTTCTATCATATGCCTAACACTGCATACTAGGCACAATAGAAGACAAAAACTTACAATGAAAGTGGAAGTGAAAGTCGCTCAGTCGTATTCAACTCTTGCCTAGAATTCTCTAGGCAAGAATACTGGAGTGGGTAGCCTTTCTCTTCTCCATTAGATCTTCCCAACCCAGGGATAGAACCCAGGTCTCCTACATTGCAGGTGGATTCTTTGCCAGCTGAGCCACAAGGGAAGCCCAAAATTTACAATAGACTTGGCTTCATTTCAAAAACATTTACAATGTATTTGGAGTAACTGAATGAACACACTGCTTTTTTTCCAGTAAAGCTCATCACTGCACTATGCTATACTGCTGAAAATACAACACCACTGGAACTGTGTACCTGAAGGTATTATATTAGGAAGAAAATGAAAAACAAATATCTGTGGTCACAGCTGTGAGGCATTCTACTGTGCTAAGCTGCTACCAATCACAATGGCTTACACAGATGTACCAACTTTATCCAACACCAAGATCCTTTGGAAACACTAAAGACTCAAGTCAAAATTATGTTTATGAAACAAAAGAATCAATGTACTTATAAATTTAAATACCTGTAAGTTGGATATTTAAATACTAGAACTAGCACTACATTTAAAAAAATAAAGTAAAACTCCCCTTGTTTTAAATTATTTATTCATACAGACACATATTTTCTTATGAGCCAAAATGAGAAACAGGTAAGCCTGAATTTTTTATACTTTCACAGAGCAACAATTTTTCACATAGCAAAGAACAGAAGCAAACAGATGTTCACGTTGGGAAGGATTATCACCCAATTCCCTGTAGAAGTCCAGCCCAGTGAACCTTCTCCAATTTACTAGGGATGTCACATGTAAAAGAGTTTTTCTAATAGGTTGGCAACAACATTTGCCAAGGAAGTCAATTGACAAAGAAATTAATGGCAGCAAACTTCACTGCAAGGAGAATAGTATAAGCTGCTTCAGAAAGATGAAAAGATTGTAGTTCAACTGCCAACCTTGTGTGATATAGAATGTGAATGTAAAACCTCAAAAAGGAAAGTGAAGATTTTTCTGTGTGTCTGTGCCTGTATGTGTGTGGGGTGGGCGGGAGAGCGGGGGAAGAGGGAGAGAAATGGAGGTGGTGAAGAGAATTAGGGAGAAAAAGAAAGATAAGGGACTTCCCTGGCAGTCCAGTGGTTAAGACTTTGTCTTCCAATGGAAGGAGTGAGGATTCCATCCCTGGTTGGGAAGCTGAGATCTCACATGCCTCATGGCAAAAAAGACCCCAGAACATAAAACAGAAGTAATATTGTAACAAATTCAGTAAAGACTTTAAAAATGGCGCACATCAAATGAGAGGGGCAGGGGAAAGGAAGTGGAGAAAGACAGATAAACCTTGGAAAGTGGGTATTTCTCCTGAATAAATACTATGATCAGCATGATAACACACATGCTTTATAGAATTCTACATAAACCTCTTTCAGAAAATGTAATTGAGGCCCTTTCAAATTTAATGTTCCTCGATTATATATCAAGTAAGAGCAGAGATGGAAGGAAATATAGAGAGGAGGTTAAGAAAGAAAGAAGGATTCATGCCAAGCCTATGACTTTAGGGAAACCTTCCAGTTGACCACTAATGGGAACTATTTCAGGGAAGGCAGAATTTTAATTCCTATAATGTCATATTCCACAATTTACATCTTCATTGAGAAAATACTGATGTTGAGTGAAGTGATATAGGAAGTAATTTTCAAGGAGAGGTTTAGTAAAGATAGGCTAGGCGAGAGAAATTACATTGTTTGCCCTGAAATTATGGGAAGATGTACGGAGAGGGAGAATCACCAGATAAATATTAACACTACTCCATTTACATTTACACATGGGTAGAATGGCTTCCCTGGAAGCTCAGTTGGTAAAGAATCCCCCTGCAATGCAGGAGAGACCCTGGTTCAATTACTGGGTCAGGAAGATCCCTGGAGAAGGGATAGGCTACCCACTCCAGTATTCTTGGCCTTCCCCAGTGGTTCAGATGGTAAAGAAAATGCCTGCAATGCAGGAGACCTGGGTTCGATCCCTGTGTTGGGAAGATCCCCCTGGAGGAGAGCATGGCAACCCATTCCAATATTCTTGCCTGAAGAATCTCATGGACTGAGGAGCCTGGCAGGCTACAGTCCATGGGCTCACACAGCATGGGTAGAACACTTTGATATTGCTGTGTGTGTGTGTGCTCAGTCATGTCAGAGTCTTTGTGACCCCACAGATGGTAGCTCATCAGGCTCCTCTCTCTGTGGGATTTTTCCAGGCAAGCATACTGGAGTGGGTTACCATTTCCTTCTCCAGGGCGTCTTCCTGACCCAGGGATAGAACCAGCATCTCCTGCATCTATCTGCAGTGGATTCTGTACCACTGGGCCACCTGGGAAGCTCAAGTGAGTTTGGTAGGCTCCCAGTATATTTGATAACAGAGTTCTTCTTTTGTTTTCTATTTTTATATATACTGCCACTATTTATATGAAAGTAAAAATCCTCATAACCAACATTGTGCTTAGGAAACATCAATTATGCAGATATTAACCTCACAATATAAAGTGGGTGATTTAAACAATTGGACGTGCCTGATTAAATGTGTCCATCTCTAAACCATGAACAGAGAACAGTGCACAAAGGCTTCCTTAGCCAGGCATCTTGAGGCTACAGCAATGAAATTGGTTATAGTCAATCACATAGGGAAATGGGTTCATTCTGACTCAACACAGATAAACCTTTTTAGATTTCATCACTGAGATTCCACCAACAACTTGGCATTTAATAATGGAATGCTGTGTACTCACTGCAGATGGTGAATGCAGCCATGAAATTAAAAGACGCTTACTCCTTGGAAGGAAAGTTATGACCAACCTAGATAGCATATTCAAAAGCAGAGACATTACTTTGCCAGCAAAGGTCTGTCTAGTCAAGGCTATGGTTTTTCCAGTGGTCATGTATGGATGTGAGAGTTGGACTGTGAAGAAGGCTGAGCACCAAAGAATTGATGCTTTTGAACTGTGGTGTTGGAGAAGACTCTCAAGAGTCCCTTGGACTGCAAGGAGATCCAACCAGTCCATTCTGAAGGAGATCAGCCCTGGGATTTCTTTGGAGGGAATGATGCTAAAGCTGAAACTCCAGTACTTTGGCCACCTCATGTGAAGAGTTGACTCATTGGAAAAGACTTTGATGCTGGGAGGTATTGGGGGCAGGAGGAGAAGGGGATGACGAGGATGAGATGGCTGGATGGT
Source organism: Bison bison bison (assembly GCF_000754665.1). NCBI lineage: Eukaryota > Metazoa > Chordata > Mammalia > Artiodactyla > Bovidae > Bison > Bison bison. Next base: position 5,899,429 of record NW_011494962.1, on the reverse strand, counting down.
ATCACCGACTCGATGGATGTGAGCTTGAGCGAACTCCGGGAGTTGGTGATGGACAGGGAAGCCTGGAGTGCTGCAATTCATGGGGTCGCAAGGAGTCAGACACGACTGAGCGACTGAACTGAACTGATGTTTCCTTTTTTAAATTTTTTAAATTATTTTATACTAAACATTTATTTTATGTTGGAATATGGCCAATTAACAATGTTGTAATAGTTTCCAGTAGACTGTTTGACTGGCACTTATTCAGAACCTTGAATGCAAAAGCATCTACAAATTGTGGAAAGATTATGCTGTGAACCAAATTTACTGTGAAATATAATATTTCCAAGATGTAAATGCATTATTCTATGTGCCTGGTTAACCATTTTCTTGTCAATTGTAACAAAATAAGTGAATGAAATAGCATATGCAAAATACCTAGAAGACTTACATAGTGGGTATATATATATATATATATGTATATATACACAGACATATAGGGAAGGGAATGGCTACCCACTCCAGTATTCTTTCGTGGGAAATCCCAGGGACAGAGGAGCCTGGTGGGCTACAGTCCATGGGGTTGCGATGAGTCAGATATGACTAAGTGACTAACACTTTCATATATATATATCCTTTCTCTGTTATACTTTATATTCAGGAGACATAAAATGCTGCATTTACATGAAATATAAAGTAATGATTTTCTTTACAAGATCAATTGTCCCATGACAGTGTTTATTAAATGGCAAGCTTTATTAATGTACTTACTATCAGAAGTTACACTAAACTACAAATGTGCAGGAAAACATTCATTATGTGGAGCTGGATGAACATCTATTACAGTCTCTTCCATCACTGACTGCAATTTCTAATTCCAATACCAAATTTCTGATTAGAACTCCTGCCATAAATTTTTCCATTTTATTTATGGCACTCTTCCTCCACTCCCAAACTCATCATTTGATCATTTCTGAAATTCTTGCTCAGTATAAAGCATTCAAATAAAAACCTGAGATACTGCCAAAGGTTCAATTTGGATCAGATGTCATATGTGCAAGTCCTAGCTGTTACTTAGTAAAATGTGTGGTTATTCAATTTCTCACTTTGCATTCATGACAAGTGTTGCATAGACATAATAAACATGACAGTATAACAACTAGAAATATTAATAGGAACTTCAAAGTTTGTGCATGTTCATAGAACGTACACATTTATGGTGTCTACTTAGAGAGCAGCCTCTTAGGGTAAAAATATATGACCAAGCTTATTTTCTATCAGATTTTAAAAATTATTGATAGCTTCAGAAAATGTAAAAACATATTAAGTATAATTTGGAATCGTGTTTAGGCTCTCTATTGCTCGTTCTCCCAGAAACAATTTTTCCTTTTTTCCACGAAGGTAAATGAAAATATGGAATATTTAAAACTGGCTATTCTCAATCCATTGGCTCTGTTCCACTATCTCTTTATCAGACATTCATAATTAATGGTGCGTATGAGCAAGAAGTGACTCTTTGATAAGAAAACGTTTGCATCCATTAATATTTCATCCATTTCTAAGATAGCGCTGTGGTGCTGAAAGGATAGCTCCTGGTCACCTGTCGACACTGGAGTTTGCTTTGCCAAAAAAAGGACTAAATAACAGAACTGAAGTAGGCACCCGGAAGACACGAAGAAAAGACAATTACCTTCCTTATAACTTCATAACACTTCTCCAAAGACATCTAACTTAAATTTCTTAAAAAAATTTTACGTACAGTATAGTTATCAAACTAGGATTTCTTTTAAAGCAGTCCTTGTCTGGTTTATATTCCCCAAAGTAAAACACTGAGGAAGATATTCCAAAGAAGACACGACAAAGTTAATTATACAGATGTCTGACACTGAAATTTAGAGGTAGCATCCTCAGTAAATATAGTGAGGGAAAGTCTAGAGACTTCGTAAAGGTTGGAGAGGAGAACGTGGGGAGAGGAGTCCTGTCCAGGCTCATGCTTACACTCCTTAGTCAAAGACAATCACGCTCACTACCCACCCCGGCACTCCATTTTCGGCCAGGGAGTTCAGCCCCCGGTGTATCATTCCAGCAGAAGGTAAATTAAGACAAAGACTCCACAACCCCGTTGGGGGAGGGTAGAAAGGTGAAGCTGCATTGGGGTGCAGTAGCGACCAGAAGGGAAAGTGACCTCATTTTGTCTGAGGAAGCACCACCGGAGAGCCGACCTTTGATGGAGATGCCGAAGGCGGTCAAAGAGCACAAAGGGTCAAAGCTGGAGGGAGCAAACTTCCTTATTCTTCCACCCCATCCCTTAAGCCCGTGGGGAACACGCAGAGGCAAGGACAACAAAGCGTGCGCTCCGGCGGCACAGCTGGAGCTGCCGGCAGCCGGGCCATCCCGCCCGCGGGGCGCGCGGCTCCCGGGCGGCAGAGCTAGGGAGCGCGAGCGCAGGCAGGACCGCGGGGGCTGGGGGAGGGGGGTCCCCTACCTTGAACAGCACAAAGAGCCAGAGCAGAGGCAGGAGGCGGCGGCCGCCGCGCGTCCTCGTGGGTAGGTGCCCCATCGCGGCGTGGACGGGGAGCCGGGAGTACAGTGGCGCCGCCTGGCACTGCCGGCGGCTCACAATGGCGAGCTGGGGCTGCAGTCTCAGACCCTGGGCGCCGAGGTTGCTCCGGGAGGGCGCATCCTGCCTTTCCAGTCCCCCTGTGCCTGCCCACCTTTCGCCTTCTGCACCCGGGATCCTCTAGGAACGCACCAGGCGCGGCTGGTCTTTAACAGTTAAGGACGGTGAGGGTGGGGATTGGAGTGGGCGAGGCTCTGGCGCGGCGTCCGCCTGGGGAGCGAGAGGCGGGGGCCCTGCGCGCCGCCCGCCGCGGTCCTCCAGCAGCCGAGATACTCACGCTCCGGGCTGCGGACTCGTAAAGTGACAGCAGCCGCGGGGCCCTCCCACTAGGGTCCGCCCGCCGCCTCTCAGCGCTGGACGGCCCCTCACTCCAGGCTCCGCCCCGACGCTTTCCACAGTCTCTGGGACGCAAGAGTTCTTCCCGGACTCCTCTTGAGCAACTCATGAACTGGAACCCGGGTCCCCTCTAGATCTACCTACATCTGCTACTAGTTGCAGTTAACCCTTGTTGGGGGAAGTGGTGGTTGTGAATGTAGTGATGGAGCTCAGTGTGTGTGTGTGTGTGCGCGCGCGCGCCCGCGCGCGCCCGTGTGTTTGACTCTTTGCGACCCCATGAACTGTAGCCCGCCAGGCTCTTCTGTCCATGGAATTTTCCAGGCTAGAATACTGGAGGAGGTTGCCACTTCCTACTTCAGTGTATCATCCGGACCCAGGGATTGAACCCCCATCTCTTGCATCTCCTGTATTGGCAAGCAGATTCTTGACCACTAGCGCCACCTGGGACGCAGAAGGCAATGGCAACCCACTCCAGTACTCTTGCCTGGAAAATCCCATGGACGGAGGAGCCTGGTAGGCTGCAGTCCATGGGGTCGCCAAGAGTCGGACACGACTGAGCGACTTCACTTTCACTTTTCACTTTCACGCGTTGGAGAAGGAAATGGCAACCCACTCCAGTGTTCTTGCCTGGAGAATCCCAGGGACCGGGGAGCCTGGTGGGCTGCCGTCTATGGGGTCGCAGCGAGTTGGACACGACTGAAGTGACTTAGTAGCAGCA
>NW_011494962.1:5857762-5895676 GCF_000754665.1 Bison bison bison | reverse complement strand
TTCTACTCTCTTCCTCCCATTTAAATACTCCCATTCTCCAGGCTACTGTATGGTACAGAGAGTTTCACTGATTACTCTGTGATTTCCTAAATGGGAAGGAAATCCGAAAAAGAGGAGATATATGTACAGGTATGGGCTTCCCAGGTGGCCTTAGTGAAAAAGTCCTGCAAATGCGGGAGACATAAGAGAGGTGGATTAGATCCCTGGATGAGGACGGTCCCCTAGAGGAGGGCATGGCTACCCACTCCAGTATTCTTGCCTGGAGAATTCCATGGACAGAGGACCCTAGCGGGCTATTGTCCATAGGGTCACAATGAGTCGGACATGACTGAAGCTATTTAGCATGCGCTCACGTACAATGGCACCCCACTCCAGTACTCTTGCCTGGAAAATCCCATGGATAGAGGAGCCTGGTAGGCTGCAGTCCATGGGGTCGCCAAGAGTCAGACACGACTGAGCGATTTCACTTTCACTTTTCACTTTCATGCGTTGGAGAAGGAAATGGCAACCCACTCCAGTGTTCTTGCCTGGAGAATCCCAGGGATGGTGGAGCCTGGTGGGCTGCCGTCTATGGGGTCGCACCGAGTTGGACACGACTGAAGTGACTTAGCAGCAGCAGCACGTACAAGTAGAGCTGATTCACTTTGTTGTCCAGCAGAAACTAACACAACATTGTAAAGCAACTATACATCCCTTGTGGGCTCAGCTGGTCAAGAATCCGCCTGCCATGTGGGAGACCTGGATTAGATCCCTGGGTTGGGAAGATCCCCTGGAGAAGGGAAAGGCTACCCACTCCAGTATTCTGGCTAGAAAAGTCCATGGACTGTATAGTCCATGGGGTCTCAAAGAGCTGGACAGGACTGAGAGACTTTCACTTCATACCTCAATAAAAATTAATAAAATAAATAAACACTCTCATTCTCTCTATCCAACACTCACCCAGGAGGAACTAGCATATATATATATTTATTTATTTTTTATATTTATATATATATAAATATAAATATATATATAAATATATATATTTATATATATATATATATTATTTTTTTTTCCTGTTTGAAGTCAGAGGTTTTGTAAACTGCAAGGGCTGTCCTTTGAAACCTCAGTGGAATATAGGAGGAGGTTTGTTCACATTATATGACTCATATTTATAAACATATAAACATTTATATACTTTTTAAAATGTTTAATGATTACAGAAACTATTGAACTTTTCCAGAGTCATATGTCATTTTACATTCCCACTAGCAAAGTATGAGTAGGAGGAGGGGAAAGAGAGGGTGTGTAAGTTAAAAGTGGTGATGAAGTAGTTCTGTATCTTGACTGTGGTGGTGGTTACACAAATCTACCCAGATGATAAAATTGTACAGAAACACACACAAATGAGTGCAGACTGGTGAAATTCGAATAAGGTCTGTGAATGCTCCCACTGTCAGTTGTCTGATTTTAATACCCAAATACTATAGTTATATAAGATGTTACTCTTGAAGGAAACTGGGTGGAGGTACGTGGGACCTTTCTGTACTTTTTTTTTTTTATTGAGCTATAATTGACATATGACATTGTATTAGTTTCAGAGGTACAATATAATGACTCCATATTTGTTTGCATAGATGGCTGGTATGTATCTGAGCATCTTAGAAAGGTTTAAATTGAATATACTTACATGAGTATATATGTGTACTGATTTCTTATTTGCATAAATATAGAATAATGGTCTGAATTTATGCCTTTGGTGTCTTCCTTTAGAAACTACTTTCCTTTTCACCTTCTTCTCTTCACATACTCAATTTAGTGCCCTCATGTCCACACTTGATTGGCCTGGACCTTCTCTTTCTCTTGAGAAAATATTAGTTGTTTCTCCATCCCTCTAAGTCAGAGTCATGGGCTATCTGAAAATGTTATTCTTGGGACTAGACTTGTAGGGTTCTGGTTCGGTATATTCTCTTTATATTCAGAAGCTCCTAAAAGCAGAATTCTATTCCCACTCACTCCCAAAAGTGACAGTAAAATGATCTCATGTCTGGAACCAAAAAGATGTTTAGGCCAAAACCACACTCATAAGTTTCCAACAATTTCTACTTTAAATAAAGTTAGATTTTAAAGTATGTGTGCCCATGTTTTGATTATAAATATATATAAAGATACATATGTGTGTGCATATGTTCATGTATGCATGTGTAGATGGGCTTCCCTGGTGGCTCAGTGGTAAAGAATCTGCCTGCAATGCAGGAGCGGTAGGAGACACAGGTTCAGTCCCTGGGTAGGGAAGATCCCCTGGAGGTGGGCATGGCAACCCACTTCAGTATGTTTGCATGGAAAATCCCATGGACATAGGAGCCTGATGGGCTACAGTCCATGGGGTCACAAAGAGTCAGACACGACTGAGTGACTGAGCACCCACCCATGGGTGTGTAGATACTGCATGGATATAGGCTTAACAGATGTGTGTGCTGCTGCTGCTAAGTCGCTTCAGTCGTGTCCAACTCTGTGTGACCCCATAGATGGCAGCCCACTAGGCTTTCCCGTTCCTGGGATTCTCCAGGCAAGAACACTGGAGTGGGTTGCCATTTCCTTCTCCAACGCATGAAAGTGAAAAGTGAAAGTGAAGTCGCTCAGTCGTGTCCGACTCTAGCGACCCCATGGACTGCAGCCCACCAGGCTCCTCCATCCATGGGATTTTCCAGGCAAAAGTACCGGAGTGGGGTGCCATTGGGTGTTAGAAATACAGTCTACTAATCATACATTCATCATATAAATGCAAAAAGAACTTTCACAATAATGTGCATTTTTACAATAATCATCTTTTCTATGTTGTTTTTCTGTTTTTCTCTTATCACTTACATCACAATTTGCTTAGCCCTTTATGCCCTTGTACACTTGCACACATGGACCACTTTGGGAGAACAATAACAGTAAACAGTAAGCAGTAAAGCATTCCCCAGCGAAGAATTAGTTGTTAACATTTTTAATATTCCATTCTGATACTGTGATTAGGTGGCCTGAATATTATTACTTCATAGTCAGAGAAAATGTTCTCTTCAGAGAAGGTATTTCACTTAGCCATTGCTGGATAAAATACTTTCATTTGTTTTTACTGCACTTAAAAAAATAGCAGGCTTGAGAATCTTTCTGGGAGCGACACCCAAGAAGAATGCAAATGCTGCATCATCACCTGTGTGGGGTTTTCAATCCATAGAGCCTGCTGCGTGCTTTTTGAACTATTGATTGTTTTTCCCAGTGCAGTACTTCCAAAGGATGGTGAATCTTATTTTGCTATTTTCAGGACTCCAAATCCACAACAATGGCCATGGGCGACATAAGGTGTCTATAGTAATGTAAGCTTCAAAATGTTTGTTGTGATTACATGATCACAATGACACTGCTTGATAAAGAAGGCTGAGATCGTTAGCACCAACTGTTTCCTCCGTAATGCTGCATTTCTGGGAGAAATAATAAATGCAGATAAAACAGAATCTCTTGCATTCCCTAAGACAGGCATTTAAAAATGAATTCTCACAAAATGAAATAAAGCTCTTTACTTCCTTAGGAAATAATAAGGTGGTTAATGAGCAAGAAACTGGAAGACTGTTGTTTTTTTTTTTTTTAAATCTGCAAGAGACTTTGTTTTGGTTAGGAAAAGTAATCTTTTCCTAAATAGGTTAAAAAAAAAAAAAAAAGATACCCAGGACTAAGTGTTCACATCTATCTCTTCTGTAGAAAGAGAAGCAATAGCAGCCACAGAGAAGGAGCTGTAATCCCTATGAGAGGTTTAATGAGGAGTCAAATGGAACTCTTACTGTGCCCTTGCCAATGAAGTTCAATTCTGTCCTCCAGGGACCAACTCTAATGTAGTTCAGTGTGTTTAGTCCTGGCTTCCACCGCTGAAATCACCTACCAGGCTGTCAGCAGTTTCAGTGTGATAGGGTTGTATTTATGGGAGTTGCTCAATGAAAAATAGTTTACTGTTTAAGGAATGCAGAAAAAACTCCAGTCACTGATCTCTAGAATATAATCCATCTAAGAAGCGCACTAAGAGCCATGCATTTTGTCATCTGTATCTCACATATTATAGTTGTTATAACATAGGCACTGTAGATTATATGTAATATGTTCTCAAGATCAGATGACCAGGAAGCATTTTGATTTTCAATTTATTTGAGCATTTGTTTTCATTTTACTCTTGATGAACACTGGTTTCTCGCCTGAAAGATGTGTTGACAATTCACAAATTCTGTCTCTCAAAATGGGAGTGATTGGCAGCCCTCAGGTGAACAGCAAGTTTCAACTGCCAAGATTTATTATTCTTGCCACACTTGAAAAACAGTGAAATTCACTACAGAAGGCCATTTTTGCTTTTGCATGTAGTCTGTTTTCCCATTACCTCTTTTTTCTTCCTAAATAATTCCTATTAAGCCATATATATATATTTTTTTTAATTTGACTGTAACATGGTTTTAAGAAAAATCAAGTAAGAATATTGTACTACAAGGTAAAAGCTTCATGACACAAAATTATCCACTCAAAGGAATAAGAAACCAGAAAACATGAGCAAATATTTAGCACTGGACACAGACTACAGGCTGTAGATGAGTGATCCTAAATCAGGAAGGCAGATGGTCATTGTAAGATACTATTCCCTCTTACAGTTATTTTCTAAAATTGCTGTGTGCTGTTGACATTTTCTTTAACAGAACAAAAATTAAAAGAAATAGAATACATTAAAAAGCCTTAAGTCATGCAGCTTTATTTTATATTTTGTTTATATGCATTAGCTAATGAACTTTAATTATATTTTTTTTCTGAGCACCCAGACATTGATATCATATAAGCATCTAATTTTTCTTCATAACTAGGCTTCTTGACCAATTATAATTTAAAGCATTAACACCTGCATGGGAGGATCCACTTTAGCTTAGTAAAGTGAAGTGAAGTGAAGTCGCTCAGTCGTGTCTGACTCTTTGCGACTCCATGGACTGTAGCCTACCAGGCTTCTCCATCCATGGGATTCTCCAGGCAAGAGTACTGGAGTGGGTTGCCATTCCTTCTGCAGGGGATCTTCCAGACCCAGGGATCGAACCCAGGTCTCCTGCATTGGAGGCAGACGCTTTAACCTCTGAGCCACAAGGGAAGCCCCTTAGCTTAGCAAAAGGCATGACTAAAACTTGAATATAATTTATAAATAAAGGCATATTTACAATGTATAATATATTTTATTATATTCTGTTGCAAAGTGGATGTGGTATCTGTAGATCCTTCCTTCTCTTCTTCCCTTACTTCCCTCAAATTAAAGGTGGCATGCAGCGTTCACTGCCTACTATGTGACACACATAGTGTCTATATTTGTGTTACTAAAAATGGTTGCCAACACATAATTATGGAAAATTTGGTCATAGTGATTTCGTAGAAACTATGAAAACATTAATCACATACTTTGATAATGCACTGTTTTAGCTGCGAAGGACTTTACCAAGAGGCACAATAATATTACATGGACAATTTTACTCCAGGCCAATTACACCAAATCAATTTTTTATGCTAAAAATGACAAAGTTAATAATATTCTCAAATCTTTGAGAAGATGACTATAGTCTAAAGAGGAATGGAGAATGCCACCAATAGATTGGTGTCTCAGCAGAAGGATCTAGAAGAAAAATTTTGAGGCAGCCACAAATGTTCTGGGGAAAATTCCAGTGCCCACGGGAATAACATTTTCCTCATGAAGGGACATAAAGAAAAGACATAATGGTGAAGCTGTGCATTTCTAGATATGTCTGCATAGTATGACTATCTGTGAAAGGAACAGTGTGGGAGAAAGAGTTGAATGAAAGATTTCATCTCATTTGGTAATTCAATACTGCAGAGACTGTTACAAAGGTAAGCATTGAACATATGGGTAGAGGATGATTTGAATGCAATCCAGGAAGGGATCAGTTTATGTCAAGCCTATGCCAGTCTCTGTTAATTCACTGTCTCACATTTCAGCTGTCATTTCCAACCTTTTCTATTCAGTTTAAACCACCAACACTCAGACCTGCAGACTCTTACAGTACTTTGATTTACCTTCTACCTTACAGAGAAAATAGGCTTCCCTGGCAGCTCAGATGGTAAAGAATCTGCTTGTAATGCAGATTACAAGAGACCAGGGTTTGATCCCTGGGTTGGGAAGATACCCTGGAGAAAGGAACAGCAACCCACTTCAGTATTCTTGCCTGGAGAATTCCATGGACAGAGGAGCCTATGGGTTACAGTTCATGGGGTCGCAAAGAGTCAGACACAAGTGGGCCACTAACACTTTACAGAGGAAACATCGGCCATTAAGTGACAACTTTTTTTGTCTTCCCTGACAGCAAAAATAATCCCACGCATATCTGTTTCTATCTTTCTTATTAAAAACAAGGAGCTCTCTCTTAATAACCACCTAAAGCTAATTCCACCACCTATTTTCTAGAACCCATTCCTTCCAGCCTTCCCTGCCCTCTTATTCCAAACACCTCCCTTTTAATATATTCCATCTCTTGGCTTTTTTAAAAAAGATTTGTTTTGATGTGGAAGATTTTTAAAGTTTTTATTGAATTTGTTACAATATCACTTCTGCTTTATGTTTTGATTTTTTTTGACTGCGAGGCATGTGAGATGTTAGCTCCACAACCAGGGACTGAAGCCGCACCCCCGGCATTGGAGGGCAAAGTTTTAATTGCTGGACTACCAAGGAAGTCCCTCCTTTAGCTTTTTTAGCCATGTTCATATCTTTAAGATTAAAGGAAAGAAAACCTTCACCAAATCATTCATGCTCTCAGTTGCCACATTTTCTTTCTCCTGATGTTTCACCACTGCCCTTTACAGTAATATTTTTCTGAAGTGTTGTGTGTATTCTCTGTCTACATTTTTTCCTCATCTATTTACCCTTCAAACCACTCTGATATGACTTCTACTCTCATTATCTCTCTAACACCACTCTCACTTTGTAGCATTCACTATGTTGACTTGTCCCTCCTTTCTGAAACACTCTCATCTCTGAATTTTCATCATTCTGCACATTTCTGGCTTTTTTGTATATCTCTGGATGTTCTTCTAAAATCTCCCTTGCTGGATTATTCTCCCCTTCCTGTCCATTTAATGTTGCAGTGTTAAAAGATTAATCTTAATTTCTACTACTTTCCTCTGTATCTATGCCCTAGCATTCTGATCTATGACTATGTTTCAATTCCCACCTAGGCAGACTACCCAAAGAGTTATATCAGCAGGCTTTATACAACACTCTTTTGACCCATGCCAACCCTGCATGCTTAGAAGTCCTTTTGAATGTTTAAAACACCTTAAGCATTAAAAAGTCTATAAATAACAAATGCTGGAGAGGGCGTAGAGAAAAGGGAACCCTCCTACACTGTTGGTGCAAATGTAAATTCCACAGCCATTATGGAAAACAATATGAAGATTCCTTTTCCTTAAAAAACTAAAAATAGAATTACCATATGATACAGCAATCCCACTCCTGGGTTTAGATCCAGAAAAGGTGAAAACTAAAAAGATACATGTACTCCAGTATTCATAACAACACCATTAACAATAAGCAAGATATGGAAGCAACTTAAATGTCCATAGACAGATGAATGGTGTACCTATATCACATCTTTATATGCACACACACGCCTGCACACAATAGAAACTGCTCAGCCATAAAAAAGAATAAAATAATGACATTTGTAGCAACATGGACGGACCTAAAGATTATCATACTAACTGAAGTAAGTCAGAAAGAGAAAGATAAATACTATATGATGTAAAGTATATGTGGGATCTAAAATATGTCACAAATAAACAGGCTCACAGACATAGACAACAAACTTATGTTAACCAAAGGGGAAAAAGAGTGGGGAGGGGGATAAAGTAAGAGTTTGAGTTTAGCAGGTACAAACTACTGTGTATAAAATAGATAAACAACAAAGTCCTACTGTACATTACCGGGAACTATATTCAGTGTATTGCAATAAAACATACTGAAAGTAATATAATAAAGAATATGTGTGTGTGTGTGTGCGCGCACACATATGCGTGTGCACACATGCAAAATCACTTCAGTTTTGTCTGACTCTTTGTGACCCTATGGACCACAGCCTGCCAGATTTCCCTGTCCATGGGGTTCTCCAGGCAAGAATACTAGAGTGGTTGCCATGCTGTCCTCCAGGGGATCTTCCCAACCCAGGGATCGAACCTGCATCTCCTGTGCCTCCTGCATTGTAGGCAGACTCTTTACCAAATATGGGCTTCCCAGGTGGTGCTAGCTATAAATATATGTAGCTAAAATCACTTTGCTATACACCATAAAGTAATACAACATTGTAAACCAACTATACTTCAATTAAAAAATAAAAACACATCAAATTTTAAAAGTCTGAAACTGAGCTCCTAATAATTTCCCCAGAATTATCTTATTTCCATAAATAAACACGACTCAGTGACTGAACTGACTGACTGACTGTGGCTCCTAAGTCCTTCTGTCTCTTACCTTCATTTCAAGTCTCTTGTCACACCTCCATCTCCTTTGCTCTCTAAACTTCTAAATTTCATACATACTATGCCTCCTCCTGACAGAGTCATGTGTCTGGTCTCTGTTTCTAGAATGCTCCTCTCTTCTCTTGAATCTGATGTCTGCTCAAACTTCACTTCCTGAGCCTTATCTCACAGTTTCAGGTTTCAGAGCCCATTAATACTTTTATTATTGATATTTTTCTTTTTTTAATCACCATTTACCTAATTGAATGTTTCCTTCATTAGACAGTAAACTCTGCAAGCATAGAAATTACGTCAAGTATTTGCTTGCTACTATCTCCAGAGGATTTGTCAATTTCAGGAAAAAGTAAGTACCCAGAAACTATTGGTGTAATGAATAAAGCAGTATAATTACCAATTAAAATTATACTATCAAAAATTGAAATATGAAATATTTATGTTGATGTTTTGGTCTGATTGTTCAAGATGCAAATCTCTACTCCAGGTTCACTTAGGCTTTTTTTATAAAACAGCAGATAAGTGTCAGCAAAGTAATAGTAATAGTATGACCTATCCTGGGAAACTTTGCACAGCAGCTAAGACTAGTGAGTGATGAAGAAGAGGAAAGCAGAAGCGCGAATTATGTTTATTAGAATGATGCACTGTGCTGTGCCTAGTCCCTCAGTCATGTCTGACTCTTTGTGACCTTGTGGACCACAGCCTGCCAGCCTCCTCTGTCCATGGGGATTCTCCAGGCAAGAATACTGGAGTGTGTTGCCATGCCCTGCTCCAGGGGATCTTCCAAATTAGGATGATAATTTTACTCAAAATTTAGGCAATCCATCAACTTTTTAATGGATAAAGAAACCGTGATCTACACAACGACAGAATACTACTCAAGAATAAAAATAAACTACATGCCACAAATGAATGAATCTCAGATACATTATGCTAAGTGAAGAGAAGTCAGACTCAAAAATTCACCTACTGTATGATGCCACTTTTTGGAAATGGCACAACTATAGGGAAAAAAGAAAAAAACAGATCAATGTTTGCCAAAGGCCAGAGGAGATGAGAGAGTGACTAAAAAGGGACACAAGGGCACTTTTAGGGTAATGGAAATGTTCTAAGTCTTGATTTTGTTGGCAGTCACATAACATGGACTTGTCAAAACTCATCAAACTTTACCTTAATAAGAATAAATTTTACTATATTTTTTAATTAAAAAAAGCAAAAAAACCAAATCCATGTAAGAATTAAATATGGTCAAAAGCATTCTGTCCCATGACAAAATAGTTTTTAAAGTGAAAATATTATTTTGTGTTCTTATATGGGAGTATCAGCATTTCTAAGAGCATTTCAAAATGTTTAAAGATAACAGTGTTTTAGTTACAGTGTGATTGACTCTCCCCAAATATCTCAGGGTCTTAGGATTAAGTTTTTGAAATTACTTAGCTCTCTTCCATTTTTTCTCCTTTTAACTGAGAGATTTACATGGATTATTCATTAAGTCACTCAGCATACATGTATTTTTCATCTTGTGCCATATTGGGCTCAGCTAAGACAGTCAACAACAGCTCAGGGAGCTTTCAACCTGGTGGAAAAATAGAATACTAAAAGAACTATCAAAAAGAGAAAATACAGTAAGTAAAAGCAAAAGTAGAGACAAATGCTTAAAGCATTCAAGAAGGGGAGAGACTGTTTACATATTTGAAGATCCTGGAATCTGGAAAACCCAGGTTATGCCTTGAAACATGAGTAATTAGGGGAGTTGGGGAGACAAATTGCCATACGGAAAATCCTTTGCTCACCACATATCTGCCTCTTCTTCCTGAGAGCACACAGCTTGATTGCACTTCCCAGTTTCTCTTTAAGTGTTGAGATAAGTCATGGAATGTGGCAGAGGCTATGTGCACCTCCAAGCCTGGCCCATAAAAACCTCCAGGCACAATCTTCACTTTCATCCTGAAGAGAGAAGCCTATAATGACCTAGAGAAGTTAAGAATCCTAAGATGAAAGGACCCTTGATCCCTGGCCTTTGCAAGAAAAGAGAACACCAGCCAACCCACTCTGGACCATGATCTGAAAGGTGAAAAGATATATTTAGACCAGGAGACCTCAAAGGCCAGGTTAAGGGAACTCAGACTATTGAAATATTTTTTGCAGTTACATGATCAGAACTGGATCCTGTAGAAAAAAATGGTCTGAGTATACTTTTTTTTGTAAGATGGATTGATTGGGAAAAAAGAGAGTATCAAGGGATTCCAAATTTTAGTAAAAGTTGAACTAAATCGTTTATAAAATCTGTATTGTGAAAGTGACTGCAGAAGTAAAAGATTTGTGAAGGTAAGAACATGTTCAAACCTCTGTGAATCCTTAACTTGCTACTCACAAGAGCCATGCCGCAGACAACACCCTGGCCCCGCACATATGGTTTAGCCAAGAGAAACGCTTTCCGCCTGAGACCTGTAGAACCTGCTTGCTCTGTCAAGGTTTCAAGCTGTCTTAGACCTACTCATCTTCACAGTGTCACTCAGTTTGTTTGCTTGGTTTTCCTTTCTTGGTGCTTCACTTCTACGGACTTAGTGTGTGTCTCCCTGAACTCCATTTTTCGCAATTTAAATGATCTGAGTCCCTTCAAAATTGTTTCTGGTCATTCTTATTAGGTTCCATTGATCATTGAGCCTATTCTTACTTTCTGGCACTGTATGAAGAATTTAAAAATCTGTCCTTTTGATAAAACAAATTAAATTAACAGAGGTCTTAAATTATAATTTATTAAATTGCTTGACAAATGTTTATTGTGCACTTACTATGTGGCAGGCTCTGTTTTAATTCTCAGAATAGGAACAAAACCAAGAATGGCCCTGGAGGCAGTGATCTCTCTGATGTGTTCAAGCGC
Source organism: Bison bison bison (assembly GCF_000754665.1). NCBI lineage: Eukaryota > Metazoa > Chordata > Mammalia > Artiodactyla > Bovidae > Bison > Bison bison. The sequence continues at coordinate 5,884,278 of NW_011494962.1, read as the reverse complement.
TCTGTTTGAGGAACAACCTAAAGGCCAGTGTGTTTGGAATGGAATGTTTATAGAGGACATTGGTGGTAGATGAGGGTGGTAGATGACTCAAAGATTGTTATAAAGACTTTGACTTTAACCAGAGAGATAGGAAACCAGTTCAGAGTCTTGTGTAGAGGAGTGATGTTGTCTACCTTAGGTGCACTCCTAGCCTCTGTGTTGAGAATATCCTCTTGGAAGCAGGTTAGAAGACCTGTTAGAAGGCTATTAGATATGCAGATAAGAAATAATGTGCAGTGCAGATGCTGAGAAAGTTTGAGTCAGGAATGAAGAATATTTGCTCAGGAATCAGATATGGATTAGTGAGAATAAGTAAAAAGAGGAACTTGAGATGACACCCAGGTTTTTAGTTTAGATGGGATGGACATGCCATTATTTGGTTAAAGGAAGAATCAGCTAGTATAGGTGTTGAGGCTAGATTAGGAGTTCAGTTTTAGACATGTTAATTTTTAATACTTATTAGACATCTCATTAGACAGGTGGATAGGATGTAGACAAATCATTCTGGAAATGAGGGGTTCAATCTGGACTGGAGTAATACATTTAAATAACTTCAGTGTAGAAATGGTATTTAAAACTTTGAAACTGAGATCACCAAGGGAGAGTGTAGATAGAGAAAAGAAGAAATAAAAGGGTTGAGAATTAGCTTTATTTCAACCTCGGGCTTGCAAAATGCATCAGTAAACTCCCTAGAAACAAATGAAGAGAAAAACCTCCTCTCCCTTCATCATGGTGAAGATAAATTGTCCACCTGTATGTATGATAGTTGTATGATAGCTATTTGACAGTATGAGCAATTTATAAAATAAGTATCATAATCTATCTTAATAGAGCAATCTGAATATGTAGTGTCTATATGTCTATACACTTTACTAAACATTTTGTTGGTAGTGTTTTCAGTCTTTTTTGGCTTAATATGTGTTTTTCCATTAGCTGGACCCTTGATTAGACAAAAGCTCTCATTTGTTTATTCTCTTTTTCAAATGCTATTTGTTAAGTGCTTGCTATGTGTTCAATATTTTTGTGGCTAGGTCTTGTGATTATAAACATTGATATTTTTACTATCTTTCTATTCCTTATTCTTTGAAAAACTCTGAGTTGGAATTTTTAGCAGAAACCAAGTGTGAATATTGCTATTTTTAGATTGTTGAAAATAGATATGCAAAAATCAAATACGAATGCATCCACTCTGTTTTTATACCTACAGCAACATAAGCAAAATTTCATGTTGAGAAACTTTGTTATAAAAATGGTTTTTTTAAGTCCCACAACTGATACATCCAAAGATCTTATAAAGTCAAATGAGCTCAATTACTTCAAGCTTAAAAAGCCAATTAAATATTGGAGTCCTGGGGTTCTTTGGCAATGACCTTGAAGAGCTGAAGGATGTTCTGGGAATCTCCCTGCTTTATTTCTGAAGCTACTAATTCTTGCAGGTCCCCACTGATCCATGTCAACTACTGTTGGGCTTTTGATCTTAAACGACATACACTGGCCTATCTTTGATATCATGAATTTTTATTGTTTTCGTTTGCTTAAATAAAAACCTCAGTGTTCCTTAATAGTTATTTTTTTAGATTGTAACTGCAAGCTGAGGTAAATAGTTTTTAAAAAAGCTGCAGAAGTTTTATTTCCAATTTCCAGATTTCCTGAGTCTCACAAATTAAGTGAGCATATTGACAATGATTTAGTGAAATGTGATTTATTTACATGGGTAACATATGTCCCTTCTGAATCTTCCTTATAACTTTTGAACTTTAAAATGGTAGAAAAATTAAATCACCATGTCACATAATATCAGTTATAGCAGCAACCAAACAACCTGCATTTCTATCTCTTGAAAACAAAATATCCCAAACCATTCATGGTTCTTCATAAAGCGTGAAATTACCTCCTGTTACTGAGTCACAGAATAGAACTGGAGCATAAAATAAAGATAAAGATCCATACCAACCTGAAGAAAACTTGTCTACTTACAGATGTGCAAAGAAAAGCACAAGCATATGCCAGGGTCTGAGAAAGCCCCAAAGCTACAAAGAAATACTTAGAAGCCTCATGCTTCTGGGCAATGGAATTTAGAAATTATTAATGCGGAAAGTTTCGTCTACAAAAAATGCAAATCATTCCAGAAGCAAAAAGTTTTAAATGTCATTACTTGCACTCAATGAGAAAAACATATTTAGGAATACCAAGATCAATAACTAAATGTCACACTTTCCATGAATTGTTCATGAAACCCAGTGAAGTGTGGAAGATAATGAATGCCCTGAAATTTGCCGGTCTGAATTTTGGTGTTACAGAGATTTAAAAATAAATGAGTAATGCATGTAGCTTTAAAGGTTAGCAAATACAAGATAAAACCAAGGAAAGTTGTTGAAAATAATGAGATGCTCTTACATAGACTGAAATGTAAAGCTCTCCCAGATATTATTAAGAAGAAATAATTTGTGAGTGAGTGAGTGAAAATCACTCAGTCGTGTCTGACTCTGCGACCCCATGGACTATACAAGTCCATGGAATTCTCCAGCCCAGGATATTGGAGTGAGTAGCAGTTTCCTTCTCCAGGGGATCTTCCCAACCCAGGGATCGAACCCAGGTCTCCTGCACTGCAGGTGGATTATTTACCAGCTGAGCCACCAGGAAAGCCCAAGACGAACTAATTTGTAGAAAAATATATATTATGTAATTCCACTTGTACAAAAATATACATGTGTATAAGTAGACAGGAAAAACTGCCAGGAGAGCTGATTTCTGAAGAAGGTAGAGTGGATGCAAAGCTTTTACATTTTATTCAACATATTTTCACAATGCTGAAAAATTTTACATTAAAAATACATATGATGGGCCCATTGGCTTTATAAAAACATTTTACACCAAATAGATATACACAGAAAAACCAATTATAAGAAAGATTTAGAACCTTATGAATTAATAGAAAAGTAGGCAAATAAATTGCTTACTAAAGACCTGAAAATACTGAGGATATAAGTGGGAACACCATGAATGCATTTGAAATAGACATAAAAGAGTAGTCACATACTGAATAACATCTGTAGGAGGAAGTTCCTCAAACTAGATCCACATGACTAAGAACAATGCTGCCATCTTCGTTGGCCTATTTCACTTAGGTGTCTATGACAGAAGACAGATATGTAACAATGTCTGTAAACTTGTGAGTTGCAAATAAGCTATTTTCAGTCCACTTAAAAAAAATCAATGTTATCATCACAAATGTATTACATTGGAATGACAAGAGGTTAGAAAATTTATGCTATTCTGTATAATATCTAATACATTTAATTCTTTGCTGGTCCTTTAGAATAAATTCTTTCCATGCAATATTATTAATTATGTCAGTATCAGACATTTGTGCTGCTTAATATTCTGCAGTGAGCCAGGAAGATCCTTCAATGAGTTTAACTTTCCCTCAGGATTATAAATTTCATTAGAAACAAACAGCAATTAAAATGTGTCTGAGAGAAGTTAGTGACATCTGTATTGAAATAATGGAGCCAGGGAGATATCTCCATTAACCTGTTACAGTTAGCAGAGATGACAGGGAAAAAAAATGTGTCCTGATTGTCTGCTTTCATATGCACACACACACAAATGATGCATGATTTGATCCCGAACATTACAGGAGTAAAACATCTTTTATATTTCTGACTCAAGCAAGCACAAATTTTTACTTGAGGGCACTTTTTTGGTAACTTGTCTTTCTGATATTTTAAATTTCAAAACATAATAACTTATCCAGTCACAAAAGGAAAGAGTTATTCATTTATATCTACCCTCAAATCATATCAGAGATAAAGTACTTTGACATGTTCATATTTTATGTGAGATGTTTCTAAATAATTAATAAAAGATTCCAGGAAATCAGCTCTGAAGACTGAAATTGTGTGGAAGCAAGTGACATACAGCCACGTTTATATTTAAAAATAAATATTTTAAAATTTACATTATTCTATTCAGGATATTGGAAAGGATTCAGTTTTATTTGTGGGGGAAGTATCATACCTCAGTGCATGGTAATATTGTGGGTCCTAGAAACTCAAGTCTATGAAACTCCATTCCTTGTCTTCTATAAGTAACTATAATCTAATTTCCAAATTGTCTTAATAGAGCAAAGTCGAATAACCATACTGGACTCTATGTATGGTGACAGCCTTGTGGTGTGTGTTGATGAGGAAGAAATAATTCTATGAACTGACACTAAACAAAGCCCAGAGATAGATCTAAGTCCTCAAAGCTTATAGTTTGGGAAGCTTTTTAAAAGAAAAAGACTAAAAAATGAAAATCTAAAATTAGATGTGAAAGTAAATATTTTCTTAGGATGAGAGAAAAATCACAATGAACTACAAGATTTTAAGTTAATAATTGCACAGGCATCATGAAAATCTGGAAAAATAACCTACACTTTTATCTGTCATAATCTTGTAATTTTTGCCTACAGTTATTGGTTCATACTCTGGTTGCCTCTTTGTCTGAAAATAATATTGCACTATCATTTTGGTTGACCAATAGAAATATATTACAGCTTTTTTTTCTTTTAGCATGGGCGATCAAAACTTACATTTTATTATTAACACTTGGCACACATAAAGCATTTACTTTCCAAATATATTCATTGTATGTGTGTGGCTTTAGTTAGGCTTCCCAGGTTACTAAGTGGGTAAAGAATCTGCCTGCAATGTAGGAGACACAGGAGATGTGGGTTCTATCCTTGGGTTGGGAAGATCCCCTGGAATAGAAAATGGCAACCCACTCCAGTGTTCTTGCCAGAAAAATCCCGTGGACAGAGGAGCCTGGTGGGTTATGGTCCATGTGGTCACAAAGAGTCAGATGCAACTGAAATGACTGAGCATGCATTCTTGGCTTTATTTGGACCTTAAAAATACAAATTCTTATTTTATATTGCTTAATTACCATCAAAAAAGAAATATATGATCTGGTTATAATTATATATGATGCAATTTAAGAATATGTCTGACAGGAGAGAGTATCCATATCAACATGATACTGAAGACAAAATCCTCTCCTTACACTTTTAATGTCTGACGACTGAAGAATTTTTCAGATTCTACATGTCCTCATCCATGCTGAGCACTATTTGTAAATAATAATTCTTATTTTATCATATGTTGCAAAGAGTCAGACATGACTGAAGCAACTTAGCATGAACACACGGACATAGCTGTTTCGTTTCATTGCATGCCAGAAACTAACAGCATTGTAAGGCAACTATACTCCAATAAAAATATATTAAAATAAGAAGTTTCATTAGCTTCAGAGCCTCTGCCAGCCACTCACATGCACATAGCCAGAACTACACCTTCCCTTCCTTCTCCATGGATGGGAACAGTGTTGTCATCCTACAGTAAAGCCTTCCTCCAGCTCTCTACATACTCTTTGGCTGTAGTCTCACCTAGCTTCAGTTTTCTAAAAAATGTTGATAAGATTAGTAGTGGTTACAAGCTGGTGGTCTAACAGGATGGTGACTTTTTTCTCCAGGAGTGTCCCAACCACAATTACAAAATTCAGAAGGCATTTATCCAGACTATACTGAATAAATCACCTTCAATATTGCAGTGAGGCATCTACTCTCTGGGTGTTAATATGGGGTATATACTATAATCTGTCCTGTGAGTACATTGCAAGTGGTTGTTTTTTTCATGAATTATTTTATTAGTACATACTATTTAACCCTTAAGCCAATATGCTAAAACAATCTATCTGATAAGTTCAATCAAAAAATAAGTAGCACAGTAATGATGATCAAGTTAGGCAATTTACTCAGTATAGCCAAAACCCCAGAACCTCACATTTAATAGTTTATGTTTTCCTTATATGCAAAGAAACAAAAATCTGGCTCTTGATAATAAAATAAGAGTATTTAATTTGATATTATATAGAGTGCCTGGTAAGTGACTTTGGGCAACACTGATTTGGAAGAAATTCGATTTCAACTAGTCAGTCGTCATATGAGATTTAGTGAGGGCATTTTATAATTAAATTTGATCATAGCAATCACCACACTTTAATGCCAAAATGGTCCTAATTTTAGATCTTTATCCTTAAATTTTTTCTTGAAATATTTCTGCCTGCTTCTCTTCTCAAGTTACTTTTGTGACTACTGCATAATGAACATAAAGTAAAATAATTCCTGACCTATTGCTGTTGGGAAGCTAGCTAATGAGAATACACAGGCATGACATGAAATGACACGGAATCCCCTGAAGTGAATTCATTTTGTTTGGTCTTCAAAAAGGAACTCACCTTCTCCACTAAGGGGATTCAAATACATTTCTTCCTTTTTCACCTTTAGATTACAGAAAACTGTCATTGTGTAGAGTAGGGAATATGTTGAAAATTAGAGAAACAAGACAGAGAACATTTGAATCTCAGGAAAATAATCTAGTCCTGGAAGAAAAAGTTCTGACCTTCAAGATGGGGGCATTCCAGTGTAACCAACCTGCCACAAGGTAGCAAGCTTAAGGTGTAGAAAATAATGCCATGTGAGGACTCAGCTATGATTTCATATGGTTGATGAGTTAGGCACTCAGCAGTGAGGTGATAGCCAGACTTGGTAAGGAGCAATTAGGTTGTCGAGGCATGCATAACCCCCATCCCTGATGGGTATTGTGAAAACAGTTTTATATCTTGTGTATTTGCTGTCTGAAGATATATTCCATACACAATAGAATAGCGCCCCAATATCTAAGGGGTTCATAGCAGCTGCTGTGATTGTGAATCCTCAACAGACCATTTCATTGCTTGTTTTTTCTGGGTAATCAGAAGTGTGAATCATCAGTGAACTGTGAGAAGAGTCCATTGCTGCATTTCCAGGATATAAAGGTATCTCACCTGGATGTGATGTTGGATGGGCTATCACAGCAGTGAATAAGATTATCTGTAAGTAGACAACTGGTTGTAGATGAAAGTCCTGTAGACAGAAATAGTTACATATCAGGAGCTTTGCTAATTCTCTCTAATCGATTCCACATTCTAAGCCACAATTGTGATTAGCATCACCTCCTGATTAAATTTGCAATAACTGACTGCCATTCTCCCAGAACGTATTTGTCTTGTGCCCAGCCAAACAGACATCCTCAATGGTCAGAATTACATCCCAGAAACTTGCACATCTTTGTGTGTATTCTTAATTGTACATGCATAATTGTTAGCTTCCTTCCAAGGCTTCCCACTGGCAGACCAAACCAAAAGCAAGCGAACCTGTTGACGTAGTCTGTACAGGTCAAATCCTCCTGAGACAAAAAAGACTGAAGATATCTGACTCAGAATGAAAGTGAAGATATACAGTTTAGAGACAGAAAAAGAGAATACAGCACAAGAAGAGAATCAGAAGAGCCATGTGGGACTTCCCTGGTGATCCAGTGGTTAAGAATCCACCTGTCAATGCTGGATACGTGGGTTTGACCCTTGGTCTGCGAAAATTCCACAGGCTGCAGGGCAACTAAGCCCATGCCCCACAACTACTGAAGCCCAAACCCTAATGCCCGTGCTCTGCAACAAGAGAAGCCATTGCAGTGAGAAGCCCGCACACCACAGCTAGGGAGGAGTCCCTGCTGGCCACAGCTAGAAAAAGTCCCAGTGCAACAACAAAGACCCCGTAGCCAAAAATAAGTAAATAATTGTTTTATAAATGTTTAAAATATGTATACTTTAGAAAACCAGGAAGAGTCATGTGTCTAACATAAATCATACTGGGAATACATTTTGCAGACTCTAAAAAGATATCTGTTAGGCACAGAAAATTCAAAACAACTTTCATCAAGACCACTAGTAGAAGGAAAATATAAGCTTTTGATGTAGCCAAGTGGGAAACAGCCTGGTTTGTAATATATATTAAGAGGAATCTGTTTTTTAGAGAAGATTTATCCCCTAAGCCCATTCAAGCTGTATTCTGTATCTAGATATACAAATAGTACTTGCCTACCTGCATATTCTTTGAAGCTTCATTTATCCTTACTGCCTCTAATATTCTAACTTTACACTGTTAAAGCAGTAGCTCCTAAATCTTTTTTAAGCTCTTTCATTAGTTAAAAAGGGGCTTCCCTGGTGGCGCAGACTGTAAAGAATCTGCCAGCAATGTGGGAGACCCAGGTTTGATCCTTAGGTCAGGAAGATCCCCTGGAGAAGGGAGTGGCTACTCACTCCAGTATTCTTGTCTGGAAAATCCCATGGCCAAAGAGGAGCCTAGTGGGCTACCCTATGGGATCGCTAAGAATCAGACTTGACTGAGTGACGAACACTTTCACTTTCTTAGTTAAAAAAAGTACTAAAACATTAAGTATGAGCATTATTTAAATTTATGAACTGCATAAATGTATAACTCTTCTAATAAAATATGTACTCTATTAAACACACAAAGATATACACTTAAGGATGAGATATAGCCAAATAAAACAATGTATTTGAAGTACTTTATTACTGATAAAATTTTCATTTCATTCAGTGCTCAGTAAAAGCATATTACAAACAATATGCTTTAGTGAGAGCAATGCTACTGATCAGGTTTTACTAATATTAAAAACCTTAGTTTGAACATTTTATGAAACAGCAATTTGATATCTATCCTAAATTTAATTTTTAAAATATTTCTGATATCATTGTCAAAGTACAATTAATATACATAAGGTACACACATATACTAAAATTGTACAATTAAATAAATGTTGATATAAGTATTTATATATATACACACACATATATACAGACCCTTGAAAACATCACTACACTCAAGATAATGAAGATACGTATCACCTCCAAAGGTTTCATATACCTCTTTGTAAATTCTCTCTCCTGCCACTCCTCACTGCAAGCATCCACAAATCTGTTTTCTTTCCCAACCTATTTGTTTGCATTTTCTAGGACTTTATATAAATTGAATCATCCAAAAGGTGGTCTTTTTGTCTAGCTTCCATCTTTCAGCGTTATAGTTTGATCCATCCATGTCACTGCATCTGTCAATAGTGCACTGATGAATAGAATTCCATTGTATTTATATGCCACAATTTGTCTATTCATTCATCTACTATGAATATTTGGGTCAATTTCAGTTTGTGGCTATTGCAAATAAAGCTGAAGTGAACATTCACATGCAAATCTTTGAATGAACATATACTTTCATTTCTTCTGGGTAAATACTTAGGAGTGGAATGAATGGGTCATATGGTGAGGACATATTTAAATTTTAAGATGCTTCAAACTGACTTTCAGAATGATTGTATCATTTCAGATTTTTACCAGCAGTGTATGAGAGTTCTAGTCCCTCCACATCCTTGCCAAAGCACAGTAGGGTGCTCAGTTGTTATATTAGTTATGGTATCTCTTACCATAATAGCATTACTTTCAAGACTAATTATGCAAATAATTTTCCATGTGCTTATTTACCATCTGTTTATTTTATTTGGTGATGTGTTCAAATCTTTTGCCTATTTTTGGTTTAGTGGTTAGTTTTCTTGTTATTTTTGTTCCAGGTGTTCTTTATGTATTTCTGATAAAAGTCCTTTATCACATAGACAATTTTCAAATACTATCTTCCAGCCTATTCCTTGTAGCTCATTCTCTTAACAGTGACCTTTAAGTAGCAGAAGAGTTTTATTTAAATGTAATTCAATTTATCATGCTTTTTCTTCTGTTTGGATGATGTCTCTAGTGTTGTATCTAAGAATCTTTAATTTGCTGTATCTCAAAATCTTTAATTTTTGCCTTATTATAGACCAAAGAGAGTTTCTTCCAGGTGTTCTTGCACAAGTTTAATGCTTCAGAACTTACATTCAGGTCTGTGATCCATATTTTTTATATCACCACTTTAAAAAATACCATCTTAGGACTTCCCTGGTGGTCCAGTGGTTAAGACTTCATCTTTCAATGAAGATGTGAGTTTGATCCCTAGTAGGAGAGCAAAGATCCCATATGCCTCATGGCCAAAAAGCCAGAAACAACAGAAGTAATATTGCAACAAATTAAATAAAGACTTTAAAAATGGTACACATACACACAAAAAACTTTTAAAATAAATAATTAAAAAAGACTGTCTTTTCCCAATGAATTACCTTTGTAATTTTGTGAAACATAACTTGCCCATGAATGCAGGAATCCGTTTTTGAACTTTCTGTGAATTCCCTAGATCTGTTTTTCTATTTTGATACCAATACCACACTGCCTAAATTACTGAGCTTTACATTAAGCTATGTGTTATTAGTATTAGCAGTATTAGTCTTTCAAATTTATTCTTTTTCAAAGTTGATTTGTTATTCTAGGTCCCTTCCATTTCTGTAAGAATTTGTTTATCGGCTTGTAAATATCAACAAAAAGTCTACTGAGATCTGATAGGGACTATGAGGAATCTGTAAATCAACTTGGGAGAGGAAAGAAAAAGTGAAAGTGTTACTCATTCAGTCGTGTCCGACTCTTTGTGACCCCATGAACTGTAGCCCACCAGGCTCCTCTGTCCATGGGGTTCTCCAGGCAAGAATACTTGAGTGGATTGCTGTGTTTCTTCTCCAGGGGATCTTCCTGACCCACGGATTGATCCCAGGTCTCCGGCATTGCATGCAGACTCTACCGACTGAGCCACCAGGAAAGGAAATACATGTTAATAATATTGAATCTTTCAATATATAAATAGCCTTAAGAATTTTCAAAATAATTTAAAAGATTTTTTTGCATCGATGTTCATGAGGGACACCGTAGTGTAGCTTCTTTTCTTTTAATGTCTTTGTCTGGTTATGGTATCAAACACTGATCTCAGACTAATTTGGGATGTAGTACTAGTTCTTTGGGCTTCCCTGGTGGCTCAGACTGTAAAAAATCTGCCTGAAATGCAGGAGACCTCGGTTTGATCCCTGGGTTGGGAAGATTCCCCTGGAGAACAGACCGGCTACCCACTCCAGTATTCTGGCCTGGAGAATTCCATGGACTGTATAGTCCAGAGGGTTGCAAAGAGTCAGAAACAACTGAGCAATTTTCACTCTCACTTCACCAGTTCTGTAATACTCAGGAAGGGTTTGTACAGAATTACTATGATGGCCTTCTTCATTACTTTCAAGAATCCACCAGTGAAGCCATCTGGGGCTAGAATTTTCTTAGTTGGAAATTTTTTAATTAAAAGTTTAATATATTTTATAGATATGCCTATTAAAGTTATCTATTTCTTATTGAATGAACTTATTACCCCTTTAGCACTTCTTTCATTTCTGATATGATAATTTGTGTCCTCTTTCTTTTTTTTCCTGATTAGTCTGGTTAAAGATTTATAAATATTATTGATCATAATGAATCAATATTTGGTTTCATTAATTGATTTATGCTCAGGTCTTTGCTATTTATTTTCTTCTTCTTACTTTGTGTTTAATTTGCTTCTTTATTCTGGCTTCTTAAAGCAGAGGCTGAATTAACTTATTTGTGATGTTTTTTCTTTTGTAATATAGGTGTTTGCTGCTAAGTCGCTTCAGTCATGTCCGACTCTGTTCGACCCCATAGACGGCAGCCCACCAGGCTCCACCATCCCTGGGATTCTCCAGGCAAGAACACTGGAGTGGGTTGCCATTTCCTTCTCCAATGCATGAAAGTGAAAAGTGAAAGTGAAGTTGCTCAGTCATGTCTGACTCTTGGTGACCCCATGGACTGCAGCCCACCAGGCTCCTCTGTCCATGGGATTTTCCAGGCAAGAGTACTGGAGTGGGGTGCCATTGCCTTCTCTGAGTATAGGTGTTTAGTACTATTAAGTTCCCCCTAATTATTGCTTGAAATCAAAATTTCTTAATGCAAGCATTATTGACATTTGGGGGCAGATGATTCTTTTAATGGGAAGTTGTGTGTATTGTAGAATGTTGAACAGAACCCTTTGTTTCTACTCTCTAGATGTCAGTAAGATCCCTCACTCCTCACCCTTCACCACTGTGACAAGCAAAAATGTCTCAAGACATTGCTAAATGTCCCCTGAGGGAGAGGGAGCAAAATTACTCCTAGTCGGGAACCACTGATTTAGATGCATCTCTCAGGGGTAAGGGCTTCCTTGGTGGCTCAGACCATAAAGAATCTGCCTGACCATAAATAATCTGCGGGAGACCTGGGTTTGATCTCTGGGGTGCAAAGATTCCCTGGAGGAGGGCATGGCAACCCACTCCAGTATTCTTAACTGGAGAATATCATGAACAGAGAAGCCTGGCAGGCTACAGTCCAGGAGTTTGCTAAGAGTCCAACACAACTGAGCAACTAATCACAGCACACTCAGTGGGTAAAGAATCAGCCTGCAATGCAGGAGACCTGAGTTTGATCTCTGGGATGGGAAGATCCCCTGGAGCAGGAAATGGTAACCCACTCCAGTATTTTTACCGAGAGAATCACATGGACAGAGGAGCCCTGTGGGCTACAGTCCATGGGATCACAAAGAGTTGGACATGACTGAGCAACAAACACTAACACAAGTCTGGTATATTCTCAGTTCAGTCACTCCGTCATGTCTGACTCTTTGCAACCCCATGGACTGCAGCACGCCAGGCCTCCCTGTCCATCATCAACTCCCAGAGTCCACCCAAACCCATGTTCATTGAGTCAGTGATGCCATCCAACCATCTCATCCTCTGTTGTCCCCTTCTCCTCCTGCCTTCAATATTTCCCAGCATCAGGGTCTTTTCCAATGAGTCAGTTCTCTGCATCAGGTGGCCAAAGTATTGGAGTTTCAGCTTCAACATCAGTCCTTCCAGTGAATATTCAGGACTGATTTCCTTTAGGATGGACTGGTTGGATCTCCTTGAAGTCCAAGGGACTCTCAAGAGTCTTCTCCAACACCACAATTTAAAAGCTTCAATTCTTTGGCCCTCAGCTTTCTTATAGTCCAACTCTAACATCCATACATGACTACTGGAAAAGCCATAGCTTTGACTAGATGGACCTTTGCTGGTAAAGTAATATCTCTGCTTTTTAATATACTGTCCAGGTTGGTCATAGCTTTTCTTCCAAGGAGCAAGCATCTTTTAGTCTGGTATGGTGTTTTAGTTGAAAACACTGTAATTTCCTCTTTAATTTCCTTGATCCACGGGCTACTTAATTTACAAATATTTGAGGATTTTCCAGAGTCGTTTCTATTATTAATTTGTGATTTAACTCCATTCTGGTTAAAGAACATACTTTGTAAGATCTAAATCCTTTTAATTTTGTTAAATCTTGTTTTATGACCCCAAATATGGTCTATCTTAATAAATAGTAATTTGTGCTAAGTTGCATCAGACTCTTTGTGACCCCATGAACTGCCCACCAGCCTCTTTGTCCATGGGATTCTCTAGGTAAAAAGACTGGCGTGGGTTGCCATTCCCTCCTCCAGGGGATCTTCCTGACCCATGGACTGAACCTGCATCTAATACATCTCCTGAATTGGCAGGGGGGTTCTTTACCACTGTGCCACCTGGGAAGCCCCCACACTACACTTGATCTTAACCAAAAAACCAAGAAGCAGCTGAGAACCTATTTGGAAATTGGTTATTCTGTAGAGACTGTTTTTGATCTGTTTTGTGGGACCTGAGCAGGTGAATTAATCCCCATCATGATGCAATACCTCAAGATTTCTGAGTACTCTACCCAGTGCACTATTAATTATGAGGTTTCTCCATCTGGCTAGTGGGAACTAGAACCATCTCCAGCCCTGTGTGAGCGTTGACTGTTGTTCCTTCTAATCGGCAGTTCTTTCCTGGAAATGAGTAATTTCCTCACATGTGTGCACTAAGTGTTCTGCAGATCACTTGAGAATACACCTTTTGCAGATCTCTGGGCTAATCTCCCTTTGCAGCTTTCTTCTCTGGTACCCTGTCCTGTAAACTCTAGCCACTTTAGTCTTCCCAGACCCAGAGCTTGTTTCCTCAACTTGGCACCACCTCAGTTTTCCCACCTTTAGTTCCTGCAAATCACTTTTTTAAAACAGTAAGTTGGCACAATCAAGGGTATATTTTATTTGTTCACTGCTTGTCATGAGTCACTGCTCTTTATGCCTGAATTCCAGTGGTATAAAAATGATCATTTTATTTATTGTGTCTGTTTCTTAAAAAATAATTTCATGCTAGAGGGTAAATCTGGTTACTATTACTGTCTTTGGCAGAAACAGAAGTTCCTAAATTTATTTTATTTTGAAAATTGATTCAAATGGCTATCCAATCTGAAAAAAGATGCCTTCAATTATAAATAGATGCAAATGAATGAAGTACATAGTTTTTCATGCTTACCATATCATGGTACTGATTTTTGTATTCCATATATCAATTATACAGAAATTTTTGTTGGAACATAGCTTTTATATTTCTATCTCCCCAAATGCACTCATTCTTCTTGAACATAAGTGGAAATATGTTGTGTTTTTATATTTTAAGAAAATGACTTAAAATGCATCAAAGCTCTTTGGAAATTTTTTGAAACTGCTTAAGTAAATCTGTGGTCATATTTTTAAGTGTGTGAATATGAAAATTTCATAGATGACACACATATACCATTTTCCAAATCATACAGTGATGGAGACATGAGAAGATAGCAGTTCTCAAAATGTACTTTGCATGTCAAGGAGCTCTTTTTAAAAGTAGGTAGTTTCTCACTTGTTAAAATCTTTGCCTAAAAGGAACAGATTAAATATTTTTTTATTTTAGGAAACATATTTTATGGGTAGCATATTATTGCAAGTCACTTATTATCACTAGAAAGATCAGCAAATTGGTTTTTATGTGGCTTGAAGCATCAGTGGAAAAAATTGCAAAGGTTTGTCTGCATTTTCTGGTTGCTTAGATTCTAAATGTCTTACTAATTGCGATGGCTCCACATTATCATTAGCTAACATTTCAAGGCAGAAAATACACCTAATGTGAGATTCAAATAGCCTCGATAATTTTGAGTTATTTTGGCTTCTTTCTTGTCTTATCTGATTACATCTTCATTGTTTCTTCCCCTTGGTGTGCTTGACAAAGAGCCCAAACTAGGAATAGAGGTGTCTACCAATATTTGCTGTTAGCCTATGAATTATTGGTATTATGTTTAGGTCAAGTTTCTTGCATGAAATCTCAGGCAAGAATCCATGGCTGTCACCTACTTTGTACCTAGAATGTAACTTAGAATCTGCCCTTCCCCCAGCCTCAGGCACCTGTATCTATCTACATGTGACAGGAAAATAAAGGTTAATTCTTATTTTTTTAATTTAAAATATATAATTCAAAGTTCTCATATTGTAATCCATATCTCACAACACAGAGAGGGCTGGTTTGGCTTTTGGTTATCATGTTTACTCAACTAAATTAGAAGACTACAAGGACGGAGGGAATTACATTCCCAAGGCTATAACTATTGAGCGATGGAAGCAAAGACAGGCCACTCAAGCAACTACTGTAGCAATCAAGAGCCTGTATGAAAAAAAATATCTACTCAGGGCTAAGACCTTAATACTGAGGACATTTCTAGGGATGAATGAATATAAAAGGATCATACTAAAAAATTTAAACTTATGTAACTATTGGAGATCAAACTAGTCAATCTTAAAGGAAATCAGTCCTGAATGTTCATTGGAAGGACTGATGTTGAAGCTGAAGCTCCAATACTTTGGCCACCTGATGTGAAGAACTGACTCATTGGAAAAGACCCTGATGCTGTGGAAGATTGAGAGCAGGAGGAGAAGGGAGTGACAGAGGATGAGATGGTTGGATGGCATCACTGACTCGATAGACATGAGTTTGAACAAGCTCTGGGAGTTGGTGATGGACAGGGAAGCCTGGCGTGCTCTAGTCCATGAGGTCACAAAGAGCTGGAAATGACTGAGTGATTGAACTATTGGGAAATTAAAAGAAATTCCTTGTAAAAGAAAACTGCTTGCTACCTCAAGATTAAACATCAGGATGACACCTAGATTATACACTTTCTCACACAAGAAAACATGCAAAGAGATTAATTGATGTATTAGTGGATCTTAAGTTCAGCTGTCAGCAGATTTTGTCATTCAACAAGGCATGCACAGATGGATAAAAACATTAAGCAGTTCACTCTTTAAAAATTCTTTAAAATTCATATTCTTTAAAAATAATTTTTTATTTTGGAAAGAATTTTAAGATCCAGTAAGTAGGAACTATTTTACCAAACTGTACTCATTTTCCTGAGTCATAGTCTCTGCTCTTTCATAGTCTCTAATTTTAAACTTGTCCCATTGGGTTCAACCTGTAGCAATTTTTGCAAGTGTACAAAGCTTGCTTCTCAAGATAGAGTGGATCTCAAGGTTGTAGCCCCTCTGTGCTGGAATTGTTCCAGGAGGAATGTGTGACGGCTAGGTGGTTGAGAAAGTCTATTATGCTGGAGATGAGGAGCAAAGCCTTGACCCTAAAGTATTTTGTTGACACTGGCTCATCGTCTGCACATTGACATACTCTGTTTATCAGAAGAGTCATTAAAAATTCCACAGTCAATCCAGTGCAGATGGGAAAAGCCAAGAGAAAGAGCCACTATCCCAGGGTCTTTATCATCTGTTTGCCTTTGGTGATAAAGTGGTGCATCATGCAAGTCTCTCTTTGAAGATTATATCCTTGACTCAGCTCCCAGCTGTGAGAATCATGGTCCCAGTAACCAGAGCGGATGGCCATTGATGCCTCTTCCTCCTTCGAGGAAAGCATCTGAACCGAGTGATGTTACATTATCATCCTAAGTGTTTCAAGTTTTTAAATCTCTTCTTGTTAAGTGAACTTCAATTTAATCATTAAATGAGGTAACAGAAACATGTCAGATGACCTAGGAAAATTCAAACATTGATGACAAAATGCAGATACAAAAGGATTTTTGAATTATTTCTGCTTCTCTTAAAAAAAAAATTATGTATTTGGCTCCTCCAGTTCTTAGTTGTGGCACATGGGATCTTTGATCTTTGCTGCGGCATTTGAAATCTTTGGTTGCAGCATGTGGGATCTAGTTCCCTGACCAAGGATCGAACTCAGGCCTCTTGCACTGTCAAGAGTCAGCCCCTGGACCACCAGGGAAGTCCCTATTTTTGTTTTTTTTAAAATGGATACTTCTTTCCTTTTTTTATTCTATGTCATCAGCATGACTCTTAGGATTATTGGCAAGATCAGAAATTAAGATAAAATTCAAAAATATGTATTGAATTTTTTAAAAAACTGACAATAAATTATTCCATGTCTAATATGAACACAGTTCAGTCGCTCAGTCATGTCAGACTCTTTGCGACCCCATGGACTGAAGCATGCCAGGGTTCCTGGTCCATCACCAATTCCTGGATATGAACACAGCTCTGCAGAAATACTATAAACCAGTAAAAACAGATTTTTCAAATCAGATGGATGCACTTTTACTTTTATCCTGTTTGTACCATGTGCATATGATGGTTGATGAAATGATATTTAGATGAATATATATATATTTTAGTGTATATTAAAATTTTAATTAGAATTTCAAATGCGTGCTTCAGAAATACTCATTTTAAAAAGCAGTTTAAAAGCCATTTAAAAACAACTTTTAGATAAATAGTTGCATCAGTCATATGCAAATATGGTCAAATAGTGCAGGTGAAGAGCTGAGTGTTTGAGAGATATTGCACTGTGTTGCTTGTAGTGCCATGGACATAACTTATGGGCTTTGTTGACAAGCTTCCCTGGTGACTCAGATGGTAATCTGTTTGCAATGCATGACAGCTAGGTTTGATCCCTAGGTTGGAAAGATCCCCTGGAGGAGGAAATGGCAACTCACTCCAGTAGTCTTGCCTGGAGAATTCCATGGACAGAGGAGCCTGGCAGGCTATAGTCCACGGGGTTGCAAAGAATTAGACACAACTGAGCAACTAACACTTTTGTTGACAAAAACGTCTTACATGCTGTTTTAGGCTGGATTCCTGAGACGTGGAGCCTGAGGCAAGGATTTCTGTACAGGTGATTTCTTAAGGGGAGGCTTTCAGGAAAAACCTCAAGGGAAGAAGGGCAGGAGAAGAAGCTAGGTAAAACCATAATGTTAGGAGAATCCTAGCTTCAGACATATCCTACAGAGAATTTAAGTATGTAATTACAACAGAAGACTTGCTCTGCCCAGAGGCAAGGAGGACCAGCTGTTATAAGCCCACTTCAGTCTGTTGTGGGCCATAGAACACTTGGGGGAACAGCATAATTCCCCAGGTATATGCTGGTAAAGAGGCAACCTTCTGGAGGGGAGAGCAACAGTAATAGAAACAGGGAGACAGGCAGTCCGGTCTGGTGAAGGAAATCTGGAGAGGGACAGAGAATATCTACCATGCAGTCTTACTCAGGACAAGAAAATATCCCAAACAATAGTAAACACCCAAAGTCCCTGCATATAGTTCATTTGTAGAGTGCAGTCCAATCAGATCTTGAAATCAACTGGCAACAATGACAATACATCATTTGTAAGAATTTCTGGCAGAAAAGTGTGTACTTTATTCGCTTAATCGGGTCTGACTCTTTTCGACCCATGGACTATATATAAGCCCATCAAGTTCCTCTGTCCATGGGATTCTCCAGGCAAGAATACTGGAGTGGGTTGCCATGCCCTCCTCCAGGGGATGTTCCTGACCCAGAAATTGAACCTGTCTCCTGCATTGCAATAAGATTCTTTACCACCTGGGCCACCAGGGGGAGTCTCATCAGTTCTAAAGGTCATGTTGACCATCTTCATACTGGTGTCTTGCTTTCTAGGCGGACCTCCCTGGGGCTGATGGTACCGGATGACACCAGCAGGATTGTGACATGCCATTGGCAGGGGACTGGCCTTGTCTGATGGCGTCCATGACCTGAGTGTTCCGTGGATATAGTATGGCTAGCTGATACTCTGAGTTTCTGTTCAGTCATCACAAGGCAGAAATATTTCCTCTTCATTAGAGAGTCTATTATAAAGGGATAAAATGTGCAGAATCAATTAGCTGTGTGGCAGGCACTCAGAGGAAAGAGAGATTAGGTTTCCACTTGCAGGAGATCTGGCTTCCGGCGAGGGCTGGCCCACTTCGGGGCATGCCAATTCATTGCAGTTGACCACATATTTCCACCTAGTATCTTGTGGACACAAACCGGATGCATCTGATTAAGTGCTCTCGGCTCTGGCTGTTGTAAGTGCCTCCCTGGCAGCTCGCCTTCTTGCAGCTATTCTAGGCTCCGGGCTCAGAGCTGGGAGGTACTGAGATTCGCCATGCTCACCCAGAGGCTGTTTCAGCAGGGCCAGGTACCTGGCAGTGTTCCTCTGCAAACTCTTTCAACTCCTTTCAGTTCTTCTTGGTTTTGTTTTTCCCCATTCTACTCTCGGCACTGCGCCTTGCTCAGCAGACCTTATCCTGTTTGTTCTGCCTGCTTGCTACCTGTCTCTTTTGGCCTGACTGCCCAATTTGGAGCAGCACAGAGAGCCCCATCAGGGTCAGCTGGAGCTCCCTGGGAGGGAGAACTCTTAGTAACTTTGGTCAATGACCTGGTGCAGGCCCCTGGCAATCAAGACTGTGCAGTGTTTTTCCTGTTGGACCTACGATGTGATTGGCCACACAGTGACTAACAATATAGACTCTACAGCCAGACTCCTTGCATTTGGGCAATGTCACTTAAGAGGCTGTTACCTTGAGCAATGTATCTACTTTCGTGTGCCTCAGAGTTGTTAGGGGAAGCACACTGATTGAAACCGCCCACCCTGGCCAGGAACCATAGTAACCATTTGCATGAGTTGTTTTATGACAGGAGATCCTGATAAGGAATACAGAACTAATAAGCCACCACCAACTGGAAGAGTTCGGGAAAGGTCTAAAGGAGACACTGCGTGTCCGTCCACTTCCCAGAATCCCTCTCGCTAGCATCCATCTTGGCTGAGCGATGCGTGCGCCACCAGGAAAGACTGAATTAGAGTGATTGGTCAAAGACCACCCGGAAACTAATTCCATCACCATAAAACCCAACATTGCGAGCCATGCAGCAGAGCAGTTCTCCTGGGTTCCCTTTCCCTACTGCTCTCCACCTGGGTGCCCTTTCCCAATAAAATCTCTTGCTTTGTCAGCACATGTGTCTCCTCGGACAATTCATTTCCGAGTGTTAGACAAGAGCCCAGTTTCGGGCCCTGGAAGGGGTCCGCCTTCCTGCAACAGAATGACCAAATAGTCTACTACATAGTAGGCAGTTGTTTAGTTGCTAAGTTACGTCTGACTCTTTTGCGGCCCCATGGACTATAGCCCACCAGGCTTCTCTGTCCATGGGTTTCCCAAGCAAAAATACTGGAGTGGGCTGCCATTTCCTTCTCCAGAGGATCTTCTTGATTCTGAGATAGAATCTGCGTCTCCTGCATTAACAGGCAGATTCTTTACCATTGAGCCACCACAGTAGCCTATCCATAGTAGGTTACTCCCGTGGAATAGCTGTAGTAGGTTGTTTCTATGATGCATACAAATGGTTAGAAATAGTTCCTGCTACACAGAAAAATGTTGATGAAGTATGAGCAATTTTCCTTATTAGTATTATATAGCTAATGTAATTTATAGTAATTTCATAGCTCTTCTAAGCAAATAAATGTCTCTAATATCTTAGCTGATGAATTCACATCATAACCCTGAATTATTTTATGTAGTATCTTTCCATTTACCAAAGTTGTGCACAAAGAAATCTACCTTGTCTCTCATTAAAGTGTTAATTGTATGCAGCAATGAAAAAGTGTGATTGATTTCTGAAAAGTGAAAGTGAAAGTCACTCAGTTGTGTCTGACTCTTTGTGACCCCCATGGACTGTATAGTTCCTGGAATTCTCCAGGTCAGAATACTGGAGTTGGGTAGCCTTTCCCTTCTCCAGGGCATCTTCCCAACCCAGGGATCAAATCCAGGTATCCCACTTTGCAGGAAGATTCTTTACCAACTGAGCCACAAGGGAAGCCAAAGAATACTGGAGTGAGTAGCCTATCCCTTCTCCAGGGGATCTTCCTGACTCAGAAATCGAACTGGGGTCTCCTGCATTGCAGACAGATTCTTTACCAACTAAGCTAAGAGGGAAGCCTTGTAAAAATAAAATATAAAATTGAGAAGCAACTAAAAATCACAAAACAGTATGTGTAATATGACTCTATAATCCCATTTTATGTTAAAAGAAAATTTATAAATATATATAATTAGGTATGTGATTACATTTATGGAGGCATTATAATATGAAACAAAAATTAACCTTTATAATTACTGGCACAGGAATTGTTTTGTGGGAAGAGACCACTTTTGTTGAATCTGTACATTAAGAAAGTGTCTTAGCCTGACAGTCAAAGTACATGGGAAAGTGGGGGGAGGTGGAGTAAGATAGAGGTGGGAGTGGGCAAGTGCAGTGCCCACTGTAGTGCGGCAGAACGTCAAAGAGGAGAGAGCCCCAGTCGGTGGTAGAGGGCATGATGAAAGAACATTTAAAGACAAAGAAATGCTTAGCAGAGAGGAACCCATCGGTAAATTTAACACCACCCCCTAATACTTCAGAAAGTGAATTTCCTTTATGTAGACCATAGGAAAAGGCTATATCTAGCTTCCAGGTTGGAAATGAGAAGAGACAGGGTTTTCGGTTGGAAATGAGCAGTGTTTGAATTATTGGGTTGGCCAAAGAGTTTTAGTTTTTCATACCATAAGTCGGTATGAAAAACACAGACTTTTGGCCAACCCAGAATACATACAGATCTATGGGGAGACGTGCGTATAGGGACACACACATGCACAGAGAACCCAAGAGCAGGACACACATCTCAGAGCGTCATGTGACCGAGAGGAGGCGGGCATGCGAGTGTGCGGACAGGAGGGTTCACTGTCTAGACTCACTCTGTCTCTCTGTCTGTCTGTTACAAGGAGTGTGTCTTCATATCTGCGGTAGCAAAATGGTCTCCTTGGTGAAATGCTTCCGTCTTTCTCAGGACCTGGAGCCCAGGCTGTCACTTAACTCTTCCTACAGTTCCTAGTGCCGAGGAGGTGTTGAAGGGTCGGGGGTCAACTTCGCGATGGGTTTGTGTGCCCAGCATGGGTGTCCCTTATCCTCCTTACATTTTCTGCTAACTTTGTAAACGCTTCGACAGAGAAGTAAAGCAATAGATGGTCTGTAGTCAACCATGTGCGCCAGGCACATCTGTTGCAGTGAAGAGGAAGAAAAGAGGGATGAGGTTGTTTTTTCTTCTTCCCCTTTCCTGAGAACAAGGAAGATAAAGAGAACAGTGAGCAGGCTTGAACATTCCTAGTTTTGTTTTGTTTTCTTAACCATTCCTAACCCTGTATGTCTGCAACTAAATTTGTTTTCTGCCCCCTAACTCTGCAGAAGCTACACTTGGCACCTATTTTCCTTTGACTCATGCTAAATACATCCTGTGTCTGGTATTTACCCTTACAACACCCTTCTCTTTGTAGTTATATTATCAGAAAGCAGGCCTCAGAGCTACCAAACTGCCAGACTCAATTACTGCGTTACTGACGCCAGCCTATGCCTGTTTGTGACAAGATCCTAACACTTTCGTTTCTCATCACTGACTCTTGACTGGGAGTCCTCACTTCTTGAAGCGTGAACCTCCTGTGATCCCCTCTCCACTGTCTGAGAACTAAAGCCACCTTTCTATTTCCCCCAAGCTCTGTCTCCTTCATTTTTTATTCAGCTTCGGTGGGCAGAGAAAGCCAAGATTTTGGCCAGCAATGCATCCACTCACGTTTCCCGTTTAATATTCTCAGTAACCCCCTGTGTTAGTCACTACAGGCTCCATTTTACAGATCAAAACATCAGGCTCAGAAAGATTTGCCTGACAGCAAAGATCCTATGGCTAGCCCGTCTTGGGGTCAGGGTTGAAACCCAAGGGTTTGTGGTTGTAGTTATGTTGTAGCCATGCATTCTGGGAAACAAACTCACTCAGAAGGACAATGCAGATAGTGGAGTGCAGTTTATTACACCGGCGGGCCCAAGGCAGAGTGTCCTCTTAGCCAAGGACCCCGACCAGCATTTGTGAAAATCTTTTATACCCAATGTGTATGTGTCTGAACCCACCACTCCAAATTCCTTGAGACTTACACAAACCAAGGAAAATACAATCCCAATAACCCCATGATTCACGTGCTATGTGCTCAAACAGTCAAACAATTAGCCAATAATCAATAAACCTGAGGTTACACTCCAATAGATACAGAAAAATTTATGGCCTGTCTGGAGGAAGGGGTGATTAGTGTATGTTTTCTCTTAGGCGATGAGTAACCTAGATATGATCTTCAAGGTTCCCCGGTCTGGAGGGGGTCTTATCCTTCTGTTGTTGTTTTCATAGGCACTAAACACAGAATTCAGAGTCCATTGGAAAGGTGGCCAAGCATGATCAGCATGAACAGGCCTAAGATGGAGTCCAGGCCCTATGAATTCCTTCTTCAGTTATGTTGTATGGACTTAAAAAGATTAATAACCTTAAAGTTGAAAGTTAAGTTTTATTCGATATTTGGCAAAACTAATACAAAATTATGTACAGTTTAAAAAAAAAAAAAAGTTTTATTCGGTGGGAATTCTTAGGACTTCAAGTCCAGAAGGCAGTATCTCCTGTGACCGTGAGAGAACTGCTCTGAGGAGGCAAAGTGGGGAGCCAGGTTACACAGAAGCTTTGTGAAAAACAAAGGGCAGGTATTCTGAACGTCAAAAGATTATTGTGAATTAAAGGCAAACCAAGTGTTGCAAAGAATTTAGCACTTTTCTGTGTAAGGGAAGATGCAAGCGTGTGGGCTTACTGAAATCATTCCTTTGACATGCACCTCAGTGGTCTGGGAGCGGCTGCAGTCTGATGACTGCTACAGATGGCAGGTATTCATTCCTTCCTAAATTCTCTCAGGGCTTTCGACTGCAAGACTGCAATCACTGAGGGCTGTGACATCCTTCGTTTACTAATATGGCAGGAAATATCCCATTTCTCAGTTGTTTTGTTTCTGCTTTTGATTTTAGTTTCATAGCGGGCCCTAACTGGATTGCAAACGTTAAACCCTCAACGCCCTAGGGTGACTTCGTTTTCTAATCTCTATCTTATCTCACTGTCTCCTCTTCCTTGGTATTAATCCTGCCTGCTGTCCTCTGTCTTCTTCATCTGCTTGCAGCTTGTCCAGTTTCCTTCCCAGTTGTTCCATAGCTGGTTCTGTTCTGTGTGTTCGTCAAGCTGTCATATACAGATTTTCTTTTTCTCAGTCATCTCTAGATACAGTCTAACAGCTCTTTGAAGGCAGTACTGTGCTTTGTCCCTCTTTCCGTTCCTGGGAACATCACATTCCTAGGAAGTCAATAGTTTTGAATAAAGATTGGTTGGACACGTGGATGAATCACTGCGGTACAGCTTTATGTGTTCATGGTTTTCTGCTAAGCTTGAGGCAGCTCCGTGTCTGCCCTTCATGCCTCCAAGTGCAAACACAATTCCTCCTTCAACAATTTCCCCTTTATTTCTGCCCTGAAAGTTTGCCCCCCTTGCTTCCCCACACTTTCTTGTGGAAGGTGCAAAAACAGTATCTGCAATGGCAGTCTTCCTACTTGCTCCTTCTGAGAAACCCTTGACAAAGGAGCACAGCATCCAGGCGGTTCCCCAGACCTCATCCAACGAGAGAGTGGAGAGACCCATTAATAAATAAAGCCAGAACTTTCCCCATATCTTTCCATTTGTGGATGCCAACTATATTACATGAATGGCTGACTCTTGACATTTTAAAACTATAAAACAGAAGTCCTTGAACCGTATTTGTATTTCAGTTATGAGAGTGTCAAGTCTCTTGAGAGGAGAGAGTCAAGCCGAAATTACTACCATCTAGCGATATTAACCCTGATGGCAAGAGGATGCCTTTCATTTTCAGGAAAGTGCTGAAGTCCTGCCATCTTGTGGCCAACAGGGGTACGACCTCTGTTGATTTTCTCTCAATTCTGAAACTGCTGCTGCTGCTGCTAAGCCGCTTCAGTCGTGTCCGACTCTGTGCGACCCCACAGACGGCAGCCCACCAGGCTCCCCCGTCCCTGGGATTCTCCAGGCAAGAACACTGGAGTGGGTTGCCATTTCCTTCTCCAATGCATGAAAGTGAAAAGTGAAAGGGAAGTTGCTCAGTCGTGTCCGACTCTAGCGACCCCATGGACTGCAGCCTACCAGGCTCCCACGTCCATGGTATTTTTGGGGAATAGCAAGCACCCGCCAATTGCCTGCTTAAGAACTATTCTTCACCACAAGCAGAGTGACCCGAACCTGTTTCCTTCCAGCTGCACTCTTTAATGCTCAGCATCTCCTCTTCTTAAAACAAAACAAAACAAAACAAAAAACCAACAATGTATTTCACCCTTTCCAAAAATATGTTTGTCCAGTGGAAGTCTAGATATTCAATCCATATACCCAAATGAATTTTGTGGCTGGAAGGTGTATGGTGGGCTTTTTGTTCAAAGTACAGGAGATATTTTGATTTCTTTGAATCTCAAGGAACAGAAGCAGCAAACAATGCCTTCCAAGTGCTTTCTTTCACTTTTCTTCTTTTTGTCTGGTTGCACCCTCCATTGAAACAGATTTCTAAACATGCAAATCAACCAGGATTCAAATAAACATTTTGTAGACAGGAGGATAAACAAAGGATAAATAAGTGATAAGATGGTGATTCTTCAGTGAGACTGCAAAAGGCCTAGATGAAGCCACACTATTTGTGGTCAGCAGATGCAAAGCCCAGGCTTAGTGGGAGCCCCCCTCTTGCTTTAATCTCCTTGTTTGTCCAAGTAATGCCCTGAAAGGGGGAGGAATGCTTCTCTGAAAGCCATTGCCACACACAACTCCTGCGCATGGAGAGAGTGAAGGGCATGTACAAACTGCTGATCTGATGTTCTTGCCAGTGGGCAGATTGTACAGTCACCAAATGCATTGGGTCTGGAATACATTTATCATAATTTGATTAAAGATTTGGTTCCCTTATGCTTATACCCTAGAAATTGGGTTATTCTAATTTTTTTCAATATTACAACAAAATGAAAATGAGCTATTAATGCTGCAAGTGAAGTGAAAGTCACTCAGTCATGTTTGATTCTTTGAGACCCCATGTACTATTACTATGGAATTCTATGGAAGTCTATGGAATTCTCCAGGCCAGAATACTGGAGTGGGTAGAATTTCCCTTCTCCAGGGGATCTTCCCAACCCAGGGATCCAACCCAGGTCTCCCACATCTGCAGGCAGATCTCAAACCCAGTCAGAGGGATCCAAATCTCTCCAAGTGTTTCAAATCATTTAGTAGCAGTTATCCACATCCCTGGAGAAGGCAATGGCACCCCATTCCAGTACTCTTGCCTGGAAAATCCCATGGATGGAGGAGCCTGGTGGGCTGTAGTCCATGGGGTCGCTAAGAGTCGGACACGACTGAGCAACTTCACTTTCACTTTTCACTTTCATGTACTGGAGAAGGAAATGGCAACCCACTCCAGTGTTCTTGCCTGGAAATCCCGAGGGACGGGGACCGTGGGTGGGCTGGCCGTC
>NW_011494962.1:5853391-5857662 GCF_000754665.1 Bison bison bison | reverse complement strand
CCAGTACTCTTGCCTGGAAAATCCCATGGATGGAGGAGCCTGGTGGGCTGTAGTCCATGGGGTCGCTAAGAGTCGGACACGACTGAGCAACTTCACTTTCACTTTTCACTTTCATGTACTGGAGAAGGAAATGGCAACCCACTCCAGTGTTCTTGCCTGGAGAATCCCAGGGACGGGGGAGCCTGGTGGGCTGCCGTCTGTGGGGTCGCACAGAGTCGGACACAACTGAAGTGACTTAGCAGCAGTAGCAGCAGCAGCATCCACATCCCTTTCTCACAGTTATAGAAGCAAAATCTGTGGAACTCTGCTCAGTGTTATGTGGATGGGAGGAGAATTTGGGGGAGGATGGATACATGTATATGTATGGCTGAGTCCCTTCACTGTCCACCTGAAACTGTCACAACATTCTTAATCAGCTATACGCCAATACAAAATAAAAAGCTTCTTAAAAAAAAAAAGTCTTAAATAAAATTGTAGAGACTGTGACTCATTCTGAGAAAGCTTGTCTTTTTTTCTGTAGTTTATGGCAGTAATGACACTCAGAGGTTAAGAAAATCAGGGCACCAGTAAAACATTTTGTGTGCAGGATCGTTTTTCTTGGTAAGAAGTCCAGTCCCTGGTACTGGATGTACTTTATAAAAATGATTCACTGTTGTGAGTCAGAATTCGGTAAACACCTGAACTGGTGTAGAACTTTCCAGAAAGAAAGTTTCTATGGCATTGCAAAGACACGGTTACTTTCGAAGTGAGGTGCTGGGGGCCCTGTAGAAGACACACTGGTGTATTTGTGTAGATCTCTGGGCCCCATGGCAGACTGGTCCGACCAGAATCCCTGGAATGTGGCCCTGGACTCTGCATTTTTGAGTCAGGTCAGGTGACTCTTAGTGTTCACCAACGTTTGTGAATGCTTGCTCTGAAATAGTAGTTCTCAACTTCCCAGAGACTTTTTAAAAATGATTTTAAAAAATAATGTCCATATACTTTGATACTATGTATAAAATAGACTAAGGAGAACATACTGTATAGCTCGGGCTTCCCAGGTAGTACTAGGAGTAAAGAACCTGCCGGCCAATGCAGGAGACATAAGAGACGTGGGTTCCATCCCTGGGTTGGGAAGATCCCCTGGAGGAGCTCATGGCAACCCACTCCAGTATTCTTGCCTAGGGAATCCCATAGACAGAGGAGCCTACCAGGGTCACAAAGAGTCCAGACACGACTGAAGATGTCATATCTATACACACGCACAGTATAGCTGAGGGAACTCTACTCAGTGCTCTGTGGTGACCTAAATGAGGAGATCCAAAAAAGGGAAAATATGTGTATGTAATAGCTTATTCACTTTGCTGTACAATAGAAACTAACATTGCAAAGCAACTATACCACAGTAAATATTTTAAGAAGATATATATGTAGAAAGGGAAAAAAAAAAATGATGTCCTATTCCCTTGGGATCCTGAATCAAATGGCCTGAATTAATTCCCTTGAGATGCTGAGTGTGGCATGGGCGTCTGGATTTTTAAAAATTCAGTAGGTCATTGTGACATGCAACAAAGTGGACAACCTGTGCTCCAAGACTGGGGCTGGCAGATTTTTGTTTCTAAATATAAAGGGCCAGATAGTAAATAGTTTAACCTTTGCAGGCCACCTGGCCTCTGCCACCACACCTCCTCTACTGTGTATTGGCACCTGAATGCAGCCATAGGTAAGTAAACAACAGGCGTGCACTGCGTTCCAGAGGAACACGGTTTGCAATAAGAGGCTGTGGGTTGGATTTGGTCTGCAGGCTGGAGTTTGCTACCCTTTGGTCTCCAATTTAAGGCAGACCCTTAAGACCCACCCGGGTGGCTCAGAGGTAAAAGAATCTGCCTGCCAAAGAGGAGAAAACACCTGCCCAAGCACCCCGGGTTCAATCCCAGGGTGGAGAAGATCCCCTGGAAGAGGAAATGTCAAGCCCCTCCTGTATTCTTGCCTGGAAAATTCCACGGACAGAGGAGCCTGGCAGACAACATATGGTCCATGGGGTAGCAAAGAGCTGGACACGACTTAGTGCCCCAGGCTTACTGAATCAGACTGTGTATTTCAGCCTGTACCTACATTAAAGCCCAGGAAGCACTGCTCTAGAAGACAGCAGAGTAGAGAAAGGAAAGAGCAAGTATTTGTGTGTGTGTGTGTGAGTTCAGTTGTGCCAGACTCTTTACAACCCTATGGACTGTAGCCCACCAGGCTCCTCTGTCCATGGGATTTCCCAGGCAAGAATACTGGGGCCGGTTGCCACTTCCTTCTCCAGGGATCTTCTTGACCCAGGGATTGAACCCGGGTCCCTCTTCAGCAGGGTCTCCAGATGACTTCAGAATCACTCTTAGCACAGTAATCCAGGTGACATGACTTATTAGCTGTGTCATATGGAACACAGCACTCAGCTCTTCTATTTCCTCATATATTAAATGAGATAGTTTAGAAAATTTCCAAGCTCCTTCATTTGAGATAGTTTAGAAATTTTTGAAACTTTCCCAGCTCCTGCAAGGAGATCAAACCAGTCAATCCTAAAGGAAATCAACCCTGAATATTCATTGGAAGGACTGATGTTGAAGCTGAAACTCCAATACTTTGGCCACCTGATACAAAGAACTGACTCATTGGAAAAGACCCTGATGATGGGAAAGATTGAGGGCAGGAGGAGAAGGGGGTGACAGAGGATAAGATGGCTGGATGGCATCACTGACTCAATGGACATGAGTTTGAGCAAATTCCGGGAGATGGTGAAAGACAGGGAAGCCTGGTGTGATGCAGTCCACGGGGTCATGAAGAGTTAAACATGACTGAGAGACTGAGCATCAACAAATGTTCTGTAATGCTGACTAACTGTGGCCTAAATAATTGGCATAAATTAGTAAAAAACAAAAACAAAAATAAAAACCTAACTGAAACAGAAAGCAGAAAATATTGTTTTGTACTTCAGAAATTGAGCAAAGTATTGTAGTGCCCAATTACCAGAGGAACTCAGAAATCTAAGAAGAGAAGATGTAAACTTGAAGAAGTATAACTCCTATCCCCTAGAAAACCTCACATAACTGTCAGGTGTGGAATAAAAGAGGATGTTGGAGAGTCATCTTTAAAATATCAAAAAAGAACTGTTTCAATGGATCAAAGAGAAAAGGAAAGATGTAAGAGAAAAGAGAAAAGGAAAGAGAAAAGAAAAAAAGAAAAGAGAAAAGAAAATGTACAGACAGGTGAAGGGATGCCCAGAAATGAGGATGGAATTTGAATACATTAATTTAACTTTAAAAAGGAGTCTTTCTCTACAAATAGGAAAGAAATTCACTGCTTCCCCAGTAAATGGTAACGGTTGTGAAGTGTATTGATTTATGGTTCAGCAGGTAAGCTCATTCCCTGCTCTTTAGCTGTTTGAATTAGAAACCAGACTGCACACACCCCTTTTCCTCTTAGTCTGCTTGGCCTTGGATGGGGCAAGTGGGTGAGTCCAGGCAGACTGAGGTCTGAAGAGCCAGTATGTTTGTTTTAACACCCGAGCTAAATGTCCACAGAGCTGTAGACGGGACTGGCCAATCTTACATTTGCTGTTTCTTTCACAGAATGAAAAGAATGGACTATCAGAAACTAAAGGACCCTTCAGTCAAAATAGGACTCAATTTTAATTCTCTCTCTACCATTTACAATTGCTTTGACTTGGGCCAAATCACTCACCATCTTGGATCTTCAAATTCCTTAACCAATAAACAATTTCATGCCTTAGGATAGCTGTGAGCATTAAAGGGATAAAGAGGATTTTTGCCCAAACCATGGTACACATCAGTAATTATTAGCTTCTTCTCTGGACCTCTTTTTTTAAGTATTCAGGGAAGTAATTTTTTTTCTTGGTGAATGCCTAGTGATGAATATATTATTTATACACATTTGTAAATACAGCAATGAGGAAAAGAGACCATAAATGCCTGCAAGTAAACAGTTTACGAATGAGTAGAACTTGACAGGCACATGTTTCATGTTTTTTTTCCAGTCACTATTTTCATTTTTGCTCTGTCTCACCTCTCTTCCCCATCTGTTAATTCTAATTGGTGTGATTCCATAGCTTTCCAGCCACTTTTAGGTATTGTAAGAACATGATTACTTCTCAGGTATGAAAATGCTCAGTCAAATCTAAATAAAAATTATCTTCTTGTCTTCAGTTCAAAACTCGTTTCCTTCATCCAGCCAAGCCCTGAATCATGGCTTTGGGGCCCACACTGTAGCGGGGGAGGTGAGGGGCGGGG
>NW_011494962.1:5784084-5853291 GCF_000754665.1 Bison bison bison | reverse complement strand
GGGGCGGGGGGTGAAGGGGGTGACTGAGGGCACACCAGCACAAGTCGCTCCATCGTGTCTGACTCTTTGCGACCCCATGGACTGCAGCACCCCAGGCTTCCCTGTCCTTTACCATCTCCTGAAGTTTGCTGAAACTCATGTCCGTTGAGTCGGTGATGCCATCCAGCCATCTCATCCTCGGTCATCCCGTTCTCCTCCTGCCCCCAATCCCTCCCAGCATCAGGGTCTTTTCCAATGAGTCAGCTGTTTGCATCAGGTGGCCAAAGTATTGGAGTTTCAGCTTCAGCATCAGTCCTTCCAGTGAATATTCAGGGTTGATTTGCTTTAGGATTGACTGGTTTGATCTCCTCGCTGTCCAAGGGACTCTCAAAACCAGCATACAATAGACAAACAGAATAATTGTTGACCAAAGGTCTAAAGAGAAAAGCCAGGTCGCTAAAACTATAAAATTAACTGATTTGTAAATTATCTTCAATTACCTGTTTGATTTCACATATATTTACTGAACACCAACTCAAGGCAAAGCCTTTTAGTAAAGTAGTAGTTTGAAGGGGGAAAAAAGCACACTAGTGAAAGTAGAGGTGGATATATATATTCGATTTCTGTATAAACTGACTGTGATAAATACAAGTAGAACATAAGCTCTTTGAAGGTAGAAGTTTTTCTAACCCTAAAGGTGAGAAATATTCAATAATACAAATAGAACGTACCAGGGATGGGGGAGCCTGGTGGGCTGCCGTCTATGGGGTCGCACAGCGACGGACATGACTGAAACGACTTAGCAGTAGCAGCATGAGGATATAAAAAGCAAAATACAAAATTTCATAAAGTTTCAGAAGGAAAAAGTGGGGCATAATTTTGGGGAAAACCATAATTTCAGTAGGTTTTATATCTTAAGCACTTAAGGTAAGATGTTTAATAGTGTAACTGAAATGTGTTCCATGTTTCCACTCTTGACTGACATTTCTTTTCTTTGTTTCAATTCTGAACAATTTTTTAAAGTATAATTGATGAATAATATTATATGTATAATATAGTAATTCATAATTTTAAAGATTATGCTCCTTTTATAATTATTATTGGAGAAGGCAATGGCCACCCACTCCAGTACTCTTGCCTGGAAAATCCCATGGACAGAGGAGCCTGGTGGGCTGCAGCCCATGGGGTCGCTAAGAGTCGGACACGACTGAGCGACTTCACTTTCACTTTTCACTTTCATGCATTGTAGAAGGAAATGGCAACCCACTCCAGTGTTCTTGCCTGGAGAATCCCAGGGACGGGGGAGCCTGGTGGGCTGCCGTCTATGGGGTCGCACAGAGTCGGAGACGACTGAAGCGATTTACCAGTAGCAGCAGCAGCTTCTTTCATGCGGAATAGTTAGAACTTCAACTTCTAAAACTGTCATTGCCTTTCTTGAACACTAGGTGGCACTACAAATGCAGGCACTGGAATAAAAATTTGTTTTTCACATTCCTGCCTACATTCTTAGAAAGGGAATCTTGTACCTATTTTGTGGGACTTTTTTAGTTAGCCAGAGATATAGAAAGAAAAATAGTGAAGGAGAAATACAAGTGGTTCTTGTTTTTTCAAGATCAGGAATTCTATCTAATATTTGGATTTTAATCAGTATTTCTTCGGTGAAAGTTACCATTTGAAAATTAAATTTCCTTAAGATTTTTCTGTAAGACCTTATTTTATTTTTAGCATTTAGGGCTTTGGGGAAAGATGTTTTTTTGAATTTGATATATCGTCAAACTTTTTCCAATCATTACATATTTAATCAAATTCCCTCAGATGTTTTAAACTACAGTGACATTTTCAATATTTTGTAGCTGGATTGCCTCAAATAGTTAATCATCTGAAACACATACAGATTTTACTTTAAATACTCAAATACAGATCTAACAACATCTTGCTAAGCCCTGCATTTGTAAATCAAATAAATCAGATGCACAAACATAGTAGACCAAATTCGTCTAAGCATTTTAAACAGTTTGAGACCCAGACCACACAGACAGCATCATAAATGATTCCTTACTGACAGACTAAGCCAAGCTCTGTTGCTTTGGGCTCTTTTGCATAGTCACATTTTTGACTGTCATGTGAGCAGAAGCTTTCTAAAATTCTTTTTTTCCTCCAAAATTAACTAGCTACTTACATTTACATGATTGCAACCCAGTGCCTTTGCCCCAAGTAATTGGTCCCTTAAATTCAAAGAGAATGTTCAGGTTTTGGGCCTTATAACTCTTTTCTGTAATTATTATGTGACATCTTCAGTAAGGTCTAGTGTGTGCTGATGGAGTTCAGGATCTCTTCCTTTGGCTGGGGTTATTTCCTTTCACTCTCATAATTTATGCTCCTCACTATCCCCACTTTTGGGTTTCCCAGATGGCTTAGTGGTAAAGAATCCACCTGCCAATGCAACAGATGCACAGGAGACATGGGTTCAATCCCTGGGTCCGGAAGCTCTCCTGGAGGAGGAAATGGCAACCCACTCCAGTATTCTTGCCTGGAGAATCCCATGGACAGAGGAGCCTGGTGGGCTACAGTCCACAGGATTGCAAGAGGTGGACACAACTGAGTGACTGAGCAGGCACTCATCCTCACTTTATAGTTGTTTCATTGACATCAGCCTGGAACTTCCTCTTTATCCTAGAGCAGGGAATAATCCTTTATCCTTTGTCTCAAATACAGTTCCTTCGACACTAGATACTGGAGTCAAGACAAACAGGCTTGTACCTTTGATCAAAATTGTTCCAGACAGCAATTCTCAGCCACTGATCATGAACTATGGTACAAGCCAAATGAATTCCTCTAACTTTCAATTCATTTGTGCTTTTGCTTTCCTATTATCCATTGCCTTCCAGGACCAAAAGTGTTAGAGAATTTGATCTGATACCAAAAGTTTCAGACATATTGGAGACCTTATTCACTCAACCCTGCAGTTTTACAGAGAAAGATTCTAAGGTTCCTTCATAGGCCTGACCAAGGTCAAATATCTGGGCAGGATTAGAGTTGACACTTGAAGCCAGGAATCAAACTCTTTCTGAACAGTTCCCCTGATATGATGTGGGTTTATGACAGGGGCCAACTCTGTGTTATGTAGTCCCTATAGAATGGCAGGGAGTCATTTAATTGAATCCACTTTTTTTTTTTTGGAAGAAAAATCAATAACCTCAAGATCACAAAACTATTGACCTTAGAAAATGACTTGATTTTATGAACTGCAATGATAGCTACTATTTATTTATTGAATAAGTAGCATGATGCAGGAGTGCAATTGCAGTTTTCCACATGTAACAACAATATTGTAAGGAAGAAATTATTAACTAATATAACAGGTGAGGTAATTGAGACTAAGCTGTTAAGGAATTTTTTCAAGGTAACAAAGAAAAAGATCTGGAATGAATTTCACAAACGTCTGTTCTGAAACCAGTGCTATTTCTTCAGCACTGGAAGTTCTCTTCATCTTTGTTTAGTTTTAGTTTCCACTGCTTTTATTTTTAATATAAGACTTCCTATAATTTTTAGCTCACTAACAGTTTATTTCAAAATTGCTTTTGAAACTATCTTTTACCTAGGTATGTTATTAAGTCCAATTTCAAATGACTGTTACTCAATTTATGACATAGGGTTCTAGATGGGGCCTGTTTATCTCCCTGAAGAGAAATAATTCTGCACGTCTAATAGCTCTGGAAACACTTGATCTTATGGATGCAGCCTCTGAAATTGATGGTGTCAGGATCCTGAAGGTTCGTGGTCACTGCAGCTGCTCAGCAGTCCTGATGGGGACCTAGGTTTGATCCAAGCTTCTGCTCCACAATCTATGGTATATTTGCTTTAGGCTTCAAACCTGCTGCTTCACTGTGGAGAGATACACCTGTCAGTGGGGTTTCCCTGGTGGCTCAGAGGTAAAGAATCCACCTGCAGTGCAGGAGATGCAGGAGGCTCAGGTTCGACCCCTGGGTCGGAAATATTCCCTGGAGGAGGGGATGGCAACCCACTCCACTATTCTTGCCTGGAGAATCCCATGTACAGAGGAACCTGGTGGGTTATAGTCAGTAGGGTCACAAAGAGTCAGACATGACTGAAGCAACGCATACATCCACTCACACCTGTCTGTATCTCTACTGTACTAAAGAGAAGGTCCCTTGTACCAAGAAACCAAGTTTTCTAAGGAGTCCCACCTAGCAGCCTTCTGCTTCTGTCTCTCTACTCCCACGAGGCCACTCCTAAAGAGAAGGTTACTAGGGAGAAACTAGGGAGAAGGAGGTGGTGGGTAAGTGTTGACTCAGGCAACCTACAAAAGGTAAATTATTAAAAAAAAAAAAAAAAAAAAACCTCTGGAATTTAGAAAAAGTGTGCAAGGGGTGAAAGTTCAATGACAAATCCTGAAAAGTTGAAGCCTGTTTTATGGCCTCGGGATTTCAGCAGAGTCAGGAAATACTTCGAGCTGCCAGTCTCCAGAGCAGTACGCCAAGTTGGGGGAAAACCAAATCCACAGAGTGGGATGGTCTTCATCTGTCTCACGCAGGGATTAGTTTTAAAGTATGCACACTGTCTCTGGAAAATCCTTTAGAAATGAATCAAGTTAACCACGGATATATTGATTCTTAGTGAGTGCAGTGTAGAAAATTTCTGCTTCAAGTTTTCAAACTTGAAACTTTTATTTTTGTTTGACCATCAGATGAATAATTGGCTTTTATTTATGCACATGGTTGTATAAAAAATACATACCTTTAAAACTATAATTGCACTGAAGTATCTCAGATAATGAATAGCTTATGTGCAGCGGACACTTGCTAACTAACTCCTTACCAAATACCTACTTTCTTTTTTTCTCCTTAAACAAAATTTTGTTGTTACTATTACTGTATTTTTACCCTCCCAGATTCTGTGTGACTAGGGTTGGCCGAATGACTCTTCTTCAATAAAAAATTTAGATGCTTAAATTGTGAAATATAATTACATAGAGAAATAATATGTATATTCAGTCTGGGCTTCCCAAGTGATGCTGTGGTAAAGAATTCACCTGGAAGTGCAAGAGACGCAGGTTTGATCCCTGGGTCAGGAAGATCCTCTAGAGCAGGACATTGCAATCCACTCTGGTATTCTTGCCTGGGAAATCCCATGGACAAAGGAGCCTGGTAGGCTACAGTCCATGGGGTTGGAAAAGGTCTGACATGGCTGAGTGGCTGAGCACATGCATGCACACACACATATTCAGTTTAATAAATAATTATTATGAAGACAACACCTGGGTAACCATACCTATCAGATTTTTAAAATCTTGTTTGGGAGAGTTATCCATGTTCTTATAGCTTTAGTTCACTTCTTTTCACTGTTGCAAGGTATTTAATTGTATGAATATATTCGGATCTAATATTGTAACCACTTTCATACAATGGATGATGACAGGATTATTTTACAGTGTAAAAAATTAGCAAATTGCTGTGGTGTACACCTGAAACTAATATAAATTTGTATGTCAAATAAGACAATGAAAAAGAAGATTATGTTCTGATCTGTTTATTTACTTTGCTATCTATATGTGTATCAAGTTTGTTTTTCATTTTGCCTCTTATTACACATTCTTAGGCTTCCCTGGTGGCTTAGACAGTAAACAATCTGACTGCAATGCAGAAAGATCCTCTGGAGAAGGAAATGGAAACCCATTCCAGTGTTCTTGCCTGGAGAATTCTGTGGACAGAGGAACCTGGTGGGCAGAGTCCATAGGGTTGCAAAAAACTGGACATGACTGAAAGTCTAACATTTTCACTTTCACATTCTTAATGTATGTATCTTGGTGCAGAGAAGTCATTATACTCACTGATTCATTACTAGGGTATATGCCTAAGAATCAGAGAAGGTGATGGCACCCCACTCCAGTACTCTTGCCTGGAAAATCCCATGAATGGAGGAGCCTGGTAGGCTGCAGTCCATGGGGTCGCCAAGAGTGGACACGACTGAGTGACTTCACTTTCACTTTTCACTTTCATGCATTGGAGAAGGAAATGGCAACACACTCCGGTGTTCTTGCCTGGAGAATCACAGGGATGGGAGAGCCTGGTGGGTTGCCGTCTATGGGGTCGCACAGAGTCAGACACAACTGAAGCAACTTGGCAGCAGCAGCAGCATGCCTAAGAATGGAATTGGAAAAGCAGGTGTCCTGAGGCAGGAGGGAGACAGAGGGTTTTTTTAGTTTGATAGTCATTATCATTACAGAACAGTCTTTTTTATCTTTTTATTTTGCATTTAGTCATAGCAGATTAACAACATTGTGATAGCTTCAGGTGACCAGTGAAGGGTCTCAGTCATACGTATACACGTACGCATTCTCCCCCAAACTTCAGGAGACAGCCAGAGTTTTCAAGGAAGAGCACAGAGGGAGGCCATTGTACCTGGGGCAGAATAAGTGAGGAGATTAGTCAGAGATGAGGTCAGACATAAGGGTACGTGTGTGTGTGTTTGTGTGTGTCCATGTCTGTGTCTCGTGAAAAATCCTGCAAGACCTCATGGTTCATTGTAAGAGTCTTGTATTTTATTCTGCTTAAATAAGGGGTCTTTGGAGAGTTTTGACAAAGAAGTGACCTGACCTGGGGTATGTTTTAAGGGGATTACTCTAACTGCTTTATGGAGAATGAACTGTAGAACAGTAAAGAGAATAGCTAGGAGGCTAGTGAGGGAGTGAGATGATGATGGCTTACTCCAGGATAATGGTGATGAACATGGTAATCAGTAGATAGATTTTGAAGACAGCACCAGCAGGATTTATTGAGGGGTGGGGGATAAAGGAATTGGTTATGGGGCAAAAAAGATAGAGAGGGGTCAAGTATGACTAAAATTTTGTCTAGTGTAAATGGAAAGCTGGAGTACCATCAACTGAAATAGAAAAGAATTGTGCATGGAGTAGATGTAAGGGAGAAGATGAGTCAATAAGTGATGAACATATTTTTGCTAAAAATTTTATGAGATAACCCAGTGGGGCTACAAGTAGAATATGAGTCTAGAGTTTGCAAGGGATGTCTAGATTGCTGTGAAAGTATCCAGAATAGAGATAGTATTTAAAATCATGACATTAGATGAGTGTAGAGAGAAAAGATGAAGAAGGAAATGGTAACCCACTCCAGTATTCCTGCCTGAAGAATCCCAAGGACAGAGAAGCCAGGTGGGCTAGAGTACATAGGGTCGCAAAGAGTTGGAGATGACTA
This sequence comes from Bison bison bison, assembly GCF_000754665.1. Classification (NCBI taxonomy): domain Eukaryota; kingdom Metazoa; phylum Chordata; class Mammalia; order Artiodactyla; family Bovidae; genus Bison; species Bison bison. The sequence goes on along the minus strand of NW_011494962.1, from coordinate 5,846,080 downwards.
AAGCGACTTAACACTCATGCACACAGAGAGAAAAGAAGGAAACAGATGTAGAGAAGGGAAGTCTAAGAACTTAAGCCCTTGCATACTCTAAGGATAAATGTTAGACAGAAAAGGAAGAGCCATTACAGAAAATATGGCCAGTGGTTTAGGGAGAAGAGCAAGAATGTATCTTTGGAAGCAAAATGAAGAAAATGTTTCAAGGAAGATGGACTCATCTGTGAATTGTGTCAAATACTATTGATGGGATAAGTAAAGTCAGAGATGAGAACTGGCTACTGTTCTGAGGCCACAATGTGAGGTCACTGGAGTGAGGATTTAGAAGAAAAAGAAAGAGGGATTAGAAATCACGAGAACAACCAACCCCTTGAAGAAGTCTTGAGAAAAAAAATGAAACAGGGAAATAATATTGCATGGATGTAGACTGTTTATAATGTTAAAAGTAAATTCCTACTCCTTGTTTCCTCTGAGACTCTCCATAAGACGCAGCAGTGATTTCCCATTTTATAATTAAGAAATTAAAACTCAGAAAGGTAAATTGTCTTGGTAATTATTACGCAGCTAGCAGGTAACAGAGCCAGAAGCAGAGTCCAGACAAGACTTCTAGTCCAAACTGTTCCAGAATGTACAATGCAGATGCTAGCCACAGTGAAGATAAATTCTGCCTGCTTAATGTTTCTGCTTAGGGTCATGCTCAGCAAGGTTTATTGCACAGCTCTGCCCACTAGTGCACTAGCGATGATTTTTTTTTTTTTTTTTTGCAGGTTGATGAAGTAATTTATTTGTTCAGCTCCAGAAACCCTGTGGGTGTTCAATATGTGTTAATTCATTAATTGATTCTCAAGAGGAAACTTGTAAACACCAGTCTGTTTTCTTTATTGAAGAATATAATCACAATTCACACATAATCACTATAATCACATATTTACTCCTCAAACTAAGATCCTTTTGATTTTCTCAGTGACAACTGGGGACCTCATTTCAGTTGCGGCTTGTAGTGTAGCATCATCCAAAGGGCCATTATGGTCATAATTAGCATGTAAATTTAATTTAATGTCTACAGCAGGCAGAGGAAATTAGTCAAACACATCATATTCTTCCTAGGTCCTTTGCAGTTTCTTTTTACAGGAAACTGGTTAAGTCCAAATTAATGTCCATCAGATAGGGAAAGGAAATTTTGCCAGATATATATGTAAATAGGCATTTATGTTCCTCGGCTGTAAACAATGCATTTGTGAGAGCTTATCAGACCACTGAGTGAAATCCCTAGCTGTTTTACTGTTGCTACACTCCAGTGTGGAGAGGAGAAATAACATTCCTGGAATGGAAGAGTCAGTAACACAGGAAAAAATGTTTTAAAATGATAAATGGAATTATCATTATTATTATGCTCTAGAAAAATAAATGAAATTATCCCCCAGGCAGACACACACACACACACACACACACACACACACACACTCTTTTTGCATATCTCCTCTGTTGCACTGCTGTCTGTCTTTATCTTCCCTGATTTCTAGAATCGTTCATGTATATTAGGCATTCATGCCCACATGCTAAGTCACTTCAGTTGTGTTCAACTCTTTGCGACCCTATGGACTGTAGCCTGCCAAGCTACTCTGCCCAAGGGATTTTCCAGGCAAGAATACTGGAGTGGGTTGCCATGCCCTCTTCCAGGGGATCTTCCTGACCCAGGGATTGAACCTGCATCTCTTAGTCTCCTGCATTGGCCGGTGGGCTCTTTACCACTCGTGCCACCTGGGAAGCCCTAGTTTACTGTAATATATTTCTGGACATACATGTTTTAAAATTTCCTAATTCATAAAATTCCAATTTTCTGTTTTCTATCCTTTCATTTTAACCAAATCTTTAATCAAGTGGATAGGAAACTCAAATATAAGGACCAAAATGTTTCTGAATTTTGTTTTATTATCTTGTGGACAAATACACTGGCATATTTTCTCCATGTGAAAAAACATAATTCCAAACTAACTGATAAAAAGCCAAACATGATTGAGGTAACAGCAATCCTTAGTTGATCCTTAATAAGGTATTTTCTTTAAAAAAATTTTTTTGTAATTTAAATTTATTTATTTTAATTGGAGGCTAATTACTTTACAATATTGTATTGGTTCTGCCATACATCAACATGAATCCACCGCGGGCATACATGTGTTCCCCATCCTGAACCCTCCTCCCTCCTCCCTCCCAGTACTATCCCTCTGGGTCATCCCAGTGCACCAGCCCCGAGCATCCTGTATCGAACCTGGACTGGCGATTCATTTCTTATATGATATTATACATGTTTTAATGCCATTCCCCCAAATCATCCCACCCTCTCCCTCTCCCACAGCGTCCAAAAGACTGTTCTATACATCTGTATCTCTTTTGCTGTCTTGCATACAGGGTTATTGTTACCATCTTTCTAAATTCCATATATATGTAACACATACATAACGCATATATATTCCATAAATATGTGTTAGTATAGTGTATTGGTGTTTTTCTTTCTGGCTTACTTCACTATTTTCTTATGTATTGAAAGAACCTCTATAATCAAACTGAGCTAAACTTGACCAATTTCAATTTATTTATCTTTCTTTTCTAAGTAAGAGTTTCCAACTGATTGCACTCAGAAAAATGTGTAACACCATCATTATGTAAACATTTCCCCTTGTTTCTCTTACTATTTGCTTTTCCTAAAGCAAACTGATTAATTTTCCTGAAGCTTAAAGAAAGGAGTCTTACATAACCTGTGAAATGTGGGACTTGAGAAGGTAGGAATGCAATTTTATGATAAACTATAAAGGAATTTAGGCACACGTGATTAAGGCATCAAACATTCATTAAAGATCATGGTCTGCTGTGGAACACAAGAGCATTTTTATTTAGGAAGCATGATTTATGTTCACTTCTTTAAATAGCATTTCAAGCAACATAATTGAAGCAAAGCTGCAGCGGTTGGCAGTGTGGTGATGAGGAAATTGGACAGGTAGGTGGGGAAGAGAGTAGCTGCATATAGTTGGATGCAGTACAGGAGTGGGAAAGAGAACATCAGAGGGAGGGAGAGTAAATTAGCAGCGAAGAGAATCAAGGTGGTGAAGTCGGGTGTTTATGCACTTATTTTATCCTCTGGGTATGTGTGTATGTTCAGTCCTGTCCAACTCTTTGAAACAATGTGGACTACAGCCCGCCAGGCTCCTCTGTCCATGAAATGTTCCAGGCAAGAATACTGGAGTGGGTTGCCATTTCCTTCTCCAGGAGATCTTCCCGACCCAGGGATCAAACCCAAATCTCTTGTGTCCCCTTCATGGGCGGGTGGATTCCTTGCCACTACACCACCTGGGAAGCCTTGTCACCTCATATAAGGAATTACAGGCAGTTTACAGAGAATATATGCTACATACCAAAAGAGCTAGCTTTCTTTTCCCTTCCTTCCTTCCTGTCTACCTGCCTTGTCTCCTCCTCCTCTTTTTTTTCCCCTTTCTTCTCTCTTTTTTTTCCCCCACAGTCTGCTCCTTTTCAAGAAGGAATGAATTACTAAGAAAATCAAATATAAAGAAAACACTCAAATTGCCCCATCTTTTTTCAGTGAGATGAGTTCACTGAGCACAGGCTTGAATATCATGTCAACGTCAAATCATTCTTAGTTCTCAATTTCTTTACTTATGTGTCATGAACCATGCTTTTACAAGCACTGAGCTATTCAAACATAAATTAAAACCGAAGAAAGCAGACAGTCACCTACAGCATCCAGAAAACCACATGTTAGAGAAGGAAGCACTCCTACTCATTTGCCCTTGAACATGGTCCTTGGCGATGCTTGCACTTATATATGTGCCTCTGGTTTATGTGTAGTAGTAGGAGTCACTATTTTCTGCTTTGTAAAGTTTTCAGCTGGAAATGCATTCATTTATGTGAATCCTAGGAAGAACAGAATTAGAACAGATTTCAGAGATTCATGGAACCTGGCAATGTGGTGACTACATAACCTCCATTTTCTTTTTCTCATCCTTCCTAAATGAGTCTCAGAGTTTGTTGGGTGAGGGGAGGTAAGTATGAGGGGAGCCTGACAGGATTTGGCTGTATGGGCTCTTCCCCAGTGTTTGAGCCCTCTGTGTTACCATTTTCTGGAGGAGGAAATGGCAACCCACTTTAGTATTCTTGCCTGGAGAAACCCATGGACAGAGGAGCCTGGTGGCTACAGTCTTTGGAGTTGCAAAGAGTTGGACATGACTAAAGCAACTTAGTATGCTGCACGCACATGCTACCAATTATGGGCATAAAGAATCAGAGGGGAATGGATATTGACAACCTCCACCCTGCTGTGGGTTTCTAGCTTCTGAGATGTGGGGAGTTTAGATCGATCTCACATTTCCCTTCAGGGGTGGGAGAGGTTCTAGAGAAAGGATGGGATCGTATGCTTGTTCATGTGGAATAAGAGGCACATATGTCATAAGAATACAGTGGGAACAATTATGGCAGGGTAATGGAAGATATGGCTTATGTTACAAGAGACCAGTGATGCCCAGCAGAGTGCTACCGCCCAGCCACTGCAGCTCGCAGACAATGAGATAGAAAAGCAGTCACCAAGCAAACAAGGAGATGGGGGAGGCCTTGCAAAGATGGCCATAGAGGAGAGCACTCTGTCACCCTGGTCTCTTCTTACCCCAGATCCAGGGAGGGAAAGAGTCAGGAAGGACCAAGTCCTTCCACTCAGAGCCACGTGAACTGCCAGCACCTGCTGGCTGGTGGAGTGGGGAGAACAGCTAAATCTCACAGGAGATCAAAGTCTTCAGATAAAAAGATCTGAGTCTTAGAAGCTGAATGAGACCAATTGGGCAAAAGTGACTGAAACCTTACAGAATCAAGCTGAGATATTGACCAGGAAGATACTCCTTAGGGGGAAACAGTGTCTCATCAAGTATTAGATTGTGTGTTGCGTATGTCTGCTCAGTCATGTCTGACTCTTTAATCCCATGGACTGTAGCCTGCCAAGCTCCCCATCCATGAGATTTTCCAGGCAAGGATACTGGAGTGGACTGTCTTGTCCTTCTTCATGGGATCTTACTCCTGCATTGGCAAGAGGATTCTTTTCATAGTCATCATTGTGTTATGTAAATGTAGGTGTCATCTATACAGTAGTGAAGATAGCATTTATAGTATCAGACTACCTGAGAAAATTTAGGCAGAGAGAGAGAGCAGAGGGACCCATTTAAAGGCTCCAAGATGCTTCAGTATTCATAAGTAAGGTAAGGAGGAACTTGTGAAGGAGCTTAGAGGTGAAAAATAGAAGATTGGTATCATAGCAAGTTGAAGAATAAAAGCAAAGTCTTACCACCATAGATCCTTCTCAACCAGAGATGAATCTTCCTTTGGTTCCTTTAGTTCTTTGACAGACCTAGCTCATTCGTCCATTAGTTGTTGGGACATGTTGGGACATACTATAATTGACAGGAAGATTAAAAGTGCCAGTGAACCAAAAACTTCATGAAGCAACCTTTTAGACCCAAGTCAATTGTCTTCAGTTCATTTGATTAGTAACAAAATCTAACAGATAGAAAGCACCATGGGGCACATTTCAGTTTGAAAGTTTTTGTGGGACTGGGAGAAGAACTGAAACAAAAAAAGTGCAATTGAAAATAAAAACAAAAAACCAACCAGCCAAGCAAAAAATGACTAGAAAATCAGCCAGTATTCATTTTCACTCCCATTTATCGAACTGCTAAACATAATTGCTGCTTCTCTCATTTGGTTCAGAAAGTTGACATTTGAGCAGAGACATCCATTTTTAGGCAGAGGTATAATAAGTATATTATATACTGATGGCTTTTACTGCCCAAGCACCATTAAAGTGAATAATCTTAAAAATGTTTGTCTGGAATGAGTGAATATTCAAATGAATTAAAGAATGCATGCAATGTGTATCATATTCCAAACAACAAGAAAAATTTGAGAATGTATGAAAAGTTGAATTAATATTTCTCCATCTGCTTTCTAAGAAAGGCATCATTTTCTAGTTAAAGAATGTTATACAACTTATCCTAATAGAGGTTAGGCTCTGAGAAGCTTTTAATTATAAATTTTGTTTTGACTTTGTGGTTCAAATTATCTAGTGGAGCTAAAAAATTGTATATATAATTTTAAACAAAGATTTAGCTGTTAGGATTCAGGATTAATTTTCACAATTGTTTAGTTGCATTCTCTCCCTTTAAAAAGGCTCAAAACTAAGACAAAATGACTTAAACAATATTTTATCCATCACTGGAACATTATTGTCTGAAGCCACTTTGGACTGAAAGATAATTTTTAGCATTTTCTAAACTCTAGAAAGCAACTTTAGACATTGGAATCTAGAAATTTCAATCAATGCATCAATTTCTTTTTAGGGAACAGTGGTAATTAGGTTTTTGCCAAGTAGAAAAGGGGCTTTCTGGCACAAAGATATACTTTCTTGATCATCAGTTCAGTTCAGTCACTCAGTCGTGTCCAACTCTTTGCGACCCCATGAATTGCAGAACGCCAGGCCTCCCTGTCCATCACCAACTCCTGGAGTTCACTCAGACTCACGTCCATCGAGTCGGTGATACCATCCAGCCATCTCATCCTCTGTCGACCCCTTTTCCTACTGCCCCCAATCCCTCCCAGCATCAGAGTCTTTTCCAATGAGTCAACTCTTTGCATTAGGTGGCCAAAGTACTGGAGTTTCAGCTTTAGCATCATTTTTTTTTAAGTAGCAATTATTGCCATCCAAGGCTATTTTTAAGTTGTTTGCCCCTGATTTAATGTTTGTGATAATCAGTTCTGGCTGAGGGAAAGCTTGATTTAATTACTTAGCTGGCATAAATATCACAAATGATTTGCTCTAATAAATGTGAACAGAAAGAAGTGATTCTTGTTTTCTTTAAAATCCTTAATAGTAGGAATTCACTTTTGAAATTTTATCATACTTTGTTCTCAAATCACTCATTTGCCAATGGTACATCTTGGTTCATTTCTGCAGATTTCCTATACTTGTGCTGCACTGGGGCCAGTTTTCCAGGAAGCCTGGCTAGATTTTCAGCCTCAGGGGAGTATATTCAGCACAGCGGTAAATGTGGGGGGAATTTGGTTGGTGTTGAGTCAACTTGGATGGTTCAATTGCCAGGAAATGGAGAAGCGGAACTACGTCAGAGTTATTTGTTGGCCATGGGGCAGGGTCAAAGTTCCTAAAGGTTGCCAGCAGTCAAGTCAAAGGGCATCTGGTGTGGTATACTTGTAGACTCTCATGGCAGCCAAAACAGTGTGTGTGGAAGGTTAGTACTAAAGAGTTCTCCCCATCCTGGAGACAGGGCAGCATATTTGGGAATCAGCTATGTATATATTTCCTTCCTCTTCTTAAAGAGTTACCTTGGTGGCTTAGTCTATAAGGAGACTGCCTGCAATGCAGGAGACCTGGGTTCAATCTCTGGGTTGGGAAGATCCCCTGGAAAAGGAAATGGCAACCCACTCCAGTATTCTTGCCTGGGAAATCCCATGGACAGAGGAGCCGGGCGGGCTACAGTCCATGGGGTTGCAAGAGTCGGACATGACTGAGCGACTAAACCACACATCTTCTGATACTTTTTATAGTTTTACTTAAATTTAAAAATTTTCACAGGTAATTACATAGAGGTAGTAAAATATTAATAAAGTAAAAATGGTATATAATGACAGGTAAGTACCTCTTCAAGCCTTCAGTTCTCTTTTCCAGAAGAAACCGCTGTACCGGTGAGTTGTATAGCCTCCCTCCAGAGATAGTCTACGTATGCATGAGGACACATGTGTGTATATAAAGACAATTTTAAAACATACAAATTGTGTCATACTGGTTTGCTCTTTATTTCCCATTTAACAACATATCTTGGAATTCATTCCTTATCAGTACCTAAAGACATTACTCCTTTCCTGCTTTGAATGGGTTCTGTTGTCTTTTTTTTCTTTTTTGGTGTATAGTTGCTTTACAATGTTGTGTTAGCTTCTGCTGTACAACAAAGTGAATCAGTTGTATGTATACATATATTCCTCTCCCTTTTGGGCCTCCCTCCCACCCGACTCGCCCATCCCACCCGTCTAGGTCATCACACAGCACTGAGCTGAGCTCCCTGTGCTATCTATTTTACACATGGAAGTGTATATATGTCAATCCTAATCTCCCAATCCATTGCACCGACCCCTTCCCCTGCTGTGTCTACATGTTGGTTCTCTACATTTGCATCTCTAATTCCGGCCCTTCAGATAGGTTCATCTGTATCACTTTTTTAGATTCCACATATACGTGTTAATATATGATATTTGTTTTTCTCTTTCTGATTTACTTCACCCTGTATGACACTCTCTGGGTCCACCCATGCATCCCATTCCAGTATATTTGCCTGGGAAATCCCGTGGACAGAGGAGCCTGGCAGGCTACAGTCCATGGGGGTCACAAAGGGTCGGACACAACTGAGCGACTGAGCATGCATGAGCTGTGCTGGGAGGAATTGTCTCCTGCACGGAGGACTCCAGGGCTGTGTCTCCAATCTGTGGCTCACACAGCTCATTCCCCAGGGCAGGTGTTTGCCTACCTACATAATCTCCCTTTTCCTCTGAGTCACCTCCCAGGGGCACAGGTTGCTTTTGTTCCCGTCCTACCTGATTATACGTGTGTCTTTCGTATAGCCTTGGCGGCATTTGAGTCCTGCCAGCTTAGAGTTAGGTTTCAGTAGAATTGTTCCATATGTCACTGTATTTTGCACGTGTGTGTGGTGGGAGGGAAGTGAGTTCCATATCTTCTTACTCTTCTGTGTTGGTCAATCTGGGCTTCATCATATTCATAGGTTCTATTTCTCTATTAAAATCCAAAAATGGACAAAATATAGTAAATATTTTGTATTTTTATGTATTTGTTCACTATCTCCTTTAGAAAAATAATCCTAGAAATTTTGAAGTTCTAGTCTAGTTACTCCAATGTTTAGGTTATCTATTTGCTTACTTCTATTGACTTTTATCTCTATATTATTAGAGATAAATCTTTTTATGCCTCTTAATTATCTGGTAATTTTATTCTATTTTATTATTGGAGTATAATTACTTTACAATGTTGTGTTGATTTCTGCAGTCCAATAAAGTGAATCAGCTATATGTATGCACTTATCTCCTCCTTCTTGAGCCTCCCTCCCACCTCCCCATCCCACCTCACGCCTCTAGGTCATCACAGAGCACCGAGCTGAACTCCTTGTGCCATACAGCAGCTTCCCACTAGCTGTCAGTTTACACATGGTAGTGAAATATGTCAATGTTACTCTCCCAATTCAACCTACTCTCCTCTTCCCTCCTGTTGGGTGCACATGTCAGTTCTCTACATCTGCATCTCTATTTCGGCCCTGCAAATAGGTTCATCTGTACCATTTTTATTTAGTAATTTTTATTGTATGTACTACAGACTAAAGGTCCGTGTCCCTCCAAATTTTGTATGTTGAAGCCCCAACCCTCAATGTGGTTCTATTTTGGCATAAGACCTTTACAGAAGTGGGGTTAAAGGAGACCTTAAGAGTGGGGCCCTGATTTGACAGGGCTAATGTTCTCTTAAGAGGCGATAAGGTGCCGCTAGTGGTAAAGAATCCAGTAGTCATGTATGGATGTGAGAGTTGGACTATAAGGAAAGCTAAGAGCTGAAGAATTAATGCTTTTGAACTGTGGTGTTGGAGAAGACTCTTGAGAGTCCCTTGGACTGCAAGGAGATCCAACCAGTCCATCCTAAAGGAAATCAGTCCTGAATATTCATTGGAAGGACTGATGTTGAAGCTAAAATTCCAATACTTTGGCCACCCGATGCAAAGAGCTGACCCATTTGAAAAGACCCTGATGCTGGGAAAGATTGAGGGCAGGAGGAGAAGGGGACGACAGAGGATGAGATGGTTGGATGGCATCACTGACTCAATGGACATGAATTTGAGTAAATTCCGGGATTGGTGATGGACAGGGAGGCCTGGAGTGCTGCAGTCCATACTGCAAAGGGTCAGACGTGACTGAGCATCTGAACTTAATTGAACGGTGGTAAAGAATCCACCTGCCAATGCAGGAGACACAAGAGAAGCAGGTTTGATCCCTGGATCAGGAAGATCCCCTGGAGTAGGAAAGGGTACCTTGCTCCAGTATCCTTGCCTGGAAAATTCCATGGGCAGAGGAGCCTGGTGGGCTACAGTCCACAGGGCTGCAAAGAGTCGCATGCAACTGTGCACTGTACAGAGCACAGTAAGAAGAGATACCAGGGTCTCTGCAGTCTCACAGAAGAGGTCATGTGAGTACACAGTGAAATAACAGCCACCTAAGAGCCAGCAGAAGAAAAGGCCTCATAATGCAACCTACTTAACCAGAACCTTGATCTTGAAATTCACAGCTTCCAGAACTGTGAGAAATAAATTTCTGTTGTTTACTTTACTCTGTCTGTGGTATTTTGCTATGGCGGCCCAAGCAGACAAATACTAATGTCTGACATTATAGATGATGATTAGAGAAGCTCTGGATCGTGTTCTCTTTCTCAACAGTTTTGTTTCAGCAGGCAGTTAATTTACCGGTGGATTAGCTTGTCCCTCTCAAGGTCTCGCCTTAGTCTTCATTCAGGGGAGGGAATGTATTTCACATTTGCCATTCTTCTTAGATTCCTGTTCTTATTCCCAAGCATGACTCTCACTCCTAGGATATGGGCCTACTGAGGTCTCAGTCAAAGGTCCAGGATGTTCACCAAGTTCTCTGAACTCTGGCTTGGGTCAACTCCAGTGTCTCTTCGAGGACTCTGAGATCTCTGAAATCTCTGCCCAGCTTTCAGACACCACACAGCTGTTCTTCTCCTAGGTCTCCCAGAGACTCATGAGACAACGTGCAAGCTCATGGACTGGCCAAGGTCCCAGGGGCATGTCTATGCAAATATCTGGAATTCTATCTCTGTGACTATCTTCTACAAGATTTTACATCTGTTCCCAGGCAGAGGGAAAGTCCAGCCATGGCCCAAATCAGATTTTCCTTTGCCTAATATTGAAGCAACTGAGCACGAGCAATATCTAATTAAATAGAGAATAACAACAATAAAGCCTATCCACAGACCAAAAAAAAAAGTCATTTGCAGCAACAAAATCAGGAAATGGGTTTGATTTCTTGCCATAAAACTTTAAAATGAATCTTCTAATGGAACAAAAGATTATGGTATAGACAGGCTCTGACTTCCTGCAGCAGTTTCAGTGAGTCATCAACTCCTGAGTATTCTTTTCACCAATAATGAATACCTCCAATTTTGGAGAGAAATAAACTGAGCAACTATCCTTTTCCTCTTCTAACAAGAGGGACAGGGTCAGTGGGAATGGCTTAAGAGAGAGTGTAGAGGGCTCCGAGAATGAATGGAGACTCTCAAGTCTGGGGGAATCTTTTCTTTGGAATAGTGTGGATCCTGATTGCCTATGCTAAATCCTGGCACTCAGCCATTAACAAGGCTGCACAGAAACTGCAGTGACCTCTCCTCTTTGCTTTATCTTCACATCTCAGCATGATAGACAGAGTGAAATGCTTAGCCTTCAAGCCATGGCTCCACAGTAAAAAAACAAACAGGTTTCAGATAAGGGAGGAACAGAGCCAGGAAGAATTGGTTTATTATGTATTGCAGCAAATATGATATCTGATTAAAATAAACAATATAATAAACAGAAAAATATGTTTTTCAAGAAAAAAGGAGGAAGGGGATTACATACACAAAAGAAGGGTAATAACAAAATAAATTAAAAATATCAAGGAAAGAAACAGTTGAATATACTCCATTATACAATACAGCCCATCCAAGACTTTCTTGAGAACATTACATCAGGAAGAAATGAAAAGGGATGAATCAAAATAATCACGAGTAGAAAAACTACAGTAAAATAATTGAATAAATTTATTTCATTTAAATATAGGACTAAGTTTAAACCCCTTTGGGACTTAGAGTTACAGAACAAATACAGATATTATAAAATCTTGATAAAAAATAATACAGAAGTAAAAATATAGGGAGAGGGATGGGGAAGTAAGAGGCTAATTTCCTCCTTATTAAATGGCAAGAAGTCAACTGACATTGACTAAAATATGTGGTTAAATATGAACCATATAGGGGTTTCCCCTGTAGCTCAGCTGGGAAAGAATCCGCCTGCAATGTTTGAAACCTGGGTTTGATCCATGGGTCAGGAAGATTTCCTGGAGAAGTAAATGGCAACCCACTCCAGTATTCTTGCCTGGAAAATTCCATGGACAGAAGAGCCTGGCGGCCAAAGTCCATAGGGTCAAAAAGAGTCAGACACGACTGAGAGACTAACATTTTTACTTTCAAAGTGAGTAAATATCTAAAGTGAAGACAAGCTTTTAAGGTTCACTTTCATTTCTTTATCTTCTGCTTAATTTAGTGTATTTATTAAACTAAAAAATAGCATTTATTTATTATTAAAAGGATATGATGGCCCTCAGCATATCTACATGCCATTTAATATCAGTATATACATCCATTGATTCATTTATGTTCTACAGCATCTTTAATGAGGTTCTCTTATGATAACAATGGTTATTTCTGGATGGCATCATTTGGAGTGTGATTTTCTTCTCTGTATTTTTCAACTACTCCAATTATTTGCAATGAACATGATTAGCAACTACGTACACACACACACATTCCAGTCTGTAATGGGTATTTTGGGCTTATACTGATGATTCATCTACTAATTTTGTGTTAGAAGTTTTAACTTAAGCCTGAAGTCAGGCTGAGGGACCAGCGGACAACAAGAGCTCTCTCAAGGGCTATTGCTGCCTAGCAAGCAAATATGCTGGGATATTACTCTCACAGAATACAGGCTACTAAAGATATTGAGGCTTCTCCAGTGGATCAGTGGTAAAGAACTCGCCTGTGATACATGAGCCACAGGAGACACGGGATTGGATCCCTGGGTGGGGAAAAATCCCTGGAGGAGGGCATGGAAACCTACTCCAGTATTCTTGCCTGGAGAGTCCCATGGACCGAGGAGCCTGGTCATCTACAGTCCATAAGGGCACAAAAAGTTGGCCATGACTAAAGCGACTGAGCACGCATGTATGTGCTGAAAATATCATACAATGGGTATCAGGCTCCAATATGGCGGCTACTTCTCTGTGGGTACAGCATGTCAAGAGCTGTAGGTATGCCTGCAAGTGCTTCCCTAATGAAAGGGGAATGCTGGCCTACCTACATGGGCTAAGTAGAAGGATGGAGAGAACAGATTTTGTAGACAAGTTCCCAAGAACTGTTATAAAAGAAGCCTGGCTTGGACCCTCTTCAATAATTCCAATTAGGTAAGAGTGGCAAAGTAGGAATTCAACTTAAGTCTCTGTAAGTAGGAAAATAGGTATCTACATATAGATATGTAAATACAGATATTTTTGGTAACTCCTTCCATAAATACTGGAGAAGGAAATGGCAACCCACTCTAGTACTCTTGCCTGGGAAATTCCATGGATGGACAGTCCATGGGGTCACAAAGAGGCAGACACGACTGAGCAAATTCACTTTCTTTTTTCTTTCTTTCCATGAATACAGGGTTTGATAGGAGAGGAAGGTAACATGTGAAACCTAAACACCTTAAAGCCATAGAATTCCATGTAATTGGATTTCTATAAAATTCCATATAATCTACCTGGATCATTCACCATGACAGAAGCTTTGAAAACTTCCTGTATGCTGAGACACTTCAATCTCTCTCTCAGACCTCCTTCCTGAGCTTCAGACTCATATGTTCAACTTCTTACTAGCTATTCTATCCCAAATTAAGCATGTGCAAATAAATCCAATACGCACACTCCCAATTTGTTCTCTTCATTCACTCAACGGTTTTTTGAACACCCACTATGTGCCACCATGATCATAGATCCTGGAGGTACAGAGACAATTATGCTATATCCCTACATTCAGGAACGTCAAAGTTTCATGGAGAAGACTGAGAAATAAAAATGAGTACAATGCAAATGTGATAATGGAGCACAGGGTGCTAGGAGACATAGAGTTGGGTCATCTAACGCAAGTGTGTTTTTAGCAGTAGGACATAGGTCTGTGATCAGAAAAGTCACAGAGGAGACAGTATTTGAGATTTCTCAAAGAATTCTTAGGACAACTCCTAAGCTGCAAGGAGATTCCTGCCTCTGTCCCAGAACCAACTGCTCTGGTCAGCGTGGCCCACAACTCATGGCTACAGTGGCTTTTCAGGTGAGCTGGCCCTGGAAACAGCCTCCCTGTTTACATCTCTCCCATCAAGAACACACTGCAGATTGTACACTCAGCCCCAGGTCCCTGTCTGCTCTACGTGATAGCTTCCTGGAGTCCACCTGGTATCTTGCGAAGGATACCTATGTTTCAAAGGAAAGAAATAACCTAGGTGTTTCCTGTTCCTCTAACCAGAAGTGTCATAGTCTTTGGAAAATCATTTAACCTCTCTGAAATGCACCTCCTCATCTATGAAAGGATAATAATTTTAAATATGAGTGCTTACCTCAAGGAGTGTATAAATACCAAATGAGATAAGAGATGTGAAAGGTGGTCTAGCATAGCATGACTATTAATTATCATTGCTAGGTTTTGAGGACGATGGACAGCGACTTCAATTCAACCATTATAAATGCTGATCTTGCAAGGAGAGTGTGAAGCTTTTGGAAATTTCTCAAATATACAGATATGAATTTCCATTAAATTCAGTATGTGGGTCATGGTGGAGAGGTCTGACAGAACGTGGTCCACTGGAGAAGGGAATGGCAAACCACTTCAGTATTCTTGCATTGAGAACCCCGTGAACAGTATGAAAAGGCAAAATGATAAGATACTGAAAGATGAACTCTCCAGATCAGTAGGTGCCCAATTTGCTACTGGAGATCAGTAGGGAAGTAACTCCAGAAATAATGAAGGAATGGAGCCAAAACAACACCCAGTTGTGAATGTGACTGGTGATGGAAGAAAGGTCTGATGCTGTAAGAGCAATATTGCATAGGAACCTGGAATGTTAGGTCCATGAATCAAGACAAATTGGAAGTGGTCAAACAGGAGATGGCAAGAGTGAATGTTGACATTCTAGGAAGCAGCGAACTAAAATGGACTGGAATGGGCGAATTTAACTCAGATGACCATTATGTCTACTACTGTGGGCAGGAATCCCTCAGAAGAAATGGAGTAGCCATCATGGTCAACAAAAGAGTCCAAAATGCAGTAATTGGATGCAAAATGACAGAATGATCTATGTTCGTTTCCAAGGCAAACCATTCAATATCATGGTAATCCAAGTCTATCCCCTGACCAGTAATGCTGAAGAAGCTAAAGGTGAATGGTTCTATGAAGACCTACAAGACCTTTTAGAACTAACACCCAAAAAAGATGTCCTTTTCATTATAGGGGACTGGAATGCAAAAGTAGGAAGTCAAGAAACACCTGGAGTAATAGGCAAATTTGGCCTTGGAGTACAGAATGAAGCAGGGCAAAGGTTAATAGAGTTTTGCCAAGAGAATACACTGGTCATAGCAAACATCCTCTTCCAACAACACAAGAGAACACTCTACACATGGCCATAATCAGATGGCCAACACCAAAATCAGATTGATTATATTCTTTGCAGCCAAAGATGGAGAAGCTCAATACAGTCAGCAAAAACGAGACCGGGAGCTGACTGTGGTTCAGATTATGAACTCCTTATTGCCAAATTCAGACTTAAATTGAAGAAAATTGGGACAACCACTAGACCATTCAAGTATGACCTAAGCCAAATCCCTTATGATTATACACTGGAAGTCAGAAATAGATTTAAAGGACTGGATCTGATAGAGTGCCTGATGAACTATGGATGAAGGTTCATGACATTGTACAGGAGACAGGGATCAAGACCATCCCCAAGGAAAAGAAATGCAAAAAAAGCAAAATGGCTGTCTGAGGAGGGCTTATCAATAGCTGTGAAAAGAAGAGAAGTGAAAAGCAAAGGACAAAAGGAAAGATATACCCACCTGAAAGCAGAGTTCCAAAAAATAGCAAGAAGAGATAAGAAAGCCTTTTTCAGTGATCAATGCAAAGAAATAGAGGAAAACAATAGAATGAGAAAGACTAGAGCTCTCTTCAAGAAAATTAGAGATACCAAGGGAATATTTCATGCAAACATGGGCTCAATAAAGGACAGAAATGGTATGAACCTAACAGAAGCAGAAGATATTAAGAAAAGGTGGCAAGAATACACAGGAGTACTATACAAAAAAGTTCTTCATGACCCAGATAATCACAATGATGTGATCATTCACCTAGAGCCAGACATCCTGGAATGTTAAGTCAAGTGGGCCTTAGGAAGCATCACTACAAACAAAGCTAGTGGAGGTGATGGAATTCCAGTTAAACTATTTCAAATCCCAAAAGATGATGCTGTGAATGTGCTACACTCAATATGTCAGCAACTTTGGAAAACTCAGCAGTGGTTACAGGACTGGAAAAGGTCAGTTTTCATTCCAGTCCCAAAGAAAGGCAATGCCAAAGAATGCTCAAACTACCGCACATTTGCATTCATCTCACATGCTAGTAAACTAATGCTCAAAATTCTCCAAGCCAAGCTTCAGCAATAGGTGAACCCTGAACTTCCAGATGTTCAAGCTGGTTTTAGAAAAGGCAGAGGAACCAGAGATCAAATTGCCAACATCTTCTGGATCATGGAAAAAGCAAGAGTTCCAGAAAAAGATCTATTTCTGCTTTATTGACTATGCCAAAGCCTTTGACTGTGTGGATCACAATAAACTGTGGAAAATTCTGAAGGAGATAGGAATACCAGACCACCTGACCTGCCTCTTGAGAAACCTATATGCAGGTCAGGAAACAACAGTTAGAACTGGACATGGAACAACAGACTGGTTCCAAATCAGGAAATGAGTATGTCAAGGCTATATATTGTCACCCTGCTTATTTAATTTATATGCAAGGTACCTCACATGAAACGCTGGGCTGGATGAAGCACAAGCTGGAATCAAGATTGCTGGGAGAAATGTCAATGACTCAGATATGCAGATGACACCACCTTTATGGCAGAAAGTGAAGAACTAAAGAGCCTCTTGATGAAAGTGAAAGAGGACAGTGTAAAAGTTGGCTTAAAGCTCAAAATTCAGAAAACTAAGATCATGGCATCCAGTCATGGATGGCATGGCAAATAGATGGGGAAACAGTGGCTGATTTTATTTGTTTGGGCTCCAAAATCACTGCAGATAGTGATTACAGCCATGAAATTAAAAGATGCTTACTCCTTGGAAGGAAAGTTATGACCAACCTAGATATCATACTAAAAAGCAGAGACATTACTTTGCCAACAAAGGTCTGTTTAGTCAAGGTTATGGTTTTTCCAGTAATCATGTATGGATGTGAGAGTTGGACTATAAAGAAAGCTGAGTGCTGAAGAACTGATGCTTTTGAACTATGGTGTTGGAGAAGACTCTTCAGAGTCCCTTGGACTGCAAGGAGATCCAACCAGTCCACCCTGAAGGAGACCAGTCCTGGGTGTTCATTGGAAGGATTGATGTTGAAGTTGAAATTCCAATACTTTGGCCACCTCATGCGAAGAACTGACTCATTTGAAAAGACCCTGATGCTGGGAAAGATTGAGGGCAGGAGGAGAAGGGGATGACAGAAGATGAGATGGTTGGATGGCATCACCAACTCAATGGACATGAGTTTGGGTGAACTCCGGGAGTTGGTGATGGACAGGGAGGCCTGGCACTGCGTTTCATGGGGTCGCAAAGAATTGGACACGATTGAGCGACTGAACTGAAATGATGTCTCTTCTAGCATCTTAGCTTCCAATCTGGCCCAAAATTTCATTCCAACCGTTTACTAGCCTTGGGGACAAGTTTTGCGCTCAGTCGTGTCCAACTCTTTGCGACCCCATGGACTATAGCGCGCCAGGCTCCTCTGTCCATGGGATTTCCCAGGCAAGAATATTGGAGTGAGTTGCTATCTCCTTCTCCGAGGGATCTTCGCCACCCAGGGATCGACCCCGCGCCTCCTGCATTGCAGGCGGATTCTTTACCGCTGAGCCATCCGGGAAGCCCCAGGACAAGTTATTTATCCTCTGTTTTCTCTTGGGTCTCATGGGGATAATTAAACATGCCTCTAAAGGATGGTGTGAGGATGATTTGAAGTAGGGAATAGAAAACATCACGCAGTGGTGCATTCACACGCGAGGTTTTAACCAAGGGACGAGGTCCTTCTGTGAGAACCCAGAAGCCGGGAACTGAGGGGGGCCAAGCGAAGAGTGTCTCCGGTGCGGCGAAGGCGGGTATATGGATGCTCACACTCTGCAGCTGGAGGCAGCCTCGAGGGGGGAACCTGGCGCTGGCGCCGGTAGGGGGCGCCGGAGCGCCGCACTGCAGCATCCCGGCGGCCTCCCGGGCTGAGCTCGCGTCCTGCCGCAGTCCCTCGGCCGCTAGTCGGAGCGAGCGGCAGCGAGGAGACCCCGGCCGCTCCGCCAGCGCTTGCCGCCGCTCCCACCCACGATCTCAGCCCAGCGGCTGGGAAACGCCCCCCGCAGACTGCGCTGCGCAACGTGGGAGGGTTAGCGGTCCCGGGGACCGGCTTCCGAACTTGCCAGGGGACCGCAGCTCTCCCGGGCCTGGAGAGTGTGAACAGGTGAGTGTAATGCACGTGCCCAGGTGGCCCTTTCGGGATGACTTCCTGCAAACCCTTCGGAGCCCCTGAACGCTCGGCCTCTGGGGGCGGTCCTCTTGGTCCCTGGGTCCTCCCAGGCAGGGGTTGGGGGTCGCCGAGAGGGTGATGTGAGCGCCAACGCCAGGGGCTTAACAGCACCCTCCGTTCGGGGCTAAGATCAGAAATGCCTTTTTGACTCAGGTTCCATCCGCCGCCTAGATTGAGAGCAAGTGACCTGCAGTCCACCATGGGCTTGTTTATCATTCCAGGATACCTGTTGCTTTCTGAGCAACGCTATAGCCAGGGGTCTCCTACAATCTTCCTCCTCCCCGTGCGTGCTGCGTTGTGATAAGATGAGGGACAATTCCTGGTAATGAGACTGGCAAAACTTGGTTTCAGAGCTAGAGAAGGAGTGGCCCAAAGAGAATCTCATCCCCCCGTCAGATTAGAGTCTTTGTTTCCCTAAATACCTGCACTTTATTTTGATGAGACCATAAACACAGAAGTTGAAACAACTATTACCTTATAAAGATGCTTGTGTTTCCCACCTCCCCCCACCCCACCCCAAGAAGATGTAGAAAGCAAGGACTGTGGTAAGTATAATAGTTTAGGGATTTATTGTGAAAAAATTGTTTTTAAAAAATAAATAAGATCAGCTTATTAGTGAACTAAATGTCATAGGCCTATTGGATTGTAAGCTCTTTGAAGATGACCATTTGTGATTAGCATGTATGTGGGATGAATCAATGCATGCATTAACAGTAACAGAATTTGGAGTCTTCCTAAGCTTTCTTTCGGTACCTTTCTGTTTCGGAAAAAGATCAATACACCTTTAATCCCTCAAATGAACCTCTTACCTGTGATTTTAGCTTTAGTAGTGACAGAAACTGAGAATTTTTTGTTCTATTAAAACACTGTCCACCTAAAAACTGAACGGCAGCTTCGAGACACAGACAGAAGACTTCTGCCCAACAACATGAAAACGAATGTTTTCTTCCATCCATGTTATGGAAGGTCTTGGATCTTGAATTATTTTGAACATCAGAGACTTGGCAACAGGTCCCTCATTAATACAACTGACACATTTATCTTTGTTTCCTGTCTTTATCAAATGTAACTTTTTCACATATTCATGTGAGAAAATGTTCAAAGATGTATGTCAGTTTTGTGTCTCCCTTTAGGGGGTTTTTCTTAACATAACCTAAAATTGATGCTAAGTAGCTGTATCTTTATTACGTTATATATGAAACATTCAATCCACACAATTTCTCTTTCTTATGTGAAGTTCCTATGCCTCTGAGGCCATTTGGGAATTACTGAAAAACTTGACTTAACAAGTGTTTGTTTATTTTTTTCAAATTACATTTGATGGCTACTCTCTTGAAGCATAAATCAAATAGTAAATTATTTGGATTTTTATGGGCATGGGAATGAGCAGTCCTGCATGAGATAGCAAATTGCTGTTTATACAAGCTCCAGACACTTGCATGTTCTATGTTTCAAAGAAATGCTTGCCATTCTTATTTGGAATTCATTTAGTTAACATATCTCAATAGATTATGCTTCTGTGATGCTTCTGTGATGAAGCACTGAACCTTAAACACAGAGGCCTTTTCTTAATGAATGCACATAAAATGACAACAAAGTTCTTTTATCTTTAGCTGAAAGTGTGGGACTGGACACATTACAGATGTTACAACTTCTGTGTTTTGTGCTACTAATGATCACGAAGGAGTTTTTTCATTATTTTGATGAAGTAAACAGCAGCCAATGCTAATGTTGACCTTTCTGTCCTTCGGAGGAAGCTCTGACACTGTGGAAGTCAGCAAATACATAATTTGTGAGGCAGAGGTCAGTGGTTTAGATGCATAGGGAAGGAAACAATTACATGTTAATGTCTTTGTAGAAGTACTTTTTCAGGAGAACTTTTCCTTTTTTTCTTTCTCTGGAAAAGCTCTATTAGAAAATTTGTAAATGCCAAAACCCTGGCAGGAGCGGTTCATATGTTTAGATAACAGACTTGAAAGTGAAGTCTTGTATTTAAGATGAAAACATCGATTGCAGAAGTTCAGAATGGGGAAGCCTGCAGTTCATGTGAAAAATGTGAGCCTTAATATGAATATAACCACCATGCCTTGATGAAGAGGAAGAATCCCATGAAACTTGTGCTGGGTCATTTGTCAGGTCACATTTCAAGGGGTTGAATGCAAAGGATGCCATGTTTTTAGAGTGATTAAAATGGCAAATGACAGAGAAGGGAGCTGCATATGGTCAAGAGGGAAGGTGAGGGTCAAAAAGCATAAACAAGAACAGACGTCTCTGTGTAGAACCAAGGAAGAGGACTGGTCTCACTTTCCTAGAAGGTAGAAGTCTAGAATGGGACAAAGGCTCCTAGTAATTGCTAGGTACTTGAAGGGCTCTGAGTGAAAGAAAATAAAAAGTTGATGTTATGCTGCTCCTCCCCTCACTCCTGGAAGTGGTAAATTCGACCCTGAGTGGTTATTAGATGGTTGCCTGGTCATATGAAAGGGCTCCTGTGATGGCTGGAGGATTTTTTTTTTTCATTAACTCCAAGACTTTCCAATTTTACATTTCCATGGTACCAAGGACCTTGGCGTCATTCCTAAAGCACCCATAATATAAAGTGGGCTTGCATCCATGCTAAGTTGCTTCAGTTGTGTCTGACTTTGTGTGACCCTATGGACTGTAGCCTTCCAGGCTCTTCTGTCCAGGGTATTCTTCAGGCAAGAATACTGGAGGAGTTGCAGTGCTCTCCTCCAGGGGGTCTTCAGGGACTGAACCTGCATCTCTTAACGTCTCCTGCATTGGCAGGCAGATTCTTTCCCACTAGTGCCACCTGGGAAGCTTACGTTTACATAATATCACTTACCAGGTGGTACTAGTGGTGAAGAATCTGCCTGCCAGTGCAGGAGACATGCAGGAGACGGGGGTTCTGATCTCTGGGTCAGGAAGATCCCCTGGAGGAGAAAATGGCAACCAACTCCAATAGTCTTGCCTGGAGAATCCCATGGACAGAGGAGCCTGGCAGGCTACAGTTCATCGGGTCACAAGGAGAGACATGACTGAGCACCCAAGTATTAGGACAATGCTATAAACTAATGTACTTGAGGTTGTTATAATAGCATTTATCTTTTGTGTTCCAGGGCATTGTGCCTAGGAAAATGTAAAAATATCTAGATGTTATGTATCAGTTTTAGGAATGTGGGTATCTGTCATATGACTTGACCTTGTGATCTAGTGAATGGAGATAAAACTTAAACCTTGAAAGGCAAATTCAATCATATTACAGTGGGGTTAGCTAGTAGAAATGTGTATTAGTCAGCCCAAAGGGAAATAGAATTCCAAATGTGACTGTCCCCATCGTGTGTGTTTGTATATTGGGTATTTACAGGCACATGATAAATACTTATATTTACAGACAAGGATTTGTTATCAATTACTGACATAAAACATTCTTTGAGGAAGTGCTTTTGAAAATGCTATCTTATGTAAAAAAAAAAAAGAAAAAAGGTATGTTTTAGAACCAGACAGATTGAAGAGCAAGTCCTGGAACTATCATTTTTTAGTTGAATGGTTTACAGTAAATTCCTCGAGCCCTCTTGCAGGATTGTGGTGGCGATCACAAGATCAAAGATACTGATCAAGTCAATGATTCTGGTACATAGAAGATGCTTAATAAATATGAAATTCTTTCTCCAGTCATTTGTGAATTCGCAAATCTCTTTTGTTTAAGGATTGCAGATTTACCATGATATGGTGAATCCCAGGGCTGGAACCACAAAGATCTTCTCAGCTCTTTAGTTTGAACCACAGGGAATTGTCTACCAGCACCCAGCATGGCTAAAAGTGCGGAGGTCAAACTGGCAATATTTGGGAGAGCAGGCGTGGGCAAGTCAGGTAAGGTGTTTGTTGTGGTGGTAGTAGTGTGTGTGTGTCTTTGTGTGTCTTTGTTACTGACTCAGCGGGTGGGGGGAGGGGAAGGGGCGCTTGGCATATCTCCTATTCTCCTATGTGGCTCTATTAGAATTCTCTTTAACTCAGATTTTCATTTTGCATAATCAGGTTTTATGTCCTCTTTTGCTTCTTTATGGTAAAGCAGCGCTGTTGATAATACACAAGGCAATGGATACGTCAGAGGTCTTGATATTCCAAGAAACGATGTCCGACTTCCAGAGAAATAAGATTGGATAAATTAAAAAATACATTTGCTCTTTTTTTTTTTTTTGTCTATATGAAATCCTGAGGGGCCAATGTAATATCTCATCAATCTCGATATGCTCAGCAACCGGCTCAATGTCAAGCATGTGTTGAGTGCTGAATAAATGCGTCTTTACAAGGAGAAGAATTCTATTATTGTTATCCAAAGCAGGGTTCGACTGCTTGTTGCTCAAAAGTCAATAAAGAGGACAGATTGGTCGAAAGGAAAGTTTGCTTTATTTTGGATTCTGGCAACCAGGCAGGGAGAGAGGACATCTGTCTAAAGGCTGACTTCCCTGCACCCCAATCAGGGCACATGAATTTTTATAGACAGAGGGAGGGGGCTACATGCAGGGACCACACAGTCAGCTCTAACAGTCATCTTGAAATTGGTCATCAGTGGTCTGACCAGCATCATCTTGATTGTTTTTAGTACAGTTAATTTTCAGTTCCCTGGGTCAGTTTGTTTCCATGTCCTTGAGGCCAATTCTCAGAATTCCAGTACTCTTGCCTGGAAAATCCCATGGATGGAGGAGCCTGGTAGACTGCAGCCTATGGGGTCGCTAAAAGTCGGGTACGACTGAGCAACTTCACTTTTACTTTTCACTCTCATGCATTGGAGAAGGAAATGGCAACCCACTCCAGTATTCTTGCCTGGAGAATCCCAGGGACAGAGGAGCCTAGTGGGCTGCCGTCTATGGGGTCGCACAGAATTGGACATGACTGAAGCGACTTAGCAGCAGCAGCAGCAGCAGCAGCATGTCACAGCTACAGTCTGGTCATCCTGTAGTTAATCACTCCACCTGGTAGGGCTTTCAGTATCTATAAGACAGCTCACAGGATATGGCTCAGAATCTTATCTACAACCCTTGAGAAGGAACTAAGGGTCCTTGACTTTGCTTAATGACGACATTATTATTATTTGGTCTCCTCTGACTGTTTTCCTTTGTTTCTGCATGTTCTCACTTCTCTGATTAAATGTATTCTTTGGCTAAAGTTTTTCCACAGACAAAAGGCAGGCAGAGGACATGGGGGGAAGGGCCATAGGGTTCTGCTTCATTTCGTTGTCACTCGACACATCTAAAATCAGGGAGGACTGTGAAGGCTGGGATGTGTCTGAGCTCAAGTGAGACAGATATTGCCAGCACCTCTAGGGTGAATTCAAATGACCAGATTGTGGTGCTCCTCAGTAACTGAGAACCTTTAGTGTTTCACACCTGAGGAAAGGTTTGCAGACCTTTCAGGTAAAGGGCAAAATGGTGGAAGTGAAAAATGTGTCTAGTCCAACTTGAAAAACAGATCTCAGATTTCGTAATTAAAGAGTGCTAAGCAGGTGTTGCTAAAATGCCAGGGTAACGTGTTTTTTCAGAGGACATTGCTTTAGTCTCTTACCAGAAGAAAGACTCATAATTGACTTTGTCCACTGAGATTTTCGGAGAAGGCAATGGCACCCCACTCCAGTACTCTTGCCTGGAAAATCCCAAGGACGGAGGAGCCTGGTAGGCTGCAGTCCATGAGGTCGATAAGAGTCAGGGACACGACTGAGCGACTTCACTTTGACTTTTCACTTTCATGCATTGGAGAAGGAAATGGCAACCCACTCCACTGTTCTTGCCTGGAGAATCCCAGGGATGGGGGAGCCTGGTGGGCTTCTGTCTACGGGGTCACACAGAGTCGGACACGACTGAAGTGACTTAGCAGCAGCAGCAGCAACTGAGCTTTTGGTTCTCAAGGAAGGGCTCTAACAGATATAGCGTGTGTGTGTTCGTAGAGAGAAGTCTGTTCAGATCATCCAATACAACAGGTCATCCATATAGTCTTAAACACTTACGTCGTTGTTGTTGTTCAGTCATTAAGTCATGTCTAACTCTTCACAACACCATAGACTGTAGCCCACTAGGCGTCCCTGTCCTCCACTATCTCTCGAAGTTTGCTCAAATTCATATCCCAAACACATATGAGCAGTCGTTAATTCTGTGACCAACCTCTCTTTCCAAATCGGCTCTCTGGTTTCATTTCAGCAGTAAATACTGCCTGCTGTAAGTCTTTCTCTCTCTTTTTCTCTTAATTTTCTTGAGAGGGCTCTTTGCCATCACTGTTTCCTCCCACTTGCTATTTGCTTTGGCCTTTGGCAGAAACCAGGTAAAGAAAGTAATAGACAGTTGGCAAGGTTAAGAAACTTCCAGCCTTCACAAGCTCTAAGATTGTTAAACTCCTCCCTATTCATCTTAGTTTCCTGACGGCAAGCATGCATGCTTGCTTCCATGCATGCTAAGTTGCCTCAGTCGTGTCCGACTCTTTGTGACCCTATGGACTGTAGCCTGCCAGGCTCCTCTGTCATTGAGATTCTCCAGGCAAGAATACTGGAGTGGGTTGCCATGCGCTCCTCCAGAGGAACTTCCTGACCCAGGGATCGAGCCGGTGTATCTTATGCTGCCTGCATTGTCAGGGGTGTTCTTTATCACTAGCGCCACCTGGGAAGCCTTCCTGATGGTGTAAGAACCTAACTTTTGTAGCTGGTGGAATGATCTGGAGAATGAGGAGAGTGTTTTATTGAGTGGAGGATGAGGCAGTGTGTGGGAAGATTCGTTCTGCCCACAAGAGCTGGCCTGAATTTTCACCAGTGAGGGATCAAGGGTTAGAGCTCACTGTTTAACATCCATTCATTCACAATTTTACACAGGCAATAAGGGAAGGGGAATTTTTAAACCTTATGTCATCACCAAAAGAAAGTCTACATGCTTTGGAAAGTGAATCATGAAAATAAAAATACAGTTGAGAGAACAACTTACTTTCTGTTCCATATGCATGCTGCGTGCTGAGTTGCTTCAGTCATGTCTGACTCTGTGCGATAGTATGGACTGTAGCCCACCAGGCTCCTCTGTCCATGGAATTCTCCAGGTAAGAATACTGGAGTGGGTTGCAGTGCGCTCCTCCAGGGGATCTTTCTGACCCAGGGATTGAACCTGCATCTCTGACGTCTCCTGCATTGGCAGGCAGGTTCTTTACCACTATCATCACCTGGGAAGTCCGTGTTCCCTATAACCATCCCTTTTTCATCTGTATTATCTCTTAACAAACTGGGTGTCTCCTTCTGTCAAGACTGATCCGTGAATCAGAGCATAGACCTCAGTTGGCTTTGTCTTCCCCAAAGTAGTTTCAATCCTTGTCTCAAGGATTCCTCTCATTCTCTACCGACCTTTTCGCCTGCGCATTTCTTTGTCCACCACTCCATCTTTTTCTTTTCTCCAAGGTTATTGAACATGGGCTCTGGCCTCAGTGTCTTAACTTTTTTTTTGACTTCCTGTTCATTGCTTAAACATCTTTCACTGTGATCATACTGCTAAAACTGATTTTATAAAAGTCAGGGCTTCCCAGGTGACCCAGTGGTAAAGAATCCACCTGCCAGTGCAGGAGACACAAGAGATGAGGGTTTGATTCCTGGGTCGGGAAGATCCCCTGGAGGAGGAAATGGCAACCCACTCCAGTATTCTTGCCTGAAAAATCCTGTGGACAGAGGAACCTGTTGGCCTATAGTCCATGGGGTTTCAAAGAGTTGGATATGACTGACCACACACACACCACTGATCAATAACCAACCAATCTAATGAATCTTTCCCAGTTCTTAGAACTCTTGTTACCGTTTAACACTACTGCTTACTCTTTCCTAAAACTCCTGCCTTCCCAGGCTACCATTACATCACCCTGCTTGGCTTTCCTGCCACCTCTTTTTTGACCCTAAGCAGCTGTTTCAGGGCTGCTGTTTACTGGCCTACCTCTCAAAGATCGGGGCTTCCAGCTTCCACATACTATTCTCTGATCCTCACGTTCCATACCCTCAGGGAATGAGCCCTCAATGCCCAGAGCTTGAAGATAATACCTGCACAAGAAGTCCACATTCTGCCGACCTTGGTTTTAATTTATGGAAAGTGCAGAAGTGGAACTTGTTTGTTAAGGTCCTTCCCAAGTCTTAAATCCTATGATTCTTGATTAATAACTCTTCTTTGGACTGCTTTCTCATTCCACCTTATATACATTCTGCCATGGGTGTTTATTTTCGTTTAGGTGAAGATGACAGTGATAGACCACATGCCTTTAAACAATTGCCTTTTTGTCTGTCATCTATAAACAGGCAGTGTTTTCCTATTTCAACATGAGACTGTTTTCCCGAGACCTTGTAACCACACCTCCCATTTAAAAAGAAGTGCTGGTTTAACTTATGTATGGGAGTCAGTTCTGAGACCTTTTCCCAGAGTTCAGTGAAAACAACCACAGAGGACTTGATAACCTATCAGCTTTGAAACCAGACTCTAGCCATGGTGAATTCATGTTTATTCTAGTTCTTTATTAATATGGATTGCTCATCTCTGCCTTGTCATTGTACTCTACCTTCACCTTCCTATTGTACAGATTGTATCTGTTTTGTAAGTAACTTTTGTGTTTTTTTAAGTCTGCAAGAAATTATACCTTCTGGAATGTATTTGGCTCCTCACCTACTCAAATGCCTCCCCAAATGACCATGATCTACCTGTGGGCTCAAACAATCCATTTCTTACCAAACACCCAGCGGAAAAAGTATTCCTAGGAAGGGCGGGCCAGCAGGTGACCTTGGAGTGGTAGAAACTGGGTGTCTCTGCTTTGAACCTGGGTCTAAGTGTCAGACACGACTTGGCAACTGAACAACAGCTGTGTGGATTGCTTCAGAGGCTCCAAGCCTGACATGGCCTATCTGCTTTCCCCCACACTCAATACCAATTTGGATTTTAGTGTGCTTAGTTACTCAGTCATGTCCAACTCTTTGAGACCCCTTGGACTGTAGCCCACCAGGCGCCTCTGTTCATGGGATTCTCCATGCAAGAATTCTGGAGTGGGTAGCCATTTCCTTCTCTAGGGGGTCTTCCTGACCCAGGGATTGAACCCAAGTCTCCTGCATTGCAAGTGGATTCTGTACAGTCTGAATCTCCAGGGAAGCCCAGGCATTTAGGGTAAATAAGACTAATTGTCTATTTGCTAACAGTGGCTTGGGTGGCCTGGAGTCAAGTGCAAAAGCCCCTGAGTCCTACTGTTAGGTCTGACTCCCAGTTCTACACTTTATTAGCTGTGTGAACTTGGCAACTTTGACACGGCACTTAAATCCTCAATTTCTGCAATTATACAAAGATTATAATAGTGCCTATCTCAAAGAGTTGTTGTTAGAACTGAGTGAAATATTATACACAAGTTTTTTAGATTGGTATCCGGCACAGCGTACGTGCTCAAGTATATTACAGTTTTCAAGGTGTGCCCTTTAAGTTTGTTAGTTAGTTGTCTAATGAAAACATCCAAAGATATGTTTCTACTCAAGTGAGTGTTTGGGTTTTCATTAAAAGTCAGAAAACTTATAATAACAAAATTCTGTATCACTGCTCAGCACGCACACACACACACACACTTTCTGTCTCTCTCTTCTTAAATCCACCGTCTGGTTTATGTCAATTACAGCTTGACCACTGATGATCATAACAATACTTCTCCTGGCTAATATCTTGGAAATCTTGGGGAAAAACAGCCAGAAATATTTTGGTGTCCTTAATAAATTAAACCTCTTAAATTTGAAAGCGCTTCTGGTATGTAGTTGATGGCTTCCTAAGCCCAGGTAACAGATAAGCCCTCCATGTTTAAAACAGACTTTAACGGTAACCAGAACTCTTTGGTTGACAGGTTGACATTAGACGCGTCAGCACGGACGAAATTTAATAATGTGTTAATTACCAAACACATGGGGTATGTCTGTGTGTGTCTGTGCATTGCAGTATTTACAGGGTCTTTTGGATCAGGAAGATTCTTCTTCCTTCTGTCTAGTCTTGGCAGTTCTTGCAGTCCTGTCTTCAAGTGATCTTTCTGGCTTAGCAAGCTCACTGGTTCAGCATGGGGAGCACTGTGTGGATGCTTCAAAGTGTAGAGTCAAGGGAAGCCCCGAGTTTTCCCAACCCTTTCCTTTTTCTGTTGCCCCAGCAGAGCAAATGTTTTTCTTCTCTGGCTAAGGATAAGGCAGCCAGTAATAACATTGCATGTAGGACATAGATTTTCCTTACATGTTTGCAGCAGCCTCTAATGTGACAAGTAATGAAAGCAAAAAGACCTGTTGTAAAACCTAGAATGCACACCATATTTATTATGTAAATGCTTCCTGGATTCACAGTATTCAAATAGGTAGTATGTGTGGGAGGAGCCGGAACAGTAACAACTGAAATTTTCAGCTCCGTTTCACAGTTGACATTCTCATTTTAGGACTGAAATATTGTGTGCCTTACCTAAATATATTTCTTGAAAGGGCTAGTCTCAAAGTTAATGGAGTAACGCTTGTTCTCTAATTCAAAAGCCAGTTGATTCACTCATCCGTGAAGGCCTAAGTGCATAGATTCAGATTGCTGGGCTGTAAATTGGGGTGCCAAATGCAAACAAGCATGTGATACCGTTTCCCTTGGCACAAAGAGATTTCTTTTTTCTCTTCCCGTCTCTTGCTCTTGTTTGATTTTCCCTCTCTCTCAATTACAAAAAGTTTTGAAAAGTTCTTTTCATTTTTTCTTCAAGTAGGACAGGCAAGGACAATGCTGATTTTAAATGTAACTCTTCCAATATGTATCGGACACTGCTTTAATATGTATGTGTCCTTTATGGCTGAGTTATGTTTATGAGATCACATATAATTAATGTATTAAATAAGAACAATATTAGTGGTGTCTTGGGTAGGTCAATTTCCTTAATGCTATAGAACTAAGCTTTATGTTTTAGAACTTTTTCTTTACCCAAGTAGTTGCTGCTGCTGCTGCTAAGTTGCTTCAGTCGTGTCCGACTCTGTGCGACCCCATAGACGGCAGCCCACCAGTCTTCCCCGTCCCTGGGATTCTCCAGGCAAGAACACTGGAGTGGGTTGCCATTTCCTTCTCCAAGTAGTTACACCAGTCTATATCCTTCATTTATACTGAACAGTGTAGTATGATGCTTCTTAAACATTGTCTCCAATGTACTTTACAAAAGAAGGAGAAGGGGACTTTCCTGGTGATCCAGTGGTTAAGACTTTGCTTTCCAATGCAGGGGGTGTGGATTTGACCTCTTATATGTAAACTAAGGTCTCATATGCCTTGAGGCTGAAAAACCAAAACATGAAACAGAAATAATATTGTCACAAATTCAATAAAAATTTTAAAAACAGGCCACATCAAAAAAATCTTAAAAAAATAAATAAAGGGAGGAGAAAGATCTAGGGGATTGGGTCATATAAGCATCTCATTACAGTCACGTAATTCTATTGCATGTTTTATTGATTACATAAATATAGGCAAAATTTAATATCAATAGTAACCTAGATAGCATATTCAAAAGCAGAGATATTACTTTGCCAACAAAGGTTCGTCTAGTCAAGGCTATGGTTTTTCCTGTGGTCAGGTATGGATGTGAGAGTTGGACTGTGAAGAAGGCTGAGTGCCGAAGAATTGATGCTTTTGAACTGTGGTATTGGAGAAGACTCTTGAGAGTCCCTTGGACTGCAAGGAGATCCAACCAGTCCATTCTAAAGATCAGTCCTGGGTTTTCTTTGGAAGGAATGATGCTAAAGCTGAAACTCCAGTACTTTGGCCACCTCATGCAAAGAGTTGACTCATTGGAAAAGACTCTGATGCTGGGAGGGATTGGGGGCAAGAGGAGAAGGGGACGACAGAGGATGAGATGGCTGGATGGCATCACTGACTCGATGGACGTGAGTCTGAGTGAACTCCGGGAGTTGGTGATGGACAGGGAGGCCTGGCGTGCTGCAATTCATGGGGTCGCAAAGAGTCAGACATGACTGAGTGACTGAACTGAACTGAATATATAATATTAACTAAAATAGTGTATATAATATTATCATTAAATTATTAATAGTAATGTGTGAATATTAACATATCATGCTGTTTGAATATAAAAATTATTTTCTCTAAAAATCAGCGACCCAAAGGGACTCTTCATGAAGATATAGCAAGTTGATCTGTGGCTTCCATACACCTAGGCATCGGGTGCAGTTCCAGGAACAAGCAGGTTCAGCTGTGTGCATCACATGATGTGAGCATTGACTCCTGTACTTTACCTACTTAAGAGCCAATCAGCTCTTCAAATTCTTGTTTATTCTTGCCCTAAGACTATACAGTATAATCTTAATGGTAAATTTTCTTTAGCTATTTGTTTAGGTAAAAAGAAGGACAGATTGTGTTTCAGGTGGGTGCAGAACTTCCATGGCTCCTGGAAGAAGTCTGTGTGTGTGTATGTGTGTGTGCATATGAAGACGCCTTTCCTAAGTAGTTGTTGAAATTTAAAGATTACCAGCAATGAGCTCCATTGGTTATTGTGCAGTTAGTTGATGGTTAGAGAAGTAGTTGTTTCTTTTTTTGTGTGGATTGGATCACAGAGAGGAAAGTGGCATTGAGATGTTTCAATGGGGCTGGAAAAATAGTTGTTCTTTTGTCATAAAATATGGTAATGTGGCCTTGGAGGTTTTATACCTTCCTTTACCTGCAAAGATAGAAAACCAGAAAGAGGTAAACAGCCAAAACAAGTTGATTTTCTTTCAGTTGTTCTACCCCAAGAGGAATAAAAGGGTGTTTTCAAATTGCAGGTGTCTACCTATGTGTGAGTGCTAAGTCACTTTAGTCGTGTCTGACTCTTTGCAACCCTATGGACTATAGCCCACCCGGAGTTCTCCAGGCAAGAATGCTGAAATAGTTTATCATGCTGTCCTCTAGGGGATCTTCCCGACCCAGGGACTGAACCCACGTCTCCTGAAGCTCCTGAATTGCAGATGGATTCTTTTACTGCTGAGTCAATGGGGAAGGCTATACCTAGGGAAATGTACAAAAACTCAGACTTCTATGCAAGGCGTAAGTCACGCTGACCTTTATTGCATGCCCAGGAAGTCAAGCATAAATGAGGGATCATGCTTATAAGGGTTTAGAAAATGGAAAGGAAAGAAAGAAGAGGAAAGAAAAAATTAAAATCATCAAAATCAGTTGCTTATTGGTGGCTAAACATTTTTGTAGACTGGCAGTGACCAATTCTTAAACTTTTCTCTTAAAAATATATATAATTAGGAAGAAATGATACTGGAAAACAAAACAAACAAAATCAAGAACTGTTTTTCAAAGTCAAAAGGGCATATCTCTGTCCTAGATTTTTTCTGTTGAAATATATTATTAGAATTCAGTTGTCCTTTATTTTTATCTGATAGCTAATTTACTCGTTGAAATACTTCCCTGTAGTTAATTATCAGTTGCTAGCTGGTTCCATTTTGATCTTGTTTTCTTGGCAACTGACAAAGACGAACTTTGAGGAAAGGGAGGGGAGAAAATTGTAAATCATCCTTGTAATTCCCCTTTTTATTACTGGTATTTCTCCAACTTATGGGTTTGGGGAAATCAGCCAAATTTTCAAGGTGGTACTGGCCTTGAAGCCAAAATTCCAGTGCAAACGCGTCCTTGTTGCTTGTGCTGCCTTTGAAAATTGATGTGGTTTCAGAAAAACAGCCATAATATCCTCCATCCCATTAAAAATGAAAGTAGTTATATTATGAAAACAAGGCAGCCTGAAATAGCTAATTTCAGCCTGGAATAAGAAAATATCTAAAACTCCTATACATACATGTGAGAGAAAGGACTTCCCTGGTGGCTTAGACAGTAAAGAAGCTGCCTGTAATGCAGGAGACCTGGGTTTGATCCCTGGTTTGGGAAGATCCCCTGTAGAAGGGAATGGCTACCACTCCAGTATTCTTGCCTGAGAATTCCATGGACCAAGGAGCCTGGTGTGCTACAGTCCATGGGGGTCACAAAATATATATATATGTAAAAGATTATTACCTAGATCCTCTGGCTCCATAGAGCCACAGCCAAGTCACAAAACCCAGTTTATGACTGTGCAAAGCTTTTGCAACTTTGCTACTAAATGTTTTCATTTTGTAATACCCTATTCCTTTCAAACACCGTGTTAGAAAATTAAATGATCATTAGAATTTTGTAATATGAATTTTGTTTAAAAAAAACTAAAGAGTTTATTTTTTTAAATTTTATTTTATTTTTAAACTTTACAAAATTGTATTAGTTTTGCCAAATATCAAAATGAATCCGATTTCCAGTAATCAATGAATTACCAATGCGTGACAAAGGGCCCTGGGAGTCCCAGATAAGTTGCCAGTCAATTCAGTTAACATTCTCAGCAACCTTGTGTATATGGACGTTCCCCTAAAATGCAATATTCCATTTCTCACAGCTTTGGATTGAACATAAGAAGGCTGTTGAATCATCTCCTATGAGAGGATACAGTTTTTTGCTGTTATCAAAGAAGAATATGATGTACCATATTCTGTCAATATGATCTAATTTTTTAAAAAAGTGCCCAACCGAACTGACTATCAGGATTGCGGTTTAAACTTCAAACCATCCATCACTCTGTCTTTTCATTCATCTGTCAAATGATACATCTATTTGCTTTTTTTCCTGTGATGCCAGTCAGGTTGTGAAGGTGCTTTGAAAAAGTACAAGTGTGATATAAAATATGCTCCTAATATTATCATATTCTTTTAAAAATTAATTAATTATTTATTTATTTAATTTTATTTTTGGCTGCCCTGGGTCTTTGTTGCTGCATACAGGCTTTCTCTAGTTTCGCAGAGCAGGGGCTACTCTCTAGTTGCGGTGCACAAGCATCTCACTGTGGTGACTTGTCTTGTTGCAGAGCCTGGGATCGAGGGCACGCAGGCTTCAGCAGTTGTGGTGCATAGCACAGGCTTAATTGCTCTACAGCATGTGAAATCTTCCCGGACCAGGAATGGAACCTGTGTCCTCTGCACTGGCAGGCAGATTCTTATGCACTGTACCACCAGGGAAGTCATCATGCTCTTGTTATTGATATCTGTGCAGTTCTTCCCCTGTGTTCCTTAACATTTGTGTTTGGAAAAGCAGTATGGTCAGTTTCCTGGCTGTCCATCACAGGGGGCTGGATGGATACGCTCAGGCCAGTAGTCATCTGTGAGTGTTCTTCCACTGAATGTATACCGTTACAGACTGTCGGAAGGTTATAGATTTTCTTCTGAAGGGATTTGCACTTTCAAATGTGTGAAATAAATGCACGTTGAGTTGGGGTATTTTTTTAGGATCATTATGTAAGAGAGTCAAAAAGGGAGGTGGGTTTGGGAAAATAATTTGAACTTATGCCTTATTGGAGAAGGAAGTATGGCATATTATAGAATTTTTTGATAGTCAAATTTTATTCTTATTAAAAAATTAAAGTTTTAAACATTTACACATTTTTGATAGAAAGATTTCTCAAAAGTATATATAAATATATGTATCTATAAAGTGTTAGTTACTCAGTTGTGTCTGATTCTTTGTGACTCCATGGACTATAGACTGACAGGCTCCTCAGTCATGGAATTCTGGAGGCAGCAACAGTGGAGTGGGTTGCCATTTCCTTCTCTGGGGAATCTTCCCAACCCAGGGATTGAACCCAGGTCTCCTGCAATGTAGGCAGATTCTTTTACCATCTGAGCCACCAGGGAAGCCCATATGTATCTATATGTTTCCTTATAATCTTAAACTATGCTTTTGTTCATTCAATTATTCATTCAACAAGTATGTGTTTAATACCAACTCTGTGTTCTAGAATAGCTTGCTCATGGTACAGGATTCATATACATTCTAAAAAGGCAGAGTAGCTATTTCTGCTCTTTATTATGTCCCCAGAGCAGATGAAGACAGCATCCTCAATACACTGAATAAACTGAGTTGGACTTATGTGGTCAGCAAATGCCAACTGTCACTGGAGAAGCCCAGTTGTCTACGAAGCCTCTATTGCAAGATGGTATCTCCTCTCTTCTTTGAAACAGGAAAGTAAGCAGGAAGCCCAATTGTGGAGAGCTCAGCTATTTTTATTCTTGGTTTTCCATTGCCTTCCTTCTACAAGTATATTAGAGAACCATTGGAGAGAGAAAACTATGAAGTGTTGCTTTTTAGAAATTATGAAAGCTTTTATCACTGCTATACCCTTAAGAGCCTAAGCTCTACGCTTTTTGAAATTTTAGGAAGAGTGAGCCTATAATTTCAAGATACCTTAAATAGCAAAATGTGAACCATGTCTCCCAAGTGCCTTTCTTCAAAAATCTATTTAGAATCAAACTTAAAAATCACCACCAGCAAATCATTTTTGTAGCCTATATGGCAACTGAACTTTCTTCTATTTAATTTTTCAGCACTGCTTTATTATAAGACATAGGTTGTAAAAAATAATAAGCTATTTGTATTGTAAGCTGAAAAGAATGAGAAGCATAGAGTAGATTTGCAGCAGTCTGTTCTGAGGATAGCAAGAAAAATAGACATTTCAACTGTGCCTTTAGATTTGCAGTCAGGTTGATGGAAACAAATAGCCCCAGGTCGTTCACCTTAAAAGCTAAATAAAGAAACAATTGGCCAACCAGAGGTGTAGAATTGGTATAAAATTTAAAGACTCAAGAGACAGTTTTCTGTAACAGGTTAACCTGGGGTATCCTCTAATGCACATTAATGAAGTCTCCTTTATGTACAGTTGGGAAGGTCCCCTGGAGGAGGAAATGGCAACCCACTCCAGTATTTTTGCCTAGAGAATCCCATGGACAGAGGAGCCTGATGGGCTACAGTCCATGGGGCTGCAAAAAGTCGGACACGACTGAGCAACCAATACTAAAAATACCATGTGGTCTATACATGCTACCTAATTTCATCAAGAATCATATATATATATATATATATATATATGTGTGTGTGTGTGTGTGTGCATTCGTGCTCAGTCGTGTCTAACTTTTTGTGACCCCACAGACTGTAGCCTGCCAGGTTCCTCTGTCCATGGAATTCTCCAGGCAAGAATACTGCAGCAGGTTGCCATTTCCTATTCCAGGAGATCTTCCCAACCCAGGGATTGAATCCCAAGTCTCCTGCATTGGCAGGTGGGTTCTTTAACACTAGTGGCACCTGGGAACCCACTCTGTGAGGCAAATGGGATCTCAGTCCCCCAACCAGGGATCAAACCCTTGTCCCTGTGAAGTGAAAGCATGGAATCTCAATCATTGGATTGCCAGGGAAATCCAAGAATCACATATTTTAAATGTGATTTTTAAAATCACATATTTTAAATGGTCTCTTTATCATAATCAAAGTGGTTTCCTCGCCTGCCTTTGAATATCTTGGGTGAAGGGAACTCAGTATGATGGGAAATAGACCATTCCGTTCTTGGGCAACTGTATCAATTATAGTCTTCCAGAGAAACAGAACCAATAGGACATACACTCACTTGCACAAATTATGTATGTCTGTATTTATCTGGGCTAGCAAGACTGACTTGCCTGGAGAATCCCAGGGATGGCGGAGCCTGGTGGGCTGCCGTCTATGGGGTTGCACAGAGTTGGACACAACTGAAGCGACTTAGCAGCAGCAGCAGCAGCAAGACTGAAATCTGTAAAGGAAGGTGGCAGACTAAAAACTCAGGGAGGAGTGAATATTGCAATCTCAAAGCAGAATTTCTTTGACTCTGGGAAACCTCAGTTTTTGCACTGTAAGCCTTCCAATAATTGGATGAGGCCCACCCACATTATTAAGAATAATCTTCCTTGTTTAAGGTCAACTGATTGTAAATGTTAACCATCTCTACACAATAGCTTTACTGCAACTCCTACAAGATTTGATTGAATAACTGGGTCCTAGAGCCCAGCCAAACTGTCTCATGAAGTGATCACAAGTCTTCCAGTTTGTTATTTTACCTTCTTTGGAACCAAAGGCCTTTCATCAGCTTTTACTCATTAGCTTAACTCCCTTAAAGTTCCACTGTTATTGTTTAGTCGCTAAGTTGTGTCTGACTCTGCATCTCCATGGACTGTAGACCTCCAGGCTCCTCTGTTCATGGGATTTCCCAGGCAAGAAATGCTGGAGTGGAGAGTTCAATAGAGCACTTTAAATCCCTCTTCCTTAAGATAGCCCTGAACATATTTGAAGACAGCTATCATGCCTCTGGGGGCTTCTCTGGTAGCTCAGCTGATAAAGAATCTGCCTGCAATGCAGAAAACCCTGGTTTGATTCCTGGGTTGGGAAGATCCCCTGGCAAAGGGATAGGCTACCCATTCCAGTATTCTGGGGCTTCCCTGGTGGCTCAGATGGTAAAGTATCTGCATGCAATGCAGGAGACCTGGGTTCGATCCCTGGGTTGGGAAGAACCCCTGGTGGAGGAAATGGCAACCCACTCTAGTGTTCTTGCCTGGAAAATTCCACGAACAGAGGAGCCCACTGGGCTACAATCCATAGGGTCAAGTCAGACACGACTGAGCAGAAACGCATGCATAGCCTGCCTCCACCCATGCCTGAGTTTTCTCTTCTATCGTCTAGTACTCGGAGGGTATTTCATTTGCTCTGCAGAGATCACAGTTTCTGGCCACAGCATCATCCTTTCTGTCCTATCCCAGCTGTGCATACCATGAAGTGTGGGGCTTAGAAATGAGTGCAGGTGTTTCAGATGTGGGATGCCCAATCCAGATCAGAGCACAGCTGTGGTTTTGATACTAGATCCTTTGCTTCTGCTTAGACATTCTAAGGTCACTGTTGCTTTTACAGTGACGATGGGCACAGTGTTGACTCATGGAATGTATACTGCAAATGAAGTATATATGTTCTTTTATATACATTTTGCTATATATATATGTATGTATATATATATATTGCTATATATATATGTATATGTATGTGTGTTTATATATATATATATATACTGCTGCTGAGTCAAGTCTTCCCAAGCCTATACCTGAGGGTATGTATATTTCATTTAGGAATAGAAGTTAATTTTGTCCCCTTAAATACTGTTTTGTTCAATTTAATTCATTCTTCCAGCCTGTCAGGAGCCTTTTGGATCCAGCATGTGTATCATCCTTCACTCCTTTCTGTCATCTAGAAATATGTTGGTTTTGGAACATTTTAGGCCCTGGATGCTCTTACTGAATCGTAGAATTTTCCACTTTGGTATTATTTAGCTCATAGAAATGATGAAGGATCCCAGTGAGTTTTTTTGGATTATTTTCAGCTAGTAAAGAAAAACAAAGCTCTTTGGTTCTTGGTGTGAGGACATTAACACCATATCACATTACTTCTATGTTCATTAACTAAGTTCTGTTTAGATGTGCCATAAAATAGGTTGTCTGGGAGAAAGCCTTGCAGTTATAATCTCTTGTTTGCCATTTTATTTAACATTTTTTGTCTCACACATTCTTGTCTTAGGATTCAAGTTATCTTGTTATATATAAAGGGCATAACAGTGATATACTCTTATTGGTCCAAATATCTATTCCATACAGAAAGTCATTTTCTAGTCACATTCCAGGATATGTATGTATGTTCTGTACTAAAATAATTGAACTTCAGTTCAGTTCAGTTCAGTTGCTCAGTCGTGTCCTATTCTTTGCAACCCCATGAACCGCAGCATTCCAGGTCTCCCCATCCATCACCAACTGCTGGAGTCTACCCAAACCCATGTCCATTGAGTTTGTATGCCATCCAACCATCTCATCCTCTGTCGTCCCCTTCTCCTCCTGCCCTCAATCTTTCCCAGCATTAGGGTCTTTTCAAATGAGTCAGCTCTTCACATCAGGTGGCCAAAGTATTGGAGTTTCAACTTCAACATCAGTCCTTCCAATGAACACCCAGGACTGATCTCCTTTAGGATGGACTGGTTGGATCTCCTTGCAGTCCAAGGGACTCTCAAGAGTCTTCTCCAACACCACAATTCAAAAGCATCAATTCTTCGGCTCTTAGCTTTCTTTATACTCCAACTCTCACATCCATACATGACTAGTGGAAAAACCATAGCCTTGACTAGATGGCCCTTTATTGACAAAGTAATGTCTCTGCTTTTAAATATGCTGTCTAGGTTAGTCATAACTCTCCTTCCAAGGAGTAAGCGTCTTTTAATTTCATGGCTGTAATCACCATCTGCAGTGATTTTAGAGCCCAAAAAATAAAATCAGCCACTGTTTCCCCATCTATTTGCCATGAAGTGATGGGACCGGATCCATGATCTTAGTTTTCTGAATGTTGAGCTTTAAGCCAACTTTTTCACTCTCTTCTTTCACTTATGTGATGCAAATCAGAGATGACTTTGGGAAAGAGTTTTCTCCATTGGGTTATATGGGTAGAGATAACAAACTTCAATCTGCCTCAGGATAAGCTAAGATGTGTGTGTGTGTTTGTGTATGTGTGTGTGTGTGTGTGTGTGTATGCGCACATGCACGCATGCTCAGGTATATCTGACTCTTTGCGACCCCACGGATTGTAGCCCATCAGGCTCCTTTGTCCATGGGATTCTCCAGGCAAGAACACTGGAGTGGGTTCCCATTTCCTCCTCCAGGGGATCTTCCTGACTCACGGATCGAACCAGTGTCTCCTGCATTGGCAGGCAGATTCTTTATCATTGAGCCACCTGGGAGGCCTCCTAGAATCACATGGAAGACTTGTTAAAATATAGGATTCAGGTCTCCATCCCTGAGGTTCTGATTCAGTAGGGCCCGAGCATTTGTATTGCTAACAAATTCCAAGAGGATGCTGGTGCTGCTAGTCTGGGGACCGCATTTTGCGAACCATTGTTGAAGTTTGTCGAGTGTTCAGTTTCCATTTGAAATAGGTGTTTTCAGCTTTGAAAAGGCATATAGCTTTTTGTGAGCTGCATGTAATAAACACTGAGTGCCAGGACTGTCATGAGTAACCAATGATACAAAGGTAAATAAAACAGACAATCTTTCTGCCCTCCTGAAGCTAATATTCCAGTGGGAGTAGACCTGGTGAGCCAAAAATACTCCGCTGGGGCAGAGTGAATGTGAGACTTTTCTGTAGTTTCTTAAGAGTAGACTTTTTATTCACTTCGTAGCAAGATAAGTTTTGTTTAAAACATAAAACAGTGTAAGCCTCAAAAACTGTGACACACTGAGCTTTGTTTTTAAGATGATACCTTGAGCTATTTGGCAATAGTAGGGGTATGTTAGGGCTTCCCTGGTAGCTCAGTTGATAAAAGAATCTGCCTGCAATGCAGGAGACCCAGATTTGATCCCTGGATAGGGAAAATTCCCCTGGAGAAGGAAATGACAACCCATTCCCGTGTTTTTGCCTGGGAAATCCCATGGACAGAGGAGCCTGGTGGGCTACATAGGGTCACGAGAGTTGGATACAACTTAGCGACTAAACCACCACCACCACAGGGGTAGGTTGGGCTATACTACTGGAGTCTGGGAATTAAATATGGTCTAAGACCATGGTACCAAATATTATACTGAGAAAAGCTAAATAGACCACATAGGAATTGAAACTGATAAGCTTGAGTTTATTAAACCATGCTGAGGACTTCCCTAGTGGTCCAGTGGTTAAGAATCTGCCTTCCAATGCAGGGCATGTGGGTTCAATCCCTGGTTGGGGAACCAAGATCCCACCTGCCACAGGGCAACTAAGCCTGCTAGCCACAACTAGAGAAGGTCAGCATGCCACAGCTACTAAGCCTTCATGCTCTAGCGCCTGCGCTCCACAAGAGAAGCCCATGCACCGCAGCTAGAGAAAGCCTCCTACTGTAGATTAGCTTTAATTAATATACAATAGTTATTCTTTCTCCAACATTTGGAAAAAATAATTTTCAATCACTTGCTGACAGTGGCATTTATAAAACTTATGCAATGGTTGTATAGACAGAACTGCAATATTGAGAAAAGTTCATGAGTTTCCACTGTTTTGGATTGAAAGATAACATCTTTTTCTCAATGATGCATTTCCTGTTTTTTTTTTTTCAAAATATTTTTCAAAAGTCCTCTTTTGTTTTATGCCATTGGGTAGTTATTTAAGAGGTGAAGCCAAAAATTTTAAAGTTAGAATAAAAAGTTGGGACTATGTATCTGTCTGAAAAGCATTTGACTTCTTTTTGCATTAAGAATCTCATAAATTACAACTGAACCTAATAACTGAGCCAGCTTCCTAGTCATTTGGCAACATGTGTTGAGTTAGATGTTTTAAAGGAAGACTCAGCCACACTTGGTAGTATGAGTAATGGTTGTCTGTTCCAATGCCTGGGACTATTTTTCCATTCAAATGTTTTATATCTTGAATTTATTTTTCTAGCAGTGTTCCAAAACGAGGTGAAATCAGGAGGACAGTAACCATGCATTTAAGTACTTGAGTCCCAGAATTTAACCCATGATTTCTTAAAGTCTCCCATTTAACACTTTACAAAGATTTGTGAAATTCCTTCTATGTTCCCAACTCTCCACCTTCCCATCATATTCCCAATAAAATGCCAGTGTTTGTGGGAGAAGTCCAGAGAACTCTATGATTGTCCTTGTCTCCAAGGACCTTAATGTTTTGTTGGACCTGTCTGACTAGAATTCAGCTGGTGATGGTTTCTAGCCCCTTGATGGACTTTGACAAATTTCAGTTCAGTTCAGTTGCTCACTTTTGTCCGACTCTTTGTGACCCCATGAACTGCAGCATGCCAGGCCTCCCTGTCCATCACCAACTCCTGGAGTCCATCCAAACCCATGTCCATTGAGTTGGTGAGACCATCCAACCCTCTCATCAATTTATGTCTCAAAATATTTTTAGAAAATTGTCAGAGTTGCAGAAACAGAGAGCACTTGTATACCCTTCACCTAGCTTCCCCACAATGATTACACCTCACATAACTACAGCTCATTATCAAAACCAGGAAACTCACATGGACAGGGTATCAGTTGTATAATATGGATACAACTAAGCTGCAACTCTTGGAATGATTGGTTTTTGACACCATTCAGTCTCAGGGTCCATTTGAAAAGACAAAGGGAGAGAAATACAGAAGGAGAGACTTCAATTGTTTTAAAATTTGTAATTATTTATTTTGTAGTTTGTTTGAAACAGGCTTTTAATAAGGGCTGTGGATTGTAATTTTGTTTCATATGTTTCTTTCATTTCATAAAAAAATTATGAGATTTAAGTTTTCTCCTCCATCAGTTTTTGAGGTTTATTTTTGTTAAGGAAAATGGATCCACAATCTTTGGACTTTGCTGACTGGATCCTCATAATGTTGGGTAACAGTCCTCTATCCCCTGTATTTCCTGTAAACACAGGAAATTGGTAGTTAGATCCAGAGGATTCATTTTTTTCGGTTTTTTTGTTTATTTGTCTGTTTTGTAAGGTGCTATTATGTATCTCTGTCAATCAGTGTCTGGTAGAAATTGACATTCATTGTCTAGAGTTATGCTTTCTAGAATAGCACTTTCCAATAGAAATTTATCTGGTGATGGAAGAGGTCCATATCTATTTTTACTTATTAGTTGTAGTATTTTTTATAAAGAGAAACTTCCTCTTAACAACTACTTTGCTACTATGAAGTTTAGTTTATACAGAAAAGATAGAAAAAAGTTGCTTACTTCTTACTATTATCAGCTGTCAGAATAATAAGTTGTTTCCTTTTCTTTCTCAAAAAGTGATACATCTTCACTCTTCTGTGGTTTTTGCTGTTGTCATATAGTGACAATGTGTATTTTATTTTACTGTAGTCATTCTTGTTGAGGTTCAAATTTGTCCATCCTTGGCTGGAAGGGGTTTACTCAGATCTCATCATGAGTTTTAAAAAGGTGAAATTCTATAAGCTATTTACTATCAGAAATTATATTTGTTGAGATCTGTGCAAGTTAGTGTCTTAAATTGTACATAAGATGGCATTCTAGCAGTTGAGTTCAGGCCATATGTGCTATAGGGATTAAGAAGAGAGAGAAAAATCAGTGGGAAATACTTGGGGAGGTTTTGGGGGAGGCACTGAGACTGAAATACTGTACATTCATTGGGGTTTTTATGATTCTCTCTCATTTCTTATCTTTTAAAATTATGATGTTTTCTTCATACCAATTCACATATGTCATTAATATTGGAGTTAGGAGGGGAAAACGGTTAACCAAGTGATAAACGAACGGGATAGGAACTGGATAATGCCTAGGGAGAGTGAAGAGCTTTGGGAATCCTGCTGATTCAGTTGCAGGAAAGGCCCTTTTAAAGCTCCCCAGTGCCAGCTCTTCAGCCCTCATTTCCCTTCAGTGGCAAGAACACAGGTTTGGAGCCTGACAGGCCATATGTTAACTGTGTGTGTGGTCAGCTTGCTTAACTTTGGTGCACTTCAGTTTTGTCTTCAGTAAAATGCAGAGGATAATAAGCATCTTTTATTAGGGCTGTTGTGCACCAAACCCATGTGAAATCTGATGATAACCAGCAATCATAATAATTAGCTAATGCTTATAGCATTGACTATAAGCCAACCACTGTTGGAGGGCTTGACACATATGAATTCATACAATCATCGCCACTCTTCTATGAACTGGCCCTATTATTATCCCTTCTTAACAGATGAGGAGATTGAGGAGGATATAAATAAGTTGCCCAGGGTCTTACAGGTAGAGACGGGACTCCAGCAGACAAGATTCAAACCCAGGCAGTTTGTCTCCTGTGTCTGTGCTTTTACCTTCAGTAATTGAAAAATGTCTAACAAAACGCCAGGCCAGAGTTGTAGATGCTCAGAGAATGCCTTCTTCCTTTCTCCTTCTCTTGTCTTCTCTTCCCTGTTACTTGGGAACTTTCATTTAGATTAATCAGTATTTATGAAAAGTACTCTGGGCTTCCCAGGTGGCTCAGTGGTAAAAAATCTGCCTGCCAGTACAGAAGCCACAGGAGATGTGGGTGGGATCCCTGGGTCAGGAAGGTCCCCAGAAGGAGGAAATGGCAGCCAACTCTAGTATTCTTGCTTGGAGAATCCCAGGGACAGAGGAGCCTGGGGGACTACAGTCCACGGGGTTGCAATGAGCGGGACATGACAATGATCGCACATGCATACATGCCTGAAAAGTACTTTAGGGTACTTCCGTGGTGGCCAGTGATTAAGACTCCAGTTTCCAATGTGGGGAACATGGGTTCAATTCCTGGTTAGGGACCTAAGGTCCCACATGCCACAGGGTGTGGCCAAAAATTTAAAAATGAATAAAACAATTTAAAAAAAGAAAATGAATGCATTTCTTAAAGAAAAGAGAAGTGCCTCCCTTCACTGGAACCACTACTAAGGAAAAATGAATCAGGACAGAGGAAACTGTGATTAAACTACCAAGAGATATTCTGGCTTTATATTACAGTTTTCTTCAGCTCAGTTTTAAAAATAATATTTCTATTCCAAATTCTGCCTATGATTTCATGCTAAAACCTCTTATTGGACTTGGAGGCGCAACTATATGTGAAGGAGGTGTTACTGGAGGAGAGTGGAAGTTGTAAAGAAAGATGGGAGAGCTTAACATTGAATATGTGAAAAATGTGAAGTGTGTTAAATATCCTCAGTGGGAAGGGAGGATACATTAATAA
This sequence comes from Bison bison bison, assembly GCF_000754665.1. Taxonomy (NCBI): domain Eukaryota; kingdom Metazoa; phylum Chordata; class Mammalia; order Artiodactyla; family Bovidae; genus Bison; species Bison bison. The sequence goes on along the minus strand of NW_011494962.1, from coordinate 5,801,755 downwards.
TTTGACCTGGAAGGGCACCAAAAGCAAAACTCAGAAGCTATTTTAAAATGTGCAAGTCCTGGGATGTCAAGATTAAGGAAAATAGAGAGTCAAGTCAAAATTTTAAATGATGGGATGTGTTAAAAATATTGGATTGCAGAGTTTCTTCATTATTTATCACAATAGGAGGTTGTTTTTTTCCTCCACTGAAATACAAGATGTTCTTGTGAACCAAATAGCTGAAAGACTCAGGCTCCTACACAGGGCAAAATGCCAGAAGTCTTCAAACATTTTATGAGGGCAGATTGGGTAGGATTGGATCCCATCAGATAACTGGAGATCTTTTATCTGCTATGAATAATTCATAATTAATTATTGCTGGAGAATTATAGGTCAATAAATATTGAAGACTAGGATACTTATAAAGGCAAAGGTACCACTGTCGTCATTGTTGATGATTATTTTTGATTCTGTAATTCGTTATTCAAAATTATGTTATGGTGGTGTGTTTTGGATGAATAATTGCTGTAAATAGCCTTGATGGTGAAATGGAAACTTTACATACAATTTCCTTAAGTCATTTTTTTCAGATTCAGTGAAAAGGAGATTTTGTTCCATACGAATTCAGAAATTTCTCAAACCAACCATCACAAGGAAACATGAGCTTTTGTTAATTGTGTTTTATTTAAGGTGTAATGAAACAAGATTTTGAAGTGGGGTATGAAATTGCAAGATGCTTACTCCTTGGAAGGAAAGTTATGACCAACCTAGATAGCATATTCAAAAGCAGAGACATTACTTTGCCAACAAAGGTCCGTCTAGTCAAGGCTATGGTTTTTCCTGTGGTCATGTATGGATGTGAGAGTTGAACTGTGCAGAAGGCTGAGCGCCGAAGAATTGATGGTTTTGAACTGTGGTGTTGGAGAAGACTCTTGAGAGTCCCTTGGACTGCAAGGAGATCCAACCAGTCCATTCTGAAGGAGATCAGCCCTGGGATTTCTTTGGAAGGAATGATGCTAAAGCTGAAACTCCAGTATTTGGCCACCTCATGTGAAGAGTTGACTCATTGGAAAAGACTCTGATGCTGGGAGGGATTGGGGGCAAGAGGAGAAGGGGACGACAGAGGATGAGATGGCTGGATGGCATCACTGACTCGATGGACGTGAGTCTGAGTGAACTCTGGGAGTTGGTGATGAACAGGGAAGCCTGGCATGCTGCGATTCATGGGGTCGCAAAGAGTCAGACACGACTGAGTGACTGAACTGAACTGACTGTCTTTTATTTATGCAGTGTAGCTTTTTCATAGTTAGTTACCGAACACTTTTATTTAACTTGGTCACCTCTGGTTTATTCATTGTTGTTGTTCAGTTGCTGTGTCATGTCTGACTCTTTTATGACCCCATGGACTGCAGCCCTCCAGGCTCCTCTGTCCATGGGATTTCCCAGGCAAGAATACTGGAGTGAGTTGCCCTTTCCTTCTCTAGGGACCTTCCTGGACCAGGGATCAAACCCTCATCTCCTGCATTGGCAGGAGGATTCTTTTACCACTGAGCCACCAGGGAAACCCCCAGTATGTTCATTATAATCTCCCAAATACCTTGTCTGTCTGCTCAGTCAAGTCTAACATACCTTGTGCCCAGTGCCAGTAGCATTCACACTGTAATAGGTTTTATTTCTAACGTGTTCTAGTTCGAATGGCTCAAAAATTACTGTAGAGTAATTTTATTGGAGTGAAAGGATTTCGTTTTATTGAGAGACACATGCAAGCAAAAAGAATTTTCCAGGAAATATCCAGTTCATTTTAATCTTGGAATGCTGTTTCTATAAAGATGTATTGATAAAGTTAGAAACAAAACTGAATTCTTCAAGTCCCACATTTTAAAGATACTGGACTAGCCATTAGATCAAATTAGATAATTTTCAAATCTCCACTGTTATCTGATGAGTGTGTATATGTGACTATGCGTGTCTATATGTGTGTGTCTGTGTGTTAGCTAAGAGTGCTAGTTCAGAAAATCTGAACCTCAACCAATTATGAATGGCTCTATTTTCTACATTTTAAACCCATGAAAAATTTTAAGATACTAGTGGGTTTAATATTTAGTCTCTACTTAGTCTCATACTTAGCATTTCCCTCCATATGTGGCAAGCACGAACCTAGAATATAGGAATATCAGAAAAAAACATGTAACTAGCTCTACCCTGGGAGCAGAGAGTTGTAGTCAGAATGGGAAGATAATAATGGCCTAAAGTGGGCATGGTGGAACATACAAGAAAAAAAAAACACTTTCAATACAAAAACACTTCCAAATATAGTTTCATCACCAAGTGGAAACCTTGATAAAATGTGTAAACTTTAGAGACAGCAATTGAGTTATTTTAAAACACTCATATTGGAAAAAAGGCTACCTTATGTTGCCACCTAGAGCCTCAGCCATCCTAGTTTATCTGAAATAGATAATAAGATTCCAGACTTTTGATTTGGGATTTTTGGACTTTAGTAGATACTGGAATGCGTTGAAAATATTAAGGGTCTTAGGATGGCATGAATATATTTGCACAAAGAATTCCCTTTAGGGGCCAGAGAGAGGAATGCAATGGATGGAATAATGACCGCAAAGATGTACAAATCTGTACATCTTTACAAAGATGTACAAAGATGTCCTAATCTCCAGAATCTGTGAATATGTTACCTTACAGGGCAAGAGGAACTTTATAGGTGTGGTTGGAGTTATCAACCTTAAATTGGGGAGTTTAGCCTAGATTATTCAGGTGTGCCCAGCTTAGTAGGGAGTCACATGACTCCCTATGACATAGAAGAACCTTTCCAGGCTGAGGTCAGAGACCAAGGTTAAAAGGAATTGTGAATAAGAAGAAATGGACACAGATATGTAATGCAGCTGGCTTTGAGGGTAGAAGAAGGTGAACTTTAGCCAAGAATTATGAATAGACTCTGTAAGGTGACCCTGTGGGCTATAGCCCACCAGGCTCTTCTGTCCATGAAATTCTCCAGGTAAGAATACTAGAGTGGGTAGGCTTTCCCTTCTCCAGGGGATCTTTCCCAGTCCAGGGATCCAACCCAGGTCTCCTACACTGTAGGAGGATTCTTTACATCTGAGTCACCAGTGAAGCCTATTGAAAACTCACAAATGAAGCCCAAATCAGACTTGAGGGTGACCAAGTGGATGGGGATGACCAATATCCTGAAGAATCCTAGCTGGTTAGTTTCCAAGTTTAGGGAATTGCCTTGAGCAATTTCTTGGATGAGGCATGACCTGAGAGGACTTGAGTCCTGCATCTTTCTTGGTAAAAAAGGGGGTTGCCTATGAGTACTGCACAGAGAGGAGGCTACTAACAGATCAGACCATATAGACTGACCAGTGAAAGCATCCCCACGAAGAGAGAGGACAGGAAGATAGAAACCAAAGAAAGTTAGGTACAGGGGTTGTAAATGAAAGAGGACCAAGGGCCCAGGGGTCGAGCAGCCAGACCAAGAGACAGCCTCATAGACGAAATGACAAGTGAGCTTCAAGCATCTCTGCTTTCAGTGGGCCCTGGGTGATCAGGTCATGTTGAAGACAGAGACCTAAACAGCTGATGATAGGGGATGAAAGACTCAGGCTCCTTGACACAGGAGCTCCCTTTCAGTGCCCCTGGGTAATGCAGGGCACTGTGCCTTCTTTCTCTCTCTATTGCCTACATCCATGCACACGCACACTGAAGACAGATGGGGCGGAGACCTCCACTCCCCTCAGCCTGTGCAGTCAGGCATTTATCTAGTACAGGGCCGACATTCCAAGATGCCTTCTTTCAGTTTCTGATATTCTCTTGCCTGGGTTTGCGGACACCTAAACAAGAAAGAAGAATGCTGTTGCTGCTACTGCTAAATCGCTTCAGTCGTGTCCGACTCTGTGCGACCCCATAGACGGCAGCCCGCCAGGCTCCTCTGTCCATGGGATTCACCAGGCAAGAACACTGGAGTGGGTTGCCATTTCCTCCTCCAATGCATGGAAGTGAAAAGTTAAAGTGAAGTCGCTCAGTCGTGTCTGACTCTTAGCGACCCCATGGACTGCAGTCTACCAGGCTCCTCTGTCCGTGGGATTTTCCAGGCAAGAGTACTGCAGTGGGGTGCCATTGCCTTCTCCAACTAATTCACTAGTTTATTATGCAATAAAATAACAGAGGCTTCGAATAAGTTAAACTGGCTAGTAACAACTAATCAGTTTTCTTCAGTGCTTACTGTTCTACATAGGCAGGATAATTAATTCACGGATGGTCTTTCTGGTCTATCTTCAACTATTCTTACACTACATAATCAATTAGGGACATCTTTTTACAGATATATGAAGAGAACACAGGTAGCTTTACGTAAGTTGAGTTTGTTAAATCTATTTGTTATGACGGGATTTCTGACACAAAAATTGCTCACTGCACACTGAACCCCAGAGAAGTGATGAAACAAGACAGCTGATGTTAGGAGGTATGTGGAAGTGGGGTAGGGTGAGAAGTCATGGATAAATTAAAAACTGGCAAGTATCTGCTGAAGCAGAGCCGCTTTTTAGGGGGCATAAGAAAAACTGATAAGTCACCATTTTGGTCTCTTTAGAGAAATCCATTTGTTGTTAAGAACTTAAGACCATTTACTACCATTCATGCTGCAAAATGCAGTAGTCACACTATTTCCAAAAGGATCCTAAAAACTGTAGTGCAAAAGAAATCGAAGAAGATAATTACAAAACCATCAACATTTTTCAAAGAAATGTGCTCAAAACAGTGACTTTTACAAAAAATGTGAATTTGTTTTAAATGAAAAAAGAAGAATAGTTTACTTTAAAAAAGAAAAAAAAAAAACTTTTAAGTTCTGCATTAGAAGGTATATGGGATCTTAGTTCCCAACCAGGGATCATACCTGTGCCCCCTGCAGTGGAAGCTCAGAGTCTTAACTGCTGGACCACCAGGGGAGTCCCAGAATAGTTTACTTTCTATAATTCCAGCTATATCTCATTTAATAGCTCACCACAACACAGGAAATGCAGGTCTTGTTATAATTTCTGTCTTCCCTATGATGCTTGGAGAGGTTTAACAACTTGCCCCTAAGCATCCATGGTATAAATGGCAGAGCCAGGACTTGAACCCAAGTTGGCTGACTCCAAACACCAGCTCTCATCAGTTTCAGGCCCTGCTCCAACTATTTCCATGGAGATGAGCTCAGTCTCAGTAATCCAGCCACACCAGTCACAGAATACACATCTCTCCCAGTTGCTTCACATTTAACTCTTTGCAATCTAGGAGATTCTCACTGGTCCCCAAAAGATGCTTCGTTTCGTGACACCTGCTAATAACTATGATTTTACAGCCCAGCAGCCAGGCTCTTTGGATTCAAATCGTGGCTATGCTAAGTTATAGAATGCAGGCCTTTGTGTGTGTTGATCTGCACAGTAGCCCCAGCCCCCAGACTAGGTTTGATACATTGTTGTTGTTGTTTAGTCACTAAGGCATGTCCAGCTCTTTCCCACCCCCTGGACTGTAACTGACCAGGCTCCTCTGTCCATGGGACTTTCCAGGCAAGAATACTGGAGTGGATTGCCATTTTCTCCTCCAGGGGATCTTCTCGACCCAGAGATCAAACTCAAGTCTCCTTCCCTGGCAGGAGGATTCTTTACCACTGAACCACCTGGGAAGTCTTGACACTTTGTAGGTGCTAAATAAATATTTGGAGAATAAATGACTGCTTCAGTTGTCACTGTAACTACTAAGTGGAAGAATCCATGAACATACTTAGAATGGCGACTGACAACGGTACTCTGCCAATGTGAGCAATTGTTATCGTATATGAAACTGACGTGGCTGGTCTGTGGTCCAGAAGGTCTGTGATCCCTTGAGGAGGTATGGTTATTATACGATTCCTGACCTTTCATATTTCTCTTCTCAGTCTCACCTAGGACTGTTTTGTTTCAGTGGCAGCAATTAAAGATTACGCAGTATTTCTAAAATATAAACTGTGCTATGAATTCTGAAGAATAATCTCTCCTCTGCAGTATTGTTATATATAAAATACCTTTCTCCGAATGAATTACTGACAGTAATTGGCAAATCACCACTTCTAAAGGTCTTTCAAAATCATTTCTCAGCCCAGAGAGGTGGATTTTGCTTTCACTTTAAACCAAGAGCTCACAAGACATCAGATAGCTTTCCCTTCAAATGTGTTTACTTGAGTTGATTCTTAGCATATATTTTTGCATAAGATTCACAGCCTCTGTAGCAGAAAAGACCTGATTGACCTTACTGCCAGGGCTTTGAACTTGAGCATGACTTCACTTTAATATGAAGCCCAAGCATGGGGTTGCATCTGTTTGAGAAACCCATGTTCAGGGGAAAATGATGATGCAGACAAGGTGTCATTTTTCTTACATGTTTCTGCCAACCTTGTAACAAGCTGATAATGTTAATTATCTCTTTCCCAGAAGCCAGGGTTGACTCTTCCATCAGAAATGCTCTGCCTGGGCAGAACAAAATGTTCTTTTTTTCTTGTAAATAAATAAAAACTCTGCCTCCACACCCTTTTATTGGGAAAGGTGGTATGCTCCTTCTCACAGCATCTCTCCTCCTGGGCTGCTTTCTCATTCAACTCAAGATGATTCCTGTTCACCAAATCATTGACTAGAGAGGTCTCACTTATGCAAACTTGTGAAGGAGTAGCAACCTCTTTCTTGGATTTTTAAATGTCCTAAAAGGAGGCAGGAAGTGATGGGATCATATTCTTCAGGTGGTTAGGGCTCACACACTCAGCTTTCATGGGGCATGTTTGCAGCCCACTGAGTTTCATGGGTGGATATGGCTATATCCCATCCACATGCTTGTCTGTTTAGCCTGTAATGTGTCTCACAATATGCAAAACCTAAAATCATCTGACTGAGCGGCTCTTTGCCTTCTGTTGTCCAATTTAAGCCATGATCAGGGGACAGGAGCATGGGACAGAACAGAAGCTGTGAGCCTTCTGGACAGGAGGATGACATATGAGCAGTGTATCCATTATCAGTGATATAATTTCCGGCATCTGCTTCCCTCAGTGTGGTGCCCTGTGGCAACCAATGTTGGTTGCCTCCCACCTTCCTGAACTGATTTTCTTTTGACTTCAGTTCAATTTGAGACAAATAAATGCTGATGGATGTGGGTAATTAACTAAACCAACAAGAGAAAAAAAATTAATAATCCACAGCCAAGTTTTCTGTGCATTAACAAGGTAAATGGAGATTTTCCCATGGATGGCTACAGAACCAGGATGCATAATCATTCACAAGGCAGAATGAAGGCCACCTACTTAGCAGAAAAAAAAAAAAAAATGAGTGGGCAGAAACTACTGAGAGATTAACAATGACCCCTGTTGATCCAATTGTTCATTTCCTAATTAGGCACGCTTGGCATTCAGGGCAGCACCCTTTGTGTGTGAGGTGGGAAGTGGGGGGCGCGTGAGATGGTCCTATAGCTTTGACACCTCATTCTTTTACTGCCACTTTAGATTCATTCTCAGCTGTATGGGACCTTACCCAAAGCAGGACCTTATTTCTGAAGGCAGTATGGGAATCTCAATTCTGCCAGCATCTCCAGGTGGCTAATTAGAATCTTTCCATTTCAACACATGTTTGTTTGTTAGCCATGACTCTAATGATGTTCACAAGGGCTAGACCCAAGTCACTTTGCAAGCATTCATTTGAGAAGCTCTCTAGCTTTCTGGTTGATGCATTAAACTTTTCCATGCAGTGTATTATGGAAGATAATATAGATAGGATATTTCAAAAACCAAACCAATCCTCAAAACTCCATTTCTGATAGATGTAAAGGGATGACTCCTTGACATAAGTTACCACATACCATCTGGCAACTGGAAATTGGTTTTGCTGATATAGTGCATTTTGAGTTGGTTATGGAAATCATGGGCTTCCTAGGTGGCTCAGGGGGAAAGAATCTGCCTGCCAATGCAGGAGATGCAGGAGACTTGGGTTTGATCCCTGGGTTGGGAAGATTCCCTGGAGGAGGAAATGGCAGCCCACTCCAGTGTTCTTGCCTGGAGAATCCCAGGGACGGGGAGCCTGGCGGGCTGCCATCTATGGGGTCGCAGAGTCGGACACGACTGAAGCAACTTAGCAGCACGACTGTATATACGGTGCAAGAGTCTGAGCTAATGAAATGCCAGTAAAAGAGTAAAGCATTCCTCTTACAGATTTCACTTGAACACCAGTTTTATTTTTTCCAGATCAGAAAACTTCTTTTTTTCTCTTTTAATTAAAAACATTCAGTCTAATAAAGCCTGTTGTCAAAAGCATAGGTTCTGGAAGGAGAATGTGGAGAACTGAGGAGCAGCAGACCATATGTGAGAAGGGATAGGAAAAGGGTGTTTAAAGAGATCTGTTTCTAGGGACCTGGAGAGGATCATTTACGATCCTCCTGGAATGCCTTCTGCCTTTGCTCCCTGCACAGCAGGCCTGGAATGTGTTGCTGAAGGAAGTCAGGGTTTGTTGTCTAGAGTCCAGCCTGGATCCTGTAAATGCATGTCAGGCAAGTGTGGCTGTCCAGCTCCACACGGTTTCTTTTTCATCCTTCAGCAAATAATATAACATAATCCCCGAAGTTCTCAAACTAGGGAAATAATCTTAAATCCCTGCCCTGAGTTTGTGAGTCATTGTTTTGATTGTTCTTGTAAGGGTACTTACCTTTTTTTCCTGCTGGCAAATAGAAAATCTCGTATTCAAATTCTCTTGAAAGAAGGGTGGGAAAGTCGAGAAGAAAAAGAAGCAAGCCTCTTTTCCCCATTCACGCCATTTTATAGTATAAAAATATGAAATTTAAAGACACTTGCTCCTTGGAAGGAAAGCTGACAAACCCAGACAGAGTACTAAAAAGCAGAGATATCACTTTGCCAAAAAGGTTAATATAGTCAAAGCTATGGTTTTTCCAATAGTCTTACATCCAATAATATGGATGTAAGAGTTGGACCATAAAGAAGGCTGAGTGCTGAAGAATTGATGATTTTGAATTGTAGTGCTGGAGAAGACTCTTGAGAGTCCCTTGGACTGCAGGGAGATCAAACCAGTCAATCCTAAAGAAATCAACCCTGAATATTCATTGGAAGGACTGATGTGGAAGCTGAAGCTCCAATACTTTGGCCACCTGACTCGAAGAGTGGACTCATTGGAAAAGACCTTGATCCTGGGAAAGACTGAAAGCAAAAGGAGAAGGGAGTGGCAGAGGATGAGATGGTTGAATGTCATCACCGACTCAAGGGACATGAGTTTGAGCAAACTCTGGGAGATAGTGAAGGACAGGGAAGCCTGGATAGTGAAGGACAGGGAAGCCTGGATAGTGAAGGACAGGGAAGCCTGGATAGTGAAGGACAGGGAAGCCTGGCTTGCTGCAATCCGTGGGCTCACAAAGAGTTGGACATGACCTAGCGACTAAACAACAACAATAACTGGAATCTTTTGCCTGCCTCTGAAATGTGAGAATGTGAGAATGAATGGTGAAATAATAGCCAAGTGTTCACAGGCAGATTTTTCTCACTTGAAATAATATTCATCATTTCCTTTACTTACAATATCTTTTCATTCCAATCCAGACCCCGAGTCAGAATGCCAGATTATTCAAAATATCTCTCAGCTCTAGGTTCAGTGCTCTTTCTACTACACTGTACTGCCATGTCTCCATTATTGTATACTGGACCCACAGAATTTCTAAAACTCATTGTAAGTGTGTCTTTCTTTGAAGAAAACAGAAGAGAGGACCCCATTGTGGGGAATGTGGGAATGAGTGCACAGATAAGACTGTTACAGTGTCAGAGGAACAGGTATAATTCTGTACTGAAAGGAACTGGAATTCCTTGGAGAAGGGGTCCCAAGGCAGAGCCAGGTGAATGAAAGGTGAGCGTCTTATGGCACCAGAAAGTGAGGAAGTGCTGAGAAATAGGAGAGGAGAGAGGCATATTTACCAACTTGCAAGGGCTCCCACTGACCAGAGCTGGAAGAATTCAAGCAAAGTAAATAACAACATAGATCCAATAACAGTATTGATTATAATCCAATGGATAACATGGGTATCCTTGAGTCCACACTGATGGAAACAAATAACCAAGTAAATAAGTAAAAGAGGAAGAAATAGCAAGCCTTCTTTACAAAACAATTCCAGTGAGTAAGTACAGACTGAATGAAGGGAATAGAACACCAGAACATCACTGTAATTATTTCTGCAGGCAACCATGGATGGATTTCATGGGTGAAAGTTTAAGCCCAAATGGGATATCTGCATAGTTTCAGGAGATCTCCCCTAAAATAAACATTTGCTAATTGCAAAAGAAAAAAATAGTAAAGTTACAATGAAAAAACTTGACAAGCACCACTTTAAATAAGCACTAAAGGGGAAATTAAATCAATAAGTAAATAAGTTAATCAATTAAATAATCACTAGGTATAAGGCATATCGAAATGGTACTATTCACCTCAGTGTCATTCTTTCCAATAATGTATAATCCTACTCTAATCATGGATTAATGCCAGACAAACCCACATTGAAGGATAGTCTGCAAACCAGCTGGCTAGTACTCTTTAAAAGTGTCAGGAAAGTTGAGAAAAGGAAAGTCTGAGGAACTGTCACAGAATATAGGGAAACTAAGGAGACATGATACAGAATGCAGCATAGCATTCTGATGGTATCCTGGAAGAGGGGAAAAGGGGCGTTATTGGAAAACCTGGTAAATTCCAGATAAAATCTGTAGTTTGGTTAATAGTATAATATCATTGTTAATATATTAGTTTTGATCATTTGATCATGGTTACATGAGGTATTATCATTACATGGATGTGGGTGAAAGGTATACGGAGCTCTCTATTTTTATAACTCTTCTGTAAGTCTCAATTTACCTCAAAATGAAAAATTACTGCATCTGTGATTTTTATTTAGTGAAAGTTGCTCAGTCATATCCAACTTTTTGCAACCCCGTGGACTATACAGTCCATGGAATTCTCCAGGCCAGAATACAGAAGTGGGTAGCCTTTCCCTTCTCCAGGGGATCTTCCCAACCCAGAAATCAAACCCAAGTCTTCCTCATTGCTGGCAGATTCTTTACCAGCTGAGCCACGAGGGAAGCCCAAGAATACTGGAGTAGGTAGCCTATCCCTTCTCCAGTGGATCTTTCTGACCCAGGAATTGAACCGGGGTCTCCTGCATTGCAGGTGGATTCTTTACCAACTGAGCTCTCACTTTGTATTTTTCAACACTGGAAAATACATGAGTGTAAGACATCAAGGATGGTGGCAAGATAGCAGCTTTCAAGAAAACTTGGCATTTGTTCATTTAACAGTTACTCAGAGATTTAGCAGCTAGCTGGCCAGATAGATCCTAACAAAGCAGTAAGTGCCAGGATAAAGGAAGTACATAGTTCTATATGAAAACACAGAAGCAATGCTTAACTTAAGCTTGGAGAATCAGACGTCACGAAACTGAAGAAGAGTACAAACAAGCCAAGTTGGTTGACTGGAGGGGGGATATAGGGTTGAGGGGGGTAGGTAAAAGACACTAGAAACAGTATATCAAGGTGGAAGCAAGAGATGACTTCCTTGGTGGTCCAGTGGTTAAGACTTCACCTTCCAGTACAGGGGGTGCAGGTTCAATCCCTGGTTGGGGAGCTAAGATCCCACATGCCTCAAGGCCAAAAAACCAAAACATCGAACAGAAGCAATATTGTAACAAATCCGATAAAGACTTTAAAAATGGTCCATGTCAAAAAAATAATTCTTGAAAAAAAAATTAGAGCAAAAGAAAAAAAAAGCATAGAACTTTTGAAAAACAAAGAAATAGCTAACTTGTTATTAGTTTTGTATTTTAGAAAACACTCTGGCATCCTTGTGAGGACCAGGTTAAACAGGAGGGTGGGACAGTTAGAGAGGCAGGGAGACCATGTAGGAGACTACTGCAACAGTCCAAGCAAGGGAAAGCAATGGCCTTGACGCCATGGTGAGGGCAGGTCTCCTGCATTGCAGGCAGATTCTTTATTGTCTGAGCCACCACAGAAACTTTAAAGAGAAAGTGGAGAGATTTAAGAAGTTTCAGGAAGGTATAAGCAACAGAAATCAATGCTAGACTGTAAGAGGATGGTGAGGCAGAGAGAGGATTTACTTTTGTTCAGTTCTAGATGTTCAATTCCACATCTAGAATCTATGAATCATTTCTTAGGCTACAGGTAGATTGATGCTATCTTGTATGGCAGTGGCCTGGGACTCAAATATGAGTATTTGGAGATTTAGGATGATGCTAGTGTGAGTGTGACAGACACACCCTAAGATGATCCCTAATAAGTTAGGTCCCTTTCCCCTTGAGTTCAGATAGAACTTGTAACTTGCTTCTAACCAACGGAAAATGGCAAAGGTAATGAGTGTCACCTCCTGTGATCAAGTTACATTATAAAAGACTATTTCTTAGCAGACTAGAGTGAGAGAGACCCTGATGCTGGCTTTGAAGGAGTAAGATGCTTTGTTTTGAGAAGGCTAAGTGGCAAGGAATTAGGGGGTAACTTCTATGAGTTGAGAGCCCCCCACCACCAACAGCCAGCACAAAATGAAGAACCCACAGCCACGAGAAATTGAATTCTACCAACAACCTGAAAAGACTTGAAAATGAATCTTTCCCAAGTCAAGCTTCTAAGGAGACCACAGTCCCCAACTGATCCCTTAATTGCAGCTGGTGAGACCTTGAGCAGTGTAGTGAGACAAGAAACTATGAGCTACCTTTAGGAGGCTTTGAGCCCCTATGTTTGTTGCAATTTGTTATGCAGCCACAAAAAATGAATACACTTTTTCAGGTGCCTTTATTCCCTCTTTCGTATTTCCTATCTTAAGCTCTGTTCGTTTTCTCAGTATCTTCACCAGAAATCTTCTTGTTTTTATCCATACTTAAATTTTCAGCAATTTAACCCGAATGTTCCAAAAATCAGAAAATCTTATGATCCAAAAATCAGAAAATCTTTTTGGCTCTAGTACCAGAATCTGGGTTAACTTAAAAATTAAGGAACATTTTACCACCTTTGGACAACTCTAGAGCTTGATGTGTACATAACCCATGATCAGTGTCATCTGCTTCTAGATTTTGGAGCAACCCAAAGGTCTTCCCATTGTTCAGTCTCTGAGGGCCTGTCATAGACTCAAGCTGCCTTGCATGCTCTCCTGCATCCCTTACCATAGGCGCTGTCAAAAACATCTGGTGGAAGATGTTTTTAGGATTTAGGCTGTCAACATCTGCCTTAATTTTTGCACTTCTTAAACCTCCTAATCTAATCGCTCAGCTGGACTCAATATAGGGCAGCCCCAACTCCTCTCTGTCTTACTATTACAAGGAAAAGTAACATTTTAAGTTAATATTAGGAAATGGATAGATGATTATGAAAAGAGCATAATTAGAAATGTATGGGAGAAGGCAATGGCACCCCACTCCAGTACTGTTGCCAGGAAAATCCCATGGATGGAGGAGCCTGGTGGGCTGCAGTCCATGGGGTCGCTAAGAGTCAGACATGACTGAGTGACTTCACTTTCACTTTTCACTTTCATGCATTGGAGAAGGAAATGGCAACCCACTCCAGTGTTCTTGCCTGGAGAATCCCATGGACGGAGAAGCCTGGTAGGCTGCAGTCCATGGGGTCGCACAGAGTTGGACATGACTGAAGAGACTTAGCAGCAGCAGCAGAAATGTACAGCATCTAAGAAATCATACAGATTCCTTAATGTCTGGCTTGTATCCTGACTGAAGTAGGTGATAATTGGGAGACTGTGGCTTTCTGTCTTATTCATGAATTTTTGAGGATGGGATTTATTCATACCAAGTTCTCCCCCTTTTTAAAAGATTTTTTTGATGTGGACCATTTTTTTAAAAGTCTTTATTGAATTTGTTACAGTATTGCTTCTGTTTTATGTTCTGGGTTTTTGGCTGCCAGACATGTGGGAAATTTGCTCCCCAGTGAGGGATTGAATCTGTACCCCTTGTGTTGGAAGATGAAGTCTTAACCACTGAACCACCAGGGAAGTCCTGCTCTCTACTTCTCACTTATAGAGAAGGTCATGTAAATTTCTCTCCCAGAAGTGCTTTCTTCCTAACACTGTAGCTATAGAACCATTTACTCAACCAATATTTATTTACCATCTACTAAGGCAATGGCAGCCCACTCCAGTACTCTTGCCTAGAAAACCCCATGGACAGAGGAGCTGCAGTCCATGGGGTCTCGAAGAGTCAGACATGACTGAGCGACTTCACTTTCACTTTTCATTTTCATGCATTGGAGAAGGAAATGGCAACCCACTTCAGATTCTTGCCTGGAGAATCCCAGGGACAGGGTAGCCTGGTGGGCTGCCGTCTATGGGGTCGCACAGAGTTGGACACGACTGAAGCGACTTAGAAGCAGCAGCAGCATATACCAGCCACCTGTCTGAGGCTCTGGGAATATAGCAATGAACAAACTATTAAAAACAATGGAATTTGCATTCTAAAGGGTCAGAGATAAAAGTGAATATTTGTAACGTGTGTTACATCAGATGATGATGGCTGTAATGGGAACAAAAATACAAATTTGGGAATCTAAACAGTGTGTTGAGGATTGCAATTCTAAATAGACTGATCAGAGAAGATTTCAGTAAGACTGCATTAAAGCAAAGATTTGAAGAAAATAAGGGAGTGAGTCATGTGGTTATCTGAATAGAGAACATTCCCAGCAAAGGGAACAGTGAGTACAAAGGTCTGATGTCAGCAAGGACATCAAGAAGGAAGCCAGTTTAGTTGGAGAGGAGAGAAGGAAGAGAAAGACATCAAAGTGATTCTTGAGGCTGATGAAATCATGCTGGTTCTGGGTCACTGTAGAGACTTTGACTCTTACTGGAATGACACAAAAAGCCATTTGAATATTTTAAGCAGAGGGATGACATGATGTAGCTTATGTTTTAATACAACTACTCTAATTTCTACACCAAGTATGCAGTATGGTGTGTGTTGGGGAAAAGAGATTGAAACCAAAGGTTGGAAGAGAGAGGCTAGTCAGGAGACTATTTAATAATTCAGGTAACACAGTGCAAATACAGAGCAACTCCATCATCACAGAAAGTTCTATTTGATTTATCAAGAAGAGGGACAGTCTGCAATACCTTGGCTGCTTCTAGGGACTGATGTCAAGAAATTCCTTGATCCTTTACTCTGAAAGGATGTGAGGGGCTAGGGTGTTCTCTTAACTCGTGCCAGTGGAGAACAGAGAGCTGTGGAAGGAATTCCTCCTTCTATTAAGTAGAACATTTAATTCTCTCTAAGAATTTTAATTTGGGTAGAAAGGCAAGAATACTAGAGTGAATTGCCATTTCCACCTCCAGGGGTTATTTCCAAGCCAGGAATCGAATCTGGGTCTCCTGCATTGCAGGCAGATTCTCTACCATCTGAGCCACCAGGGAAGCCCCCTTATTTCTCTCTAAGAATTTTAATTTGGGCTAGAAAAGCCATTTGAAGGAATAGCAAATAAAATCTAGCTATTGAGCATTCATTACATGCTAAATACAGTTTAAGTATCACATTGGTATAAGAACACATTATATGTGCCCATTATATATGAAATACAGTCAAAATGGTATCTCATTTTTTAAATTTTTTTTATTAGATTAATTTATTTATTTTAATTGGAGGCTAACTACTTTACAATATTGTGGTGGTATCTCATTTTTAGTTCCACACTAAGTATATAAAGGATATCTTCATTTCTTGGTAAAGTCACAGTTCAGAAAAAAATTAATGACATGTTCAGAATAGGAGCTAGTGTTGGAACAAGAACTGATCCCAAAGACCATTCCCTGTTCGTCGCCGTACTTTGTACTGCCTCCTTTCTGAGCATTTCTTCATGCATGATGATCAAAGAAGAATGTTAGTAGATTTGAATTCTCTGTGTATCTGTGTAACTTCCTCAATATAGAGGTAGAAACACTGTGACCTTCTTCAAGTAATAGTGGTTACTCAACCTTGGATCTTTGAGCAGACTGTGCTTTCTTATCCTTTGTTGAAAGCCTGTTCTGTTAGAGCGTGAGAGAAAAACATCTCTTCACTGAGAAGGCATTAAAGCTGGCCATGTGAGCAAAAGAAAACACTGGTAGCAGTACATGCACATTGGATTGGGTGAAGGAGGGGGACATAAGTTATGGTCTTGACTTTGACACTAATTAGCCTTGTGACTTTGAGTAAGTAAGTCATCCATCTCTCTGGATATCCATAGCTCATCCTTAAACTATGACTACTGCCTGTCTAAGAACCTTTCTAGCTCTGGCACTCTAGAATTCAGTTTGGTATTCTTTAGTCTTATTTACTTATTATTTATTTATTTAGTCTTATTTACTCTGACAGGAAGAAATTTTCTAGGTCCTGTATCTTTGGTATTTATTTCCTGATAATGTAGAGGATAGCAATATGCAGTCTTATAAAATTATCATAAAGTTTTGCTTCACTATAATTCCCCTAGTATAATGTCAAACAGGGTCTCAGAGTATTTCATTTTGCTATTGAAAATGGGACTTTGCTGGCGATCCAGTCATTAAGACTCTGTACTTCCAATACAGGGGGCATGGGTTTAGTCCCTGGTCAGGCAACTAAGACCCCACATGTAGTGCACTGTGGCCAAAAAAAGAAAAATAAGCAAAATACCAAGAAGCAGCAGTATATACAGCAGTATATATGTACTACCTTAATTCCCGTTTGTACCTAACATTGTCAAACTTAAGAGCTGAAAATGTTATATCTGGTTGTTGACGTGTGAGCAAATTAGTTACAGTGCTAAAACTCCAAACCTAAAACCTTTCAGACTGCCAGTCAAATGATATTTAAATTTTGCATTAATATATTCATACTTAGCATTTGGTTGTGCTAAATACTACATTTACTCTCAGGTGCATTGTAAGCTTTGCTTTCCAAAAAGAGTAGTGTCTTTTACTTAGGATTCATCATGATGCCTTAACTCAAACTCTGATTCTCCCACCTCTTGAAATCTCAATTTTCATAATGTCTATTCATCCCTCTTCCCACCTTCTCAAGAATGATCTTGATCGTGACTCCCAGTTTAGCCTGGGGTAACGGAAAAGTTTTACCCCTAGTTCAGAGACTCGAAGAGTGAGAGATGAAATAGGCAGTCTGATTATCTCTGGAGGAATCTTAATTGAAACCAAATTGTCCCCTTTGTTAATTTTATTTTTTAAACAGGAGGAGAGAAAGAAGAAGGCAAAAAACCAAGCACCCAAGTCCTCCTCCATTTTCCGCTTCATAGCGAAGTTAACAAGAGGCTTTTCCTGGGTATTATTCATTGACTGGGATCATTTTGGCTGTCCCCAGGGCCATCGACTCTTCCCAGCTGCTCCATTAATCTCCGGGAAATCCCCAGGGCTGCAACTGTCACTGTATAATTAAATGCTTTGTTATTTTCTGCATGGTCCTGTACTTTAGCAGCTTATTTTCATTAATAGCAGGGCCTGTTCTTTGTCACTTACCCCATATGGCTGTGAAAAAGTAGCCTCTAAATCTTTCCTCTTTTTTATTTCTTCCTCTTTTCCTTATGAATCAAGCAGTTCACTTCCCTCCTCCTCTATCACCCTCCTCCCCACCCTTTCTCCTCCTCCATCCCCTCTCTCTTCCCCCTTCCCAC
>NW_011494962.1:5783413-5783984 GCF_000754665.1 Bison bison bison | reverse complement strand
CCTGGAGGAGGAAATGGCAGCCCACTCCAGTATTCTTGCCTGGAGAATCCCATGGACAGAGGAGCCTGGTGGGCTACAGTCCATGGAGTCACAAAGAATTGGACATGACTGAGCATGTATGCATGCATTCATGCATGAAGATCATGGCTGGAAAGCATAACATCAACGGTATGATTTTTTCTGTGGATTTCATCAAGTTCTCAGTGGTCAGACCATCGACCCAGTATCCTGCAGCAACCAGAAGTTGAAAAATTGACAGAGCAAGGGATCCTGCTGTTGTCAGCAGCATTGCTCTAGCCAATAAAGCAAATGAGGACTTCTTTCTTGGTAACTGCTAACTGGACATCATGCGAAGCATGCCTGGAAAAGATGAGATCCAGGCTTTTAAACCTCACCACGACTGTATATCGGAGAAGGCAATGGCACCCCACTCAAGTACTCTTGCCTGGAAAATCCCATGGACGGAGGAGCCTGGTGGGCTGCAGTCCATCGGGTCGCTAGAAGTCGGACACGACTGAGCAACTTCACTTTCACTTTTCACTTTCATGCATTGTAGAAGGAAATGGCAACC
>NW_011494962.1:5773275-5783313 GCF_000754665.1 Bison bison bison | reverse complement strand
ACCCCCCCCCCCCCCAACAGGGGGTTAATCTTTATCTTGAGCGAAGAAGGACTCAGCAAACATCCAGACACCATGGATGGCTATGAAAGCAGCATAGGAGAAAGAATCAGCAATTTCACTTCTTAATGTTGTCATCATGCTAGTAATTTCTTTTTGAAAATTTTATTTATTTTTAATTGGAGGATAATTGCTTTACAATGCTGTGTTGGTTTCTGCCATACATCAACATGAATCAGCCATAGGTGTACACATGTCTCCTCTCTCTTGAACCTCCCTCCCATCTCCCACCCCATCCCACCCCTCTAGGTTGTCACAGAGCACCAGACTGAGTTCCCTGTGCTATCAACTTCCCATTAGCTGTCTATTTTACACATCCTCATGCACTAGCATTTCTTAATTGCAGTAACAAGGACTATACTTTGATAATAATACAGGAAGATCTCTTAAAATCATTATTTTCCCCAGAGTCCAACCTCAGAATTTTTGCCTAAGATACCTTTTGTTGTTGTTTTTCAGTCACTAAGTCATGTCCGACTCTTTTGCGACCTCATGCACTATATAGCCCACCAAGCTCCTCTGTCCATGGGATTTCCCAGGCAAGAATACTGGAGTGGGTTGCCATTTCCTTCTCCAGGGGATCTTCCTGACCCAGGGATTGAACCTGCACCTCCTGCCTTCGCAGGCAGATTCTTTACCACAGCCCCCTGGAAGCCCAAGATACCCTATTATTGCTCAAAAGTGATGCCATTGCTTTCACACATGTTGAAGAGGTTTCTTGACAGTAAATGAAATATTTTCCTCCAGTGAAAAGTAGTGGCTTCCCAGGAGATCCAGGGGAATGAGGGATTCTAAGGACAAATTTTCACTGATTTGATCTGCAAGCTCCCTATGGAATGTTCCTTCCCATCTTTGTTTCCCCTGTCAAGTGATTCTCAGTCTTTGGGGGCACATTAGAATTAGGTGGGGGAGCTTTCAAAATCTTGATGTCTAGATCACAGCCAAGAGCAATGCTAGAGGGGACTGTTACAGGGAGAGGTTACTAATTTCATAACTCCAAAGGAGACATGGGTGGTGAGAAATGACTAAGAACTCTCCCGGGAGGCCAAATGATTACATGGTTATAAATTTGGCACCTGCCTAGCTGTATCACCTTCTCCTTACATGGAGACAGTATAGTGGATCAAGTGATGATTAGACTCTGGAATCAGACCCAGATAAGAACTACCACTGCTGCCTACAATCCTGGAGCGATGCCCCTGGCCTCTCTGGCCCTCAATCCTGTCATCTGTAAATGGAATAATTTACCTAATGCATATATGTCCCACGAAGTTTCAGCAAAAATACATTTTAAAAGCACACACCTGATCTGTGACACTTCCCAAGAACCTGGTAAATGATGAAGGCCTTGTTTAGCACCTTGTTTCTGTTCCTACAAACTCATATGGATGATCCAGTGCTCACTCTTCTCTTTTGTGCCTCCATAGTTTTATTTTTGTTTTTCATTCTAACCATAAGAAGCCATCTCCTTGTTTACTAGGCAAAGTAATATATATCCTTCCAGGCTTAGCTTGCTTTCTGTGTGTGAAGCATTCTTTCACTTCTCTAATCTGGAGGAGGGCATGGCCACCCACTCCATAATCTTGCCTGGAGAATCCCATGGACAGAGGAGTCTGGTCAGCTGCCATCCTTAGGGTCGCAAAGAGTCAGACACAAGAAGCAACTGAGCCCACAAGCAATCAGACTTAAATTTTCTTTTGGTAATTTTTCTCCTGCACTTTATATCTTCCTTGAAAAGTGTAAAAAGTATGCTATTTATTAAAAGATTCATCTATCTTTCCACTGAGGCTTCTCCAGTGGCTCAGCAATAAAGCATCCACCTGCAATGCAGGAGACGCCAGTTCGATCCCAGGGTCGGGAAGGTCCCCTGGAGGAGGAAATGGCAACCCACTCCACTCCTGGAAAATCTCTTAGACAGAGGAACCTGGCAGGCTACAGTCCATGGGGTTGTAGTGTCAGACATGACTGAGCGACTGAGCATGCATGCATGCTATATTCCCACTAGATTCTAGTTACTAAGGCAAGAACTAAGTGATTTTGCTTAATATCCCACTGCCAAGTATAATACCCAGAACAGAGTAACTGTTCAATAAATATTTTTTTGAATGAGAATGAATGAATTCCTTTAATACAGTTTTCACACACACACACACACACACCCAAAAGGCTGGAGTTGCCCAGAATGCTGTCATGAGTCAGGAAGGAGAAGACATAGACTTCCAAAGGTGGAGGTTATCTGGTAGGTAGAGAAAAGAAACTCGAAAGTTGAAAAGAGGTGGTCAAAAACTGCTGACCTCTTAAGGAAAACTGGTTTTTGTTTGTTTCTTTTGCCATGTGGCATATCAGATCTAGATCCCCAACCAGGGATCAAACCCATACCCACTGCAGTGGAAGCACAGAGTCTTAACCACTGGATCAACAGGGAAGTTCCAGGAAAAAATATTTTGATTGTTCTTTGAGGGTTCAAATTTTATTTCATTAAATTTGAGCCTGGAAGATAGTTAAGGATAGGGGAGCCTGGCATGCTGCAGTCCATGGGTTCACAAAGAGTTGGATCCCATTTAGGTACTGAACAAGAACAACAAATTGAACTGAATTGCAAACTTCCTGAGGGATTTCATATCCACTTTGGCCCCCTTATCCACTGACTCTCACGCTGTCAGTGTATACTGGAATTATCTGGGAGCTTTAAAAAAATTCTTTGACCACATCCTAGACCCAGCATCAGTATTTTTTAAAGTCCCCCTCTAACTTCAGTGAGAAGCCAATATTGAGAGCTATCACCTAGCACAGAATCCAGCTTAGTTTGTTGCCCACAGTGGAGGTTCATAGTCTGTTTTCTAATTGCATAACTGAATCTCTCACTCGTTACCTAACTCCTTCCTAGCTTATCATAGCTGAGAATGAGAGCAAATAGCAGTGTTTTCCAAATAGTGAATTAATCAACCCTACAAGTCTTCAAAACAGACAGGAACAACTAATTTGTAGCTTTGGGGAATGAATGTTTGTTATTACTATTGTTTTCTTTTTTGCATGTGCTCATCTCTGCTGTCAAATTAATATATTATGTTCTTAGAGTAGTCAGACAACTCTAGAACTACTGTGGCAGAAGATGGTGATTCAGGAAGGGAAATAGAGCAATGGGAGCCTCTGTTTCTGCCAGTTGATCATTCAGGTATTGTTACCCTTACCAGAGCAAACAGATGATTTGCCTCTCAAGAGGCCATTGACCGTTCAACACATAAAGCTTGGTAGGAATTTCCCAAAACTGCTGCTCTGGAATTAATTATTAGTGTCAGTGAAGGATTTCCCAGCAACATAAGGTAAAGGGAAGAATCCCCAAGGATCGGGACTTCCCTGCTGGTCCAGTGGTTAAGACTTCACCTTCCAATGCAGGGGGTGCGAGTTTGATCCCTGCTTAGGTAGCCAAGATCCCACATGCCTCCTGGCCAAAAGAACAGAACATGAAACAACAGAAGCAAAATTGTAACAAATTCAATAAAGGCTTTTAAAAAATGAAAGCATAATTGTTATTAAAAAAAAAAAAAAATCCATGGGGCTCAAGGTAGCATTCACTCCCAGAAGTCAGAGAATGTTTATTGTAAATTTGGAGACAGCAGGTGAAGGAAGAGAAGAGATTTAAAATGAATATCACTTTTCCACTCTGGTTTCCTTACCATCTCAGAAATCAAGGAATTCTGACTTCCAAACCAAACCTCAGAGCCAATGGATTCATGTTGAAGCGCGCAGTGCCAGTGTGCTGCTGATGGCTTCTGCAACACTTGCATGCCATGGAGGGAAACTCTTAAAAGCTCATCTTTCGTTAGCATTCCTTGAGGGGGTGGATAGGATGTGCCTTATAGATTGGCACAGATGAATATCATTAAGGAGACTGACTTTGCATTGTTCAGAAGTGCGTTACCATAGAAGAAGCAGTTTAACTCTTTCATCTTCACAGACCTTGCATGTCTGAGGCCTTGTGTGTTATGAAGATATGTAATATTTGTACTAGCTTTCTATTGCTGTATAATACATTTCTGCACATTTAGTGGCTGCACACAATTCCTAATTATGATCTCAGTTTTCATGGGACAGTTGTCTGGGATCATCTCAGATGGGTCCTCTGACCCTAAGGGGTCATCTTAGATGGGTTCTCTTTTCAGGATCTCAATCCAGGAATCACTGGCATACAGTTTCATCAAGAGGCTTGACTAGGGATAAAATCTGCTTCTAAGCTCATTTAGGGTTTTCATAGAATATATTGCCTTGCAACTGTGTGTCTGAGGTCCCCATTTCCATGCTGACTATCAGCCAGGGTCCTCTGTCAGCTCTAGATGTGCCCATAGGTCCTTGCCACACAACCTTCCTGCAACATGGCAGCTTACTTCTTCAAACCCAGCCAGGGACTCTCTCTCATCCCAGTCTTGTGTAACATATGATTATGGGATGGACATTCCAACACCTTTGCCATATTTCATTGACTCGAAGCCAAACACAGGCTTTACACTCAAGAAGATGGGTGGCGGAGTGGCTTACACATGTTGTGACTCAGTGCTGTGACTGTATTGTGTGTGTTGACCACAATATTCTGAACAGGCATTTTACTGAAGTT
The DNA here is from genome assembly GCF_000754665.1 of Bison bison bison. Classification (NCBI taxonomy): domain Eukaryota; kingdom Metazoa; phylum Chordata; class Mammalia; order Artiodactyla; family Bovidae; genus Bison; species Bison bison. The sequence continues at coordinate 5,778,644 of NW_011494962.1, read as the reverse complement.
GTTGATTTATTAGAACCAACTCAGTAAAGTTGGCATTGTGTGGAGTAGAAGAGAGAGCCTTGGGATTAATGTGCTTTGCAATCACGTATCTCCATGGCCTTTGACTAGTTACTTAAATTCTGAGACTCAGTTTTATTTTCTGTAAAGTGGGAACAACTAACATCTGCTCTATAGAGCTGTAAAGATAAAATTACACGTGCATTTGGAAATTCCTGTATGTTGTCCAATCAATCTTAGTTTTCATTAAAAAGCATGATCAGTAGAGATTATTTTAGTATGTCTGCATTCTTTAATCCCAAAATTAAGTCAACAAGATTAAATTCTTCTTTAACTCAATATCTGGAATTTAACAGCCTATCTGGCAACAATATAACTTATTTTCTCTAGATAGTATTAATTCCCATATGGAGGGGAAGCTTTCTGTTGAATCCTCCAGGGCTAACTTATGTAGAGGGAAAAATAATCAGACAAATTGAGGTAATTTAATTACCCACGACTTTTCCCTCCCTACAAAAAGGGTGAAAGAAGCACATTTTTTTTAACATGAAGTTTATAATGAAAGTCTTAGAATATCAAGCTTTAACTCACGGAATTCTATCCCAGTCCATACTACTCCTTTTTAAGGAATGCATTTGAGGTTTAGCTTGTTAACAGATAGTATTTTAAGAATATAGAACATATCTTCAGAGCAAAGAAACTAAATATTTTATGTTCTATATTCTAGTTGTTGAAACATTGCATGATTTGGATTCAAAGTATGTGTATTCTGGCAACTGTGGCAATCAACATCGGATCTAAGTGTTTTAGGGGGAATGGATATTATATAAATATAGCCACAAGGAAAAAAAAATACCATGGACATGCACCCTTCCCTAAGATGTTGCCTGCTTAGGAATAAAGTAAATATTGGGGAAATTACAGGGAGGCTTTTTGTGCCATGCATAAGAAACACACATGTCTGTGTTTGACAAATTACTGGAGCTGCTTTTCTGTCACTTTCCATTAGAGTTGGGTTAAGAGAAAATAAAATTATATGTAAGACAGACTATCCTTTATGCCTGCCACCACTCTTCTCTGTGGTATTTCAAATTTTGTCACGTAAGGAAGACATTATGAGTATCTCAGTTCATACTCTGAAAGAACTCCTGAGGGTTAGCCCACTTAAGAAGTATAGTTGCCCCAAAACTGATTCAGTACTATGCATTTTTCATAATTCGCCTCTGACGGCTTTGATAACACACACTCTGTCATTGTGATTTGGTGTCATTGGATGCTATTAAATTCGTCAGTTCAAACACACTCTCTTCCAAGGTTTACAGCTTGTAATAATGATCTGGATCTGTGTGCATTTCTGATGCATTAGGCTGATATGACCACGTAGCATGCATAAGGAAAGTTAACTGGGTTTAAAAGCTCGGTCATTATGACTTATTGTGTCTTCTCTAAAAAAAAAAAAATCATAGGTCAGATTTCTTTCTTTCTTTTTTTTTTTTTTTGAAGAAGCAAGCCAAAATTTTAGAAAAACCAACAAGATCCATTTGAGGAGAAATAAGACCTGCTTTCCTGCAAAACTAGTCCTATATACAAAGGAGCATCTTCTCTTTATGTTTGAACTAGGCCCATTTAGTTTCATTACCTGGCACTATCAGATCAGATCAGATCAGTCACTCAGTTGTGTCTGACTCTTTGCGACCCCATGAATCGCAGCACGCCAGGCCTCCCTGTCCATCACCAGCTCCTGGAGTTCATTGAGACTCACGTCCATCGAGTCAGTGATGCCATCCAGCCATCTCATCCTCTGTTGTCCCCTTCTCCTTTTGCCTCCAATCCCTCCCAGCATCAGAATCTTTTCCAATGAGTCAACTCTTCGCATGAGGTGGCCAAAGTACTGGAGTTTCAGCTTTAGCATCATTCTCTCCAAAGAACACCCAGGGCTGATCTCCTTTAGAATGGGCTGGTTGGATCTCCTTGCAGTCCAAGGGACTCTCAAGAGTCTTCTCCAACACCACAGTTCAAAAGCATCAATTCTTCGGTGCTCAGCCTTCTTCACAGTCCAGCTCTCACATCCATACATGACCACTGGAAAAACCATAGCCTTGATAGACGAACCTTTGTTGGCAAAGTACCTGTCACTATGTTACTGATATATTATTTTCATCATAGAAAAGTATAAAATGTACACATTTTTAAAAGATGAGATTAAAATTAATAGAAAGAGCAGTTTGAATTTTTTTTTTTCCTGCGTCCCTTGGAAGACTATTGGTGTGGGTGAGGAAACGGGATAAAAGGTGTGGTGATTCACGGCTTTCTTCCGTTCTCTGATTGGTGCTCCCCATCACATTCTGACAAGTGAGTGTCACTGGGTTTGAGGTGGGTGTCTTGGTTACAGGAGATAAGGAGTGACAGCGCTGTAGAGTACATTTCCATAAATTCACATCATATGCTTAATTTTTAGAAAAGTCAGTTGGCTTCCTACAAAAATTTGATAGTAGGACGGAGAAGTGATGGCAGAGATATTAGGGCTCTTCATTAGACTCTTCGGAGAAGATGAAGGGATACATAGTTGAAATAACTAATGAGAACCTACTGTAGATCACAGAGAACTCTACTCAGAACTCTGTGGTGACCTAAATGAAGTGAGTGAAAGTCACTCAGTCATGTCTGACTCTTAGTGACCCCATTGACTTTACAGTCCATGGGATTCTCCAGGCCAAAATACTGGAGTGGGTAGCCTTTCCCTTCTCCAGGGAAATCTTGCCAACCCAGGATTAGAACCCAGGTCTCTTGCATTGCAGGTGGATTCTTTGCCCACTGAGCCACAGGGAAGCCCAAGAAACCTGGAGCAGGTAGCCTTTTCCTTCTCCAGTGGGTCTTCCCGACCCAGGGATCGAACTGGTGTCTCCTGCATTGCAGGCAGATTCTTTACCAACTTGAGCTATCAGGTGACATAAATGGGAAGGAAATCTAAAACAGAGGAGAGATATGTATATGTATAACTGATTCACTTTGCTGTTCAGCAGAAACTAATATAACATTGTAAAGCAACTATACTACAGACAACCTGGAGGGATGTGGTGGGGAGGGAGACAGGAGGGGTGTTCAGGATGGAGGAGACTCATGTATACGTATGGCTGATTCATACTGATGTATGGAAAAAATCATCACAGTATTTTATCATCCAGTTGAAATAAATAAATACATTAAAAAAAACACACACACACACACACAAACCTGAGCATTATTCCCAGCTGGGTTCATGGCAGGCTAATCCTAAAATGTGTGAGTTTATGCTTAATCAGGATGAGCTTTTTCTTCTACCCTATTCATGGGCCTGTGTAATAACTTTGCTTTTTATGGATTTAGGATAAACTATAATAAAACAATAGAATCGGAAAGACTAGAGATCTCTTCAAAAAAATTAGAGATACCAAGGGAACATTTCATGCAAAGATGGGCTCAAAAAAGGACAGAAATGGTATGGACCTAACAGAAGCAGCAGAAATTAAGAAGAGTTGGCAAGAATACACAGAAGAACTGTACAAAAAAGATCTTCACAACCTAGATAATCATGATGGTGAGAGGGTAACAGGCAGGAAGGCCAGGGGTCTCCAAATAGAGTCCGGATTGAATTCTTCTCCTCCGGGGGCCAAGAATCCTGGTGTATTCACGTGATTCAACAACAACCTTTCAATGGTGTGATCATTCACCTAGAGCCGGACATCCTGGAATGCAAAGTCAAGTGGGCCTTAGGAAGCATCACTACAAACAAAGCTGCTGCTGCTGAGTCGCTTTAGTCGTGTCCGACTCTGTGCGACCCCATAGACAGCAGCCCACCAGGCTCCTCCATCCCTGGGATTCTCCAGGCAAGAACACTGGAGTGGGATGCCATTTCCTTCTCCAATGCATGAAAGTGAAAAAATAAAGTGAAGTTGCTCAGTCGTGTCCGACTCCTAGCGACCCCATAGACGGCAGCCCACCAGGCCCCTCCGTCCATGGGATTTTCCAGGCAAGAGTACTGGAGTGGGTTGCCATTGCCTTCTCTGACAAACAAAGCTAGTGGAGGTGACAGAATTCCAGTTGAGCTATTTCAGATCCTAAGAGATGCTGCTGTGAAAGTATTGCACTCAATATGTCAGCAAATTTGGAAAACTTAGCAGTGGCCACAGAACTGGAGAAAGTCAGTTTTCATTCCAATCCCAAAGAAAGACAATGCCAAAGAATGTTCAAGCTACCACACAACTGCACTCATCTCACATGCTAGCAAAGTAATGCTCAAAATTGTCCAAGCCAGTCTTCAACAGTATGTGAACCGTGAACTTCCAGATGTTCAAACTGGTTTTAGAAAAGGCAGAGGAACCAGAGATCAAATTGCCAACATCTCTTGGATCATTGAAAAAGCAAGAGAGTTCGAGAAAAACATCTGCTTTATTGACTATGCCAAAGCTTCTGACTGTGTGGATCACAACAAACTGTGAAAATTCTTCAAGAGATGGGAATACCAGACCACCTGACCTGCCTCCTGAGAAACCTGTATGCAGGTCAAGAAGCAACAGTTAAAACTTGGCATGGAACAACAGACTGGTTCCAAATTGGGAAAGGAGTACGTCAAGGCTGTATATTTAACTTATATACAGAGTACATCATGAGAAATGCTGGGTTGGGAGAAGCACAAGCTGGAATCAAGATTGCCGGGAGAAATATCAATAACCTCAGATATACAGGTGACACCACCCTTATGGCAGAAAGCTAAGAATAGCCTCTTGATGAAAATGAAAGAGGAGAGTGAAAAAGTTAGCCTAAAGTTCAACAGTCAGAAAACTAAGATGATGGCATCTGGTCCCATTGAGTTCAGTTCAGTTCAGTTCAGTTGCTCAGTCCTGTCCGACTCTTTGTAACCCCATGAACTGCAGCACACCAGGCCTCCCTGTCCATCACCAAGTCCTGGAGTCCACCCAAACTCATGTCCATCGAGTTGGTGATGCCATCCAACCATCTCATCCTCTGTCATCCCCTTCTCCTCCTGCCCTCAATCTTTCCTAAAATCAGGGTCTTTTCAAATGAGTCAGTTCTTCACATCAGGTGGCCAAAGTATTGGAGTTTCAGCTTCAACATCAGTCCTTCCAATGAACACCCAGGACTGATCTCCTTTAGGATGGACTGGTTGGGTCTTCTTGCAGTCCAAGGGACTCTCAAGAGTCTTCTCCAACACCACAGTTCAAAAGCATCAATTCTTCGGCGCTCAGCTTTCTTCACAGTCCAACTCTCACATCCATACATGACCACTGGAAAAACCATAGCCTTGACTGGATGGACCTTTGTTGGCAAAGTAATGTCTCTGCTTTTTAATATGCTGTCTAGGTTGGTCATAA
>NW_011494962.1:5771916-5773118 GCF_000754665.1 Bison bison bison | reverse complement strand
TGAAGAATTGATGGTTTTGAACTGTGGTGTTAGAGAAGACTCTTGAGAGTCCCTTGGACTACAAGGAGATCCAACCAGTCCATCCTAAAGGAGATCAATCCTGAGTGTTCAGGACATGACTGAGCAACTGACCTGATCTGAACTGTAATAAAATAATTTTTCTAAAATGATATGTGCAGATCAGTTATCTAAAGAAAAGAAAATATCTTAATAGCTTTCTAATTTCTTTTTGACATCTCATAATGACAAATTGTAAAATAAACATACTCTAAGGCATAAAACTTTACATAACATCAGGGAAAATACCCTTCCTGTGTTAGAAACTGTACACCTGAACTAGAAGTTTGGATTGAATGCCGTATTTCCTGCCTTCATTGGTTTTCTTTAACAATAGAGATGTTGTTGAGTTGCTTTTGTTCCTAGCACATGAAGAGATGCTCATTGGTGACCTTCCTTATCCCTTGTGAGACCAATGCAGCTGAGAGAGTCCTTTCCAAGGTTTTGTTCTGTTTTTTCCTTCTTTGTTGTTATGCTTAGCTGTGTCTGACTCCTTGCAACATGATGGACTGTAACCCGCCAGGCTCCTCTGTCCATGGAATTCTTCAGGCAAGAATACAGGAGTGGGTAGCTGTTCCCTGCGCCAAGGGATCTTCAAAAGATCGAACTTGCGTCTCTGGTGTCTCCTGCATTGGCTGGCAGATTCTTTGCCAATGTACCACCTTCCAAGGTTTAACGTGACCTGAAAGTCGCTCAAGTAGTGTCCAACTCTGCGACCCCATGGACTGTAGCCTGCTGGGCTCCTTTGTCCATGGAATTCTGCTGGCAAGAATACTGGAGTGGGTAGGGGTTCCCTTCTCCAGGAGATCTTCCCAACCCAGGGATCAAACCCGGGTCTCCCCCATTGCAGGTGGATTCTTTACTAGCTGAGCCACAAGGGAAGCCCAAAAATACTGAAGTGGGTTGCCATTTCCTTCTCCAAATAATTGCGATAGACGCTTACATGTTTTGGCTGCCAAAAAGAAAGGCTTTTGGGTATCAGTATATATTTCAGGAAGATGGCAGAAATTTTGAGTTGCAAACAAGACAAATAATGAGTATACATTACACATTTAAATTTGTAAACAAAATTATTTTTATTTAGCATTTACTTTTTTTTTATTCTTTTTTTTTTTCTTAATTAAAAAAATTTCAGGTATACACGT
>NW_011494962.1:5770188-5771816 GCF_000754665.1 Bison bison bison | reverse complement strand
AGTTGGTGATGCCATCCAACCATCTCATCCTCTGTCATCCCCTTCTCCTCCTGCCCTCAATCTTTCCTAAAATCAGGGTCTTTTCAAATGAGTCAGTTCTTCACATCAGGTGGCCAAAGTATTGGAGTTTCAGCTTCAACATCAGTCCTTCCAATGAACACCCAGGACTGATCTCCTTTAGGATGGACTGGTTGGATCTCCTTGCAGTCCAAGGGACTCTCAAGAGTCTTCTCCAACACCACAGTTCAAAAGCATCAATTCTTCGGTGCTCAGCCTTCTTCACAGTCCAGCTCTCACATCCATACATGACCACTGGAAAAACCATAGCCTTGACTGGATGGACCTTTGTTGGCAAAGTAATGTCTCTGCTTTTTAATATGCTGTCTAGGTTGGTCATAACTTTCCTTCCAAGGAGTAAGTGTCTTTTAATTTCATTGCTACAATGACCATCTGCAATGATTTGGGAGCCCAGAAAAATAAAGTCTGATACTATTTCCCCATCTATTTGCCATGAAGTGATGGGACCAGATGCCATGATCTTAGTTTTCTGAATGTTGAGCTTTAAGCCAACTTTTTCACTGTCCTCTTTCACTTTCATCAAGAGGCTCTTTAGTTCTTCTTCACTTTCTGCCATAAGGGTGGTGTCATCTGCATATCTGAGGTTATTGATATTTCTCCCAGCAATCTTGATTCCAGCTTGTGCATCCTCCAGCCCAGCATTTCTCATGATGTACTGCATATAAGTTAAATAAGCAGGGTGACAATATACAGCCTTGATGTACTTCTTTTCCTATTTGGAACCAGTCTGTTGTTTCATGTCCAGTTCTAACTGTTGCTTCCTGACCCGCATACAGGTTTCTCAAGAGGCAGATCAGGTGGTCTGGTATGCCCATCTCTTGAAGAATTTTCTACAGTTTATTGTGATCCACACAAAGGCTTTGGCATAGTCAATAAAGCAGAAATAGATGTTTTTCTGGAACTCTCTTACTTTTTCAATGATCCAGTGGATGTTGGCAATTTGATCTCTGGTTCCTCGGCCTTTTCTAAAACTAGCTTGAACATCTGGAAGTTCATGGTTCACGTTTTGCTGAAGCCTGGCTTAGAGAATTTTAAGCATTACTTTACTAGCATGTGAGATGAATGCAATTGTGTGGTAGTTTGAGTATTCTTTGGCATTGCCTTTCTTTGGGATTGGAATGAAAACTGACCTTTTCCAGTCCTGTGGCCACTGCTGAGTCTTCCAAATTTGCTGGCATATTGAGTGCAGCACTTTCACAGCATCATCTTTAGGATCTGAAATAGCTCAACTGGAATTCCATCACCTCCACTAGCTTTGTTCCCAATATTTCATGGCAAATAGATGGGGAAACAGTGGAAACAGTGGCTGACTTTGTTTTTGGGAGCTCCAAAATCACTGTGGATGGTGACTGCAGCCATGAAATTAAAGGACACTTACTCCTTGGAAGGAAAATTATGACCAACCTAGACAGCATTTAAAAAGCAGAGACATTACTTTGCCAACAAAGGTCCATCTAGTCAAGGCTATGGTTTTTCCAGTGGTCATGTATGGATGTGAGAGTTGGACTGTGAAGAAAGCTGAGTGCTGAAGAATTGATGGTTTTGAACTG
>NW_011494962.1:5683561-5770088 GCF_000754665.1 Bison bison bison | reverse complement strand
AGACCTAGATGTCCATCAGCAGATGAATGGATAAGAGAGCTGTGGTACATATACACAATGGAGTATTACTCAGCCATTAAAAAGAATACATTTGAATCAGTTCTAATGAGGTGGATGAAACTGGAGCCTATTATACAGAGTGAAGTAAGCCAGAAGGAAAAACATAAATACAGTATACTAACGCATATATATGGAATTTAGAAAGATGGTAACGATAACCCTGTATACGAGATAGCATTTACTTTTTAAAATTCTAAACTAAATTGCTTAGTCAGTGTTAGTACTCTGCTGCTGCTGCTAAGTCACTTCAGTCGTGTCCGACTCTGTGCGACCCCTTAGATGGCAGCCCACCAGGCTCCCCTGTCCCTGGGATTCTCCAGGCAAGAATACTGGAGTAGGTTGCCATTTCCTTCTCCAATGCATGAAAGTGAAAAGTGAAAGTGAAGTCGCTCAGTCGTGTCTGACTCTTAGCGACCCCATGGACTACAGCCTACCAGGCTCTTCTGTCCATGTGATTTTCCAGGCAAGAGTACTAGAGTGGGGTGCCATCACAGATTAGTATATGTTCTGTTTGTGCCACAGGTTTATGTTAAAATTTAAATAGCAATGTGACTGAAAAGATGTTTTAAACCATAAAAAATGATATGATATGACTTATTATTACATTATATATTATTACATACATTATTATTACATTTCAAGTTATTATTACCTTCACTGCAATTTATGTCTTTCAACCCACATATTTTCCATCATACTTTTTCATAATGTTTGGACACAAATCTCCCTTTAATACCCTCTTAATGAGATAATGTCTGTTAAATATTTTGAGGTCATCAGGAAGTGAAAGATCATTGTTGTTAACTCAGAACATAAAGATGAACTGTTTATATCACTTATTGTTGATGTCATTCTGAAATCAACATGTCTATGTAGAAAGCACATGTTTTGCAGTTTTGCAGTTTGGCAGTTGACTCATCTTTCCTAGAATTATATATAGTTTAATGGCTTTAGAGGAGGAGAGAAGAAAAAAGATACGTAATTTAGGATGTGATCTTATATCTTTGAGTCAACATTTGATTTTTTTTTTTAACTTCTGAGATTCTTACTAGCGAACAGCCTTCCTTTGGTTCCAGTATGTTTAACCCTTGGCAGGACTTTCTTTGTATGGATGGATTGTTCTTTTAGCAAGAAGCCAGGAGGCCTTTTTCAAGCTTAATCTGCCAGTTAGTTCTTCTTCTGAGATAAAGTTGTCTCACGAACTATAATTTAATTCTTCGAAGTGTGAAAGAGAGGGACTTCCCTGGTGGTCCAGTGGCTAAGACGCTGCACTCCCAATGCAAGGGGTTCAGGTTCCATCCCTGGTTGGGGAACTAGATCTCACATGCTGCATATGGAAGATCCCACATGCCACAACTGAGACCTGGCACAGCCAAATACATAAAATAAAAATAATATGTTTTAAATGCCTTCTCATAATAATTTTTTAACAATATGGTAATTAAAAAAATATATATATAAAAAAAAAGTGACTGAATTTCCTGGTGGCTCCTGCCAGTGGTCACAGTGACACTCTTCCAAACTTTAGTGCATGAATACCAGAACCGTTTGGCCGTACCTTTGTAACAACCTCCCTGGGCATTTTTCACCTGGCTATAAGTATGACCTCCCTTCTCACCTTCTTTTTCCTATTCTCCACTCTTTTCTCATTGATGTAAATTTAGAGGGCCATCTCAGCAGGCTTTTGTCTTTTCCTTTCTTCCTATATGGGATGGAGAGTATGTTCATACAGATATAATAATAAAATCTAACATTTACAGAGCTATTCTAAGGTTCCAGGAATTGTTCTGAACATTATATACATATATATATATGTATGTAAATTTATGCTATAACAGCTCTCGGAAAGTTAGCATTATCCCTTGCTTATTGATGGGGAAATTGAGGAGAGGAGGTTAATTTTAAGGAAGTGGCACAACCAAGATTTCAAACCTAGCAACACGGGCACCAGCACCCTGTGTTATGTCCCTGTTGTTCAGTGTCCAACTCCTGGTGGTCCCATGGGCACATGGCTTCCCTGTCCTTCACTATCTCCCAGAGTTTGCTCAAATTCACTTGAGTTGGTGATGCTCTCTCCCTGTAATTATTTACTGTTCTGTCTTTAAGTCTTCAAATCCCAACTATTAGCCAACTTGATAAATGGCATATCTGTGAATACAAACAAGAAAACAAACCCCATGCCAGCTTTTGAATTGGGTGTGGAATTTCATAAAAGTGTCCTAGCTTACTATTTCACATATTGTTCCAATTGTTAAAATTCTTCATGACAGAGAGGACTCCTTTACTGGCGATTGGGTTCCTGGGTTAACTCCACATGACTCAGTCATTATGGGAATAGCTCTGGGCCTCCACTGAGGGGGTTGAGGGCTTTCTTTGGATTGCTACGTATATGCTGGTTCTAAATGAAATCAGAGTGTCGGAGGCAGAAGATGAACCAAAAACAGATTTTTCGAAGATATTGATGTCTGTGCTTGGTTTCTTCTCAAGAGAAAAAAATAAATAAGTTTAAAAAACAAATGTCTGGATGCAATAGAATAGTCATTCTTCATCATTTGTACATGTGAGAAGAATTGAGACTGAGAATGCATGAGTTATCTTTATAATTCATGGTCTGCCTAAGAAACTAGGAGCAACGTGGCTGTGTGGTCTTATTCCCCAGTTTACACAAAGAATACTGAACCTAACTGTGCATGCATGAAGTTATTTTTAGTCCCTTGTAGTTTCTTTGTATTTTGTTGCTAGAGGAGAGGTGTGTCCAAGTGCAAGCATTGCAGCATTGCAAAGGGTCCCATATCCCAGCCTGTCTCATTCTCCACAAGACACTCTACACCCTTATTGTTAAGGACTAAAGAGCCACAGGCCTCTTCTGAAACTTCTTCCTGCTGGACAGGGGCCTCAGACTCTGGCCTACCCTAGAGGTATAGAAGTCCCTCGCTGACTGTTACAAGGACTTGGGCCACTTTCTGCTGGAATGGGCTGAATTCCTTGAGCTATGAGCCTTACTTCAAATTGTTGGAACCTAAAAGACACAAATTTAACCAAAAAGTTAAACAAACAAAAATAAGGAAAAGAACAACAATAGCCACTGAAGGGCCTAAGAGGGGAAGAAACCAGGTGAACTTTGGGCTTTCTTAACTGTTAACCAGACAAGGGAGGTGATACTTCCCTGCCAAATTTATGAAGCTGCTCTGCCTGGGTATATAGCAGTTAGGGCAAATTCTGGACAAAAGATACCGAGACTAAAAAAACCAACTGCCACTTCTGAAGAGCCTGAACAAAAGCGGGTACTACTCATGCCCCTTGCACACAATACCACCTAAGGAGTGGGCCGACTACATAATCCACCCCTCTCACTTGACCCCTGCACACATCCCTACCCTATATAAGGAACAAACTCACCCCCACCTTGGGGAGCAAGCAAGGGAAACTGTTGTTTGTTCTGACTCCCTACTGCTGCAGCAGGGGCCCCAAGAAAGCCTTGCCTGGAAAAAAAAAGAATACTCGATAATTCTGCTTTCCTCTTTGAAAGCTAGGGTCCCCCACCCCCAGTTCCATGCCTCGCCAAATCTAAAGGGGAAAATATGTCCCCATGGAGTCTTCAGTGAGGCTTTTACCACTGAGTGAGGCTGACAGCCATCTCGGGTTTATCAGCAGTGCTGTGAACGAGCTTGAGTCACCCAGCTTCTAGCAGACAGGAGGGCTCCACATTTTCCCTGTTGCCTTCAGCCAGTATGACTTCAGTTGCCTTCAGCCAGTATGACTTCAGTCTCCAAGCCTGTGCCTCCAGTTGGAGGCTGTTGGGGATGATTTATTAGATTTGCCTTAAGGGTGTAGAGTTTTGCGTTTGAACATTCTTGGCCACAGCCTGGGCAGCTACTGCTCACAGGAAGCTTGGCTGTTGGGACTGCAGAGAGGCAGGGTTCTTTCTCCTGCCAGAGTCAGAGCTGGGGCCTCAGGCCTCCCCCACTCAGGGCCCCAGGTCTCCCCTCCACACTCCAGGACTGGAAGGGGTGGTTTGAAGAGGGCTCCTGAGGGCCTGAATGGCCCTAGGAAGGGGCTCTTAGGATCCACAGTGGATGTGACTTATGGGTTCATTTCATTGGAAAATCGGGCTGCAGCTTTTTTTATAATTTTTCATTGAAGTATATTTGATTTACACTGTCATATTAATTTGGTGCACAGCAAAGTGATTCAGTTATAGATAGATATTCTTTTGCAGATTATTTTCCCTGATGGGCTGTGCTGTGCTAACTCACCTCAGTTGTGTCTGACTCTTAAAACCCCATGGACTGTAACCCGCCAGGCTTCTCTGTTCATGGAGTGAGGTTGCCATGCCCTCCTGCAGGGGATCTTCCCAACCCAGAGATTGAACCCACAGTTCTTATATCTCCTGCATTGGCAAGCGGATTCTTTACTACCGTACCACCACCACCTGGGAAACCCATTATAGTTTACTACAAAATATTGAGTATAGTTTCCTGTGCCATGCAATAAGCCCTTGTTTTTTATCAATTATATATATATAGCAGTGTGTACATGTTAATCCCAAACTCCTAATTTATCACTCCTGATATCTTTGGACTTTCCTGGTGGCTCAGATGGTAAAGAATCAGGCTACCCGGGTTCAATGCTGGAGACTGGGGTTCAATCCCTGGGTCAGGAAGGTCCCCTGGAGAAGAAAATGGCTACCCATTCCAATAGTCTTTCCTGGAGAATTCCATGGACAGAGGAGCCTGGTGGGGTACACTCCATGGGGTGCCAAAGTGTTGGACACATTTTAATACATCTTTGTAATTTTATAATTTAAAAACCATTGTTCGCTTCCTATAGCAGTCTTTTATGGTAAAATTCCAAGATCTCCTGTGAAATGACATTCTTCTCTGTTTGATGAGATTTTTTTTGACTTTTCAGTCTAGAAAAAGTTCAATTCTAGCCAAGAAATACTGTTTGTTTGTTTTTTTGAATTATTTTCTTGCACTGGAAACCTCCCCAGCTATGTTCATATGGGTGAATTTCTTGTCTCTTCTTTCTTCTTCCCCAACTACTAAACTCAACCCATCTGCTTTTCATTACAACTTTGGCCTGGCCACTGACCCTGATGATCTGGTCCAAGCTTGGGAAGTGCTGTTCTATGTGCTTCCAGACACGATCTTTCGAAGCTCCTGCTGTGTGGTGGAGAAGCTGCAAGAAAGCATGACCAGAATTGCAGCTGCCCACACTGTATCCCTCAGTGCCTCATTTAGCTTTCTCTGTTGATCGGTAATTTTCTCCATGAAAAGCCATGAGTCACTCTGTTGTGACTTTCAGAGATGGCAATTGGAATAAGAAAACTCGTAGGCATTTTCTCACACATCTCTTAATGTCTTGATATTTGGGGATGTTACATGGCAGCAAGCAAATGTTTCCTAACAAATTTTTGGAGAAAGAGGCAACCTAAACTTGGAAGCTAATTCATTCAGGGGAATCAGCCAGACACTTCAATTTTTTTTAATGGAAATTCACAAAATCTATACATTGAACTGAAATATGGTGGGACAGAAGGTTGCTTTCAACCAGGTACAGAACTCTCATCCTGGCTTGAACAGGGATTGCTAGCAGAGACCTTAATGCAGTTCTACAGTTCAATTTATTAATAGTTAGATTAAAATAGTGCCTAGCCCTAGCTTTCAGCCTTGCTCCAGATTACACTGGTTTTGAAGATCCTTCCCTTCTAAACTGCCTTTGAGATTGCAAAAAAGTTATGGCTGATCAGGTAAGAGAAAATCACTGCTGTCTTTAGAAGCAATTGAATTTAATTAATTTAATACAAATTTAACTCTGACAATAGAAGAGTTTAATTTGGTCCCAGGATAGCTAAGTAGTAGCCACCCTCATGAGCTTCTGTGGTGGCTCAGTGGTAAAGAATCCACCTGTCAATGCAAGAGCTGAGGATTGGATCCCTGGGTCAGGAAGACTCCCTGCAGAAGGAATGGCAACCCACTCCAGTATTCTTGCCTGGGAAATCTCATGGAAATAGGAGGCTGGTGGGCTACAGTCCATGGGGTTGCAAAGAGTTGGACACTCTTTAGTGACAAGACAACAACAGCAGCCACCCTCAGCCACTCCTCCCTACACACACACACACACACACACATACACACACACACACACACACACTCATGCTTACTTTCTTCCTCATCCCCTCACCCCATATAATTACACATTCCCGCTTGCTCTCTCTCTCTTCCCTTCCTGTTATTTCTTTTCCTTTTATATCTCTGATGTCCAAAATCTTCATTTAACTGGGACATGGGGAAAGGATTATGTTTTAGGCAACACACCAACTAAAGAAATTAAAGTTATAATTTCAACATGAACTTTTAGTAAATAGTTAAGAAACTTTTACTGTAGGTATTCACGTCTTATAACTGAGATAAAAGAGTTGACCTGATTTCTGTAACTCTAGAAAAGCACACAGTTATTTACAGAGCCTCTTCAGTAAAGGCTATTTTTTTTTCACATCTTTAAAAGCAGAGACATCACTTGGTCAACAAAAGTCCTTATAGTAAAAGCTATGGTTTTTCCAGTACTCATGTATGGATGTGAGAGATGGACCATAAAGAAGGCTGAGCCCCAAAGAATTAATGCTTTCAAACTGGTGGTGGAGAAGACTCTTGAGAGTCCATTGGACAGCAAGGAGATCAAGCTAGTTAATCCTAAAGGAAACCAGCTCTGAATATTCATTGGAAGGACTGATGCTGAAGCTTCAATACTCTGGCCACCTGATGCAAAGAGCTAACTCACTGGAAAAGCCAACTCACTGATGCTTGGAAAGATTGAGGGCAGGAGGAGACGGCAGAAGATGAGATGGTTGGATGTCATCACCAGCTCAATGGACATAAGTTTGAGCAAATTCCGGGAGATGGTGAAGGACATGGAAGCCTGGCATGCTACAATCCATGGAGTTTCAAAGACTCAGATACGACTGAGCAACTGAACAACAAGGGTTGATCCCTATACCTAATCTCTAAAACACAGAGGAATCTGGAGAATGTTGCAGTGTACATGTCCTGGATGAATGTCCTGGGGTTTGTAGGAGTCAAACTTTTGTTTCAATGCAATCATTTAATTTATGTTTATGATTTGGCCCTCACATCAGGTTTTGTTATCCATATTTTACAGATGAGAAAATTAATGCTCAAATATAATACATAACTTGTATAAGATCACATGGCAAGAGAACTTGGAACTCAAATATGAATCCAAAGCATATTCTCTCCCCAAATAAAACAGTCTGTAAAATTGATGAAAAAAAAAGAAAAGAAATAGATGGATATTGTTTTGGGTACTTTCCTTGATACTATATCAATCATTTCTGATATTCTTTTCAGAGTATAGATCAAGCCTATTCACTACTGCCAAGGTCCCAGTCTTCATATTTTTACTATAATCCTTCAAATATGTAACAATAAATATTGTAGAAAACCCAAGAATGTCATTTTAAATGGAGTGGGAAAATACAAACTTCAGTCAGAAGAATGGTTGAAATAATAGGAAGAATGTCATCAGTAAATTTCTAAAGAGCTTAAAGCTACTCTTAAATCTTTTATATTGTAGAATCAAGTTCTTAACACATAGTCAAAATACAAGATACTGCAGAGTATCTGTCCTTTATACCATTAGGCTTTCCCCTTCCTTGCTCTAATTTAGCATTAAAAATGTGAACTCTGTTTCCTCAGCCATCCAGGGAAGGGCTTTTAAATATTTTGGGAAAAATACTGAAAAAGGCAAATCTGGAAATGATAGCATGCAAATGTCTAAATATATGCTTCCAGCTCCCTTTGTTCTTTGGGCTCTGAGTTTCTGGTTAATACAACAAACAGTAAAGTGTGATATCATGTTTTTAAGCAGCAAAAATAATAGATGATAAAAATAGAAAAGAGGTGGAATCAAGAGACATCACAATTTTAGCCTCCTATGTCTTTTGCATCTTTATTCCTCATGTCCTTCATGTAGGTTCTGTCTTTATAATATAATAATATATATAATATATAATAATATTATAATACATGTAATAATTATATATAATAATATATATAATATAATAATATAATATAATAATATATATAGTAAGTCCCTTATATAAAAATGAGTTCCATTCCAAGAGCACAATCATAAGTCCAATTTGTTTGTAAATCCAACCAAAATTAGCCTAGGTACCCAACTAACACAATTGGCTATATAGCCTGTACTGTGTAGGTTTATAATACTTTTCACACAAATACGTAAACAAGCACAAAAAATTAAAAAAAACATTTTTAACCTTATAGTACTTTGAAAAGTACAATAGTACAGGACAGCAACTGGCACACAAGGGCTGGCAGCGAGTGAACAGGCAGGAAGAGTTACTGACGGAGGTGGGAGGAGGTGGGAGACGGCAGAGCTGAAGGATCATCAGTGATATGAGACAGAGGGCAAGCTGCGATTTCACTCACACCTGACGTTGATGGCACAGGTTCTGGTTCCTTGATGGTTTCAATTCTATCTACCCTCTTGAAAAAACAACCCAGTGAGTTGAGGTAGTACTGTACCAGCCACCTCACCGCTGCTTTTAGGCTTGTTTCTGGACATTTTGGGCTTGAAATAGAGATCCTGTACCACTGTACTCTATACAGTACAGTCAGTAAAGTACACAAAAGCACAACCACTTGAAGATGCACACACAGGACAGTGTGTGGACACGAGACACGTGAACTAACTTACGTGATTGGACATGCAAACCTATGTTGACATCTTTGAAAGTCCATAAATTGAAGTTTGTGTGTAAGGGACTTTGTGTGTGTGTGTGTGTGTGTGTATTTGTTGGCCTCTCTAGATTTTCAGCTGTAGTCAATGTGTTTGTAGGCTGTGAGACTGATAAAAATGCTCCTTTAAGCGGACAGTTGCCTTTAATTCTGAAGTACTGTGATTATTTTTGCTGCCTTTAATGGTCAAACATGGAGACTTTGGACTTACTAGAAAGACATGCACTTCGAGGTGCTCTCTTCGCAGGTGGCTCTAGTGGTAAAGAACCCTCCTGCCCGTGCAGGACATGCTGGAGATGTGAGTTCGATCCCTGGGTCAGGATGATCCCCTGGAGGAGGAAATGGCAACCCACTCCAGTATTCCTGCCTGGAGAATCCTGTGGGCAGAGGAGCCTGGTGGGCTACAGTCCATGGGGCCATAAAGAGTCGGACACGACTGAAGCAACTTAGCATGCACAATAAGCAGTGGTATGAATTACAGAAGAAATTCGTAAACAAATTGGCTAAATTATAGAGGGAGAGTTTTTCTATATGAATGTTAAAGTTTTTAAGAAATTAGAAGTGATCATGTCAAAACATACTCTTAAATTGATTTGAAAGTAAATGAAAAGATTATACACACCTGTATAGCATTTAGATGTAGAAAAATTGAGTGATGACATTTTAAGGAAAATCATTTTCATACATTATGATAACATTTTAGTAAGATATCAGAAAGATAGTAGTCAAGTAAATATGTTTACCCTTTTTGTTTGTATTGTTCGTACTTAAGGGGTGTAAGGGGTAATTAGTTAATGTGTGTGTGCTTAGTCGTGTCCAACTCTTTGTGACTTCATGGACTGTAGCCCACCAGGCTCCTATGTCCATGGGATTTTGCAGGAAAGAATACTGGAGTCGGTTTCCATTTCCTTCTCCAGAGGATCTTCCTGATCCAGGGATCGAACCCATGTCTCCTGCATCTCCTGCATTGGCAGGCAGATTCTTTACCACTAAGCCACCTAGGAAGCCCAGTTAGTTAATGGGAGTGAGTTATTTTTTTGAAAGATCAAATATTATTAGAAAAGTGTTCTAAGGCAATGCATTTCCCAATGGAAGAAGAAACTAGATTAATCTAGGATTTAAAATAAAACAATTAAAATATCTTTAAAGAACACAAAAGAAAGTACCAAGTAAAATTTTGTGTGTGCTGGTATTTTAAATTATATCCTTATAATCATGAAAGATGGGTGGAATTTTTTCTTTCCATTATTTCCTAAAGTAGTTATGCATCATGGTAGGCAGTTTGAAAGATATGTGTCAGCATTCTGACCATTAGCCTTCTGACCATTTTCAAACTGCAATGTTCCTGACCTTCAATAGTGAAAAACTAACTTTTTCAGCATATGTTTTACAATTTTCATTTTTCAGTGTCCTATTTCAAGCTGATAAGAATCTATGCAGGTTCATGTACTCAAACAGGTGTGTACACTGAAAAACAACAGCAATATAATTATAATACCTGTTACAGGAAGACAAAAAAGTTCTCCTATGTTCTGCAAAGATCTGAACACAGCATAGAAATACTGTGTTCTGTTCTGAGTACCAACAGCAACAAAGGCACAATCAAAATAAGGGAAAAGAAAGGAGGGCTACATAGGAGATTTAATGTTATTTGTAATATGAGGAACCATGTGTTATGAAGAAGGGACTGGAAAAAGTTGGAAAATTTATGTTTATGCCATATGTCATAAATTCGTGAACTTTGAACTACATGTAATCTCCTAAATTATATGAAAACAAAGATCAAAAACTACTTATACTGTATGAAAAGTTTCAATTGAATTACATTTGTCTTTAAATATGAATAATGGTAGGAGACTTATGGAGTGGCCAAATGAAGACCTCTGTAAATTCACCTTCCCAAACAAGCAATGAAAACACTGGCAAAACCATCAAAATTAACGATTTTAGACCACAAGAAATTAGCTAAAGTCTTGTAACAATCTGAGAATAGTTTATTCAGGAAGAAAATGCTGAACCTTAAGAACTATAGGGTTTGTGGCATTTTAACTTGGTCGATCTACTCTTTTATCACTCTTTTCCCAGCTCTGCACAGTGACCTTGGACAGCAGTGTCACAACCGTGTAACTGTGAAAAACGGCAGGCTCAGAGTCACTGGAGGGACAGGCAGGTCAGGTTTGGAGCCCCACAGAAAGTTCTACCTAGAGAGCATTGTCCCTGTTTGACTTTTCTCACAGTCTGGGGAAAAGCCCAATTCAGGATGTTGTTATTTGATCGGACTCAGGACACCTGCTGGAGAAAAAAAAACCCTATCTCCAGGGCATTTGTCAGAAAAAAAAAAAAAAAATCAGTAGTGATTGTTTAACATCACAGACAAATGAGCTTGACTAGGAACATAAAAAGGAAGAAGATAAGGGAAATGTGACATTCAGAGGAGGTTTTGAAAAGTCTGTAGTGTTCCTGGGGATCTGGAAGGTCGGACTCGTGTACAACTATATGCATGCTCAGAAAAGACCTGAGAGGGCCTCAGTCTCTCATGTGTGGCTGATCCTAAAGCTCTGTGCAAGCAGAAAATGAAGTCTGAGGCAGAGTCATAAGCTGACTGCCCAGACCTTGAAGTTGTGTCCCAAAACACAGAGACAGCCTGATAGAAAAGGTTGGAAGCCTTATTTTTGCTGAAATTTGTAACTTGGTCCTAAAATTCATATGGAAATTTAATGAATCTAGAGTAGCTAAACAATCTTGATAAAGAGGAACAAAATTGGCGACTCATCCCCAGATTACAAAACTACAATAATCAAGAAAGTATGCCACTGGCATAAACATAGAAATATGGAACAGAATTGACAGCCCAGAAGTAAATCCATATTTATGACCAATTAATATTTGACTGAAGGATCAAGACAATTGAATGATGAAAGGATAGTCTTACCAACAATGGTTTTGTGACAAGTTAATATACACATGTAAAAGAATCAATGTGGCCATGTACCACACCATATAACATTTCTAACTCAAAATGGATCATAAATCTAAATATAAGAGCTGAACCTATAAATTTTTAGAAGAAAAAAGAATAATAGTATTTATGACTTTGGGTTTGTGAGATGTAAACACAAGCTACAAAAGGAAAAAATAGATATGTTTGACTTCACCAAAATTAACTATTTTTCATGCATCAAAGGACATTACAAAGAAAGTGAAAAAACAACTCACAGTGTGTGAGAAAGTACATCCAAGTCAAATATCTGATAAGGGACTTATATCCAGAATTTTATAAACAAGCTTTATACTAAATGATAAAAAAGATGAATAACCCAAATTAAAAATGAATAGAGGGTTTGAATAGACATTTCTCCCTGGAAGATATACAATGAACAATAAGTACACAAAGAGATGCTCAATGTCATTAGCCATTAAGGAAATGAAAATCAAAACCAACAATGAGATATCACTGTACTCACTAAAATGGCTGTGATGAAAAACAGACAATGATAAATATTGACAAGGATGTCAATCCCAACTTTAAGTTGGGATTCTCAAAAAGTGCTGATAGGTGTGTAAAATGGTGTAGCCCTTTGGGGAAAAAAATGACAATTCCTCAAAATGTTAAACAAAGAGTTACTATTATGGTCAAGCAAGTCTTCTAGCTATGCCAAGTTGCTTCAGTCGTGTCTGTCTCTGCATGACCCCATAGACAACAGCCCACCAGGCTTCTCTGTCCACAGGATTCTCTAGGCAAGAATATTGGAGTGGGTTGCCATTTCCTTCTCTTTCTCTTCTAGCTATATACCCACCCAATAAATAAAAATAAAACATATGTTTACATAGAATCATACAAGTGAATGTTTATAACAGTATTAGTTATCAGTTCAGTCATTCAGTCTTGTCCAACTCTTTATGACCCCATGGACTGCAGCATGCCAGGCTTCCCTGTCTATCACCAACTCCCGGAGCTTGCTCAAACTCATGTCCATGGAGTCAGTGATGCCATCCAACCATCTCATCCTCTGTCGTCCCCTTCTCCTCCTGCTCTCAATGTTTCCCAGCATCAGGGTCTTTTCCAGTGAGTCAGTCCTTCCCATCATGTGGCCAAAGTATTGGAATTTCAGCTTCAGCATCAGTCCTTCCAATGAATGTTCAGACTGATGTCCTTTAGGATGGACTGGTTGGATCTCCTTGCAGTCCAAGGAACTCTCAAGAGTCTTCTCCAACACCACAGTTCAAAGCCATCAATTCTTTGGTGCTCAGCTGTCCTTATAGTCCAACTCTCACACCCATACATGACCACTGGAAAAACCATAGTTTTGGCTAGACAGACTTTTGTTGGCAAAGTAATGTATCTGCTTTTTAATATGCTGTCTATGTTGGTCATAGTTTTTCTTCCAAGGTGCAAGTGTCATCAGTGTGTCTATTAGATACTTATTTTGACTCATCATCACTCCTAATCACAGTTTTACTGAAGTGTGCTTTCTTGCTTTCACTGTTTCTCAGTGTTCGTGCCCCACTGAGAACCCTTTCTCGGTTCCAGTGGCCAGCCTTATTTGCCATTCTTACATAAACCTTGTAAATCATGCAAGTTTGGTCTCTGAACTCATCTGGCATTTATTCATCATTTATTTCATTAGTCTTTTAATTAAAATATTTGTTCAATATCTCCTATATAAGTACTATAAGCTCAAGGTCTAGATATGTGGGGAAAAAACAGAAGACCACAAGGCGGAGTAAAAAATAATGGTATTAATTCACACATAGGCAGCAAGAAGGCCCAAAATCAGCTCTAGTCACCAGCTCTGATTGTTGTTGTTCAGTCACTCAGTCAAGTCTGATTCTTTGTGACTCCATGGACTGAAGCACACCAGGCTTCCCTGATCTTCACTATCTCTTGGTGTTTGCTTAAACTCGTGTCTATTGAGTCGATGATGCTATCCAATCATCTTGTCCTCTGTCGCCCCTTTCTCCTCCTGCCCTCAATCTTTCCTGGCATCAGGGTCTTTTCCAATGAGTTGGCTGTTCACCTCAGATAGCCAAAGCATTGGAGCTTTAGCTTCAGCATCAGTCCTTCCAATGAATATTTAGGATTGATTTCCTTTAGGGTTGCCTGGTTCAATCTCCTTGCAGTCCAAGGGATTCTCAAGGGTCTTCTCCAGCACCACAGTTTGAAAGCTTCAATTCTTCAGCACTCAGCCTTCTTTATGGTCCAACTCTCACATCCGTACATGACTACTGGAAAAGCCACAACATTGTCTATGGAGAAGGAAATAGCAACCCACTCCAGTACTCTTGCCTAGAAAATTCCATGGATGGAGGAGCCTGGTGGGCTACAGTCCATGGGGTCACAAACAGTCAGACACGACTGAGCGACTTCACTTCACTTCACTTGTCTATACAGATCTTTGTCGGCAGAGTGATATCTCTGCTTTTTAATATGCTATCTCGGTTCATCATAGCTTTTCTTCCAAGGAGCAAGTGTCTTTTAATTTCATGGCTGCAGTCACCATCCACATTGATCTTGGAGTCCAAGAAAATAGTCTGTCACTGTCATTGCTTCCCTATCTATCTGTTTTGAAGTGATGGGACTGGATGCCATGATCTTCGTTTTTTGATTGTTGGATTTTAAGCCAGCTTTTTTACTCTCCTCTTTCATCTTCATCAAGAGGCTCTTTAGTTCCTCTTCACTTTCTACCATAAGGGTGGTGTCATCTGCATATCTGAGGTGGTTGATATTTCTTCCAGCAATCTTGATTCCAGCTTGTGCTTCATCCAGTCTAGCATTTTGCGTGATGTACTCTGTGTATAAGTTAAATAAGCAGGGTAACAATACAGCCTTGACATACTCCTTTCCCAATTTGGAACCAGTCCATTGTTTCATGTCCATTTCTAACTGTTGCTTCTTGACCTGCATACAGGTTTCTCAGGAGGCAGGTAAGGTGGTCTGGTATTCCCATCTCTTTAAGAATTTTCCACAGTTTGTTGTAATCCACACAGCTTCCCAGCTGTGATTATAGCTTCCCAAACAGAGGGATGCACACATCCCAAAGCAAGATAATAACATCATGCTGCAGTGATCCTCATAAGCCAAAGAGACCTGAAAATCGTCATTTGTGCTATTCAGAGTGCCAATAAATACATCAATTAAAGCCTTTGTGTTGGTAAATCAAAGACAATAATAACCTATGCATATAGGTGAGTTTTTCTAAAGCTCCCTTAAGTTGTCTGCAGAGCAGACAATATGCACAAATATAGTAAAAGAAAAAGGTAATTTCTGTTTCCCCTGGTTGTTAGGGAAGTGATTTATATTTTTAAAAGGTGACTGTTGGGACTTCCCAAACTGCACTTCCAGTGCAGGGCGCACAGGCTCAATCCCTGGTCGGCGAACTAAGATTTCTGCATGCAGTATGCAGCCAAAAAAAAAAAAAATGTGATTGTTTAGGGTCATTTTCTCTTTGGGGAGCTAAAGTATTTAGGAGGCACCATGTATGGGAAAGCTATGTTATCTTCGGTGAGAGCTGGTAATGTCATTTTGACCTAGAGTGCCTTAACACTGCAGAATTCTGCAGGTTTCGTTAGTTTGTGGCTGCTCATAGTCTGCTCTACAAAACACGTTCGTTCAGAACAAAGGTCTGTGCCCAAAAGTTACACTAGAATCTAGCCTTCAGACATATTGCACTCAGAGATCAGAAGCATTGGCCCCTGCATGTTTAAGAAATGTACTATGGTCCTAAAACTTATGACTCCAGAAAGTGCACCTTAAAAGTGAAGACTATTTCTTTTTTACAATAGACTGTGTTTTAGAGCAGTTTTACATTCATAGCTAAACTGAATGGACAGTATGGAGAGTTCCCATGTTAATTTCTACTGTCCCTCCTGCCTCCCCAGTTTCAACATTCCACACCAGAGGGTGTATTTGTTATAATCAGTGAGCCTACAGTGACATATCAAGTCACCCAAGTTTATGTTAGGGTTCACTCTTTTAATATTTATTTTTAAATGATTTAGAACATAAATTTTATTTAAATAAAATTGTGTTTTTGTGTTAAAGTGGTCCAAAGTCTTGATTATCATTAGAGTTGTTGAATTCAGTCATAATGGCCATTTTTGTATGTTTATGTCTTACTTTATATTTGGTGGGGTTTACAAAGATTAAAAATACAAAACACTGTGCAATCTGAGTCTTAATATCTGGTCTCAGAATTCCTGCATTGAGATCCCCCTCTCTCGCTCTCTCTACCACACATTTAGATGGATGATGTCTTGGTGTGTGCCCTCCTTGTTTCATTGCTTATGTCTACATTCTGTTAATGTTCCCACCTCCTGCTATCTAAAAGGAGTGTGGATTAGTCATTAAAAGAGGAAGTTTAGTATAGGTAAAGAATTGCTGTTACATGAATGCCTGGCTAGGAACTCATAAAAATAAAATTCTGCACACATTTACAAGGGAGCGCTTTCTAGCTGAGAGAAATGTTACAGATCTGTCTTTATAGGCTGGCACACATTGAACCTGTCATGAGCTGAAACCATTTAAACCACACTGCTTTGGGCATTATAGATCAAAATTTGGGCTTATGGCTCATTTCTCTGGCAAATCAGAGGTAACTCCCATTCTCTTGTTTTACTTTCCTGCTTTGGGATCCCTTGTGGCTGTTCGTTGTCTCTTCTACAAAACACGTTCATTCAGAACAAGGGTCGGTGACCAAAAGTTACACTAGAATCTAGCCTTCAGACTGATCTATTGCACTCAGAGATTGGAGGCACTGGCCCCTCCATGTTTGTGAAATGTACTTAATAACCATGATCCTAAAGCCTACAACTCCAGAAAGTGTACCTTAAAAAATGCTAGAAACTAAGTCAAACTATTTCATCCCAAAAGTCATTAAAGTAATTTTCTTCACAAACAAAGGAGAAAACTTTAGTATATGGATGAATCACACCCTTTGGTTGGCTATCTGTCTATCTGCCCATCCATTATTTATCTATCTACCTATCACCTGTCTATCTATCTACCTACCTACCTGTTCTTTAATTATTTAAATGTGGTTTCCCATAAGAAAAGCATCTTAGTGACAGAAAGACCATGGACTTTTTGAGAGGACTGGGTTCTGCTCCTTACTGTATGCTTGGGAAGACAATAAGAATCTGTATGTTTGTTTATCCATCTGTAAAGTGGAGGAAATCATATTATAACTGTACAGGGATTTAAGAGCTGAGAGGGACCATGTATCTGAATGTGACTTTATTACTCATACCACAGCAAAGAAATGTCAGCACTGTGTGGTGGTCAGTGAGTATGGAGCCATCGTCCTCTCTCATCAGAATCCAGGCATACATTTGAGAAACTGCTCACTATGAACAGGGACCAGGGCGAACTAACAATCCATCACTGTGAATACAGGGCACCTGTAACATAACACCAAGAAGAAGGAAACCTTGCTGTTTTCTAACACAAGTTTCCAAAATGCAGTCACTCCTGTTATCTCGTTCTTATTTTGATCATCAAAGCCGCACAGTGAAGTAGTCCAGGCACTGATTATTGGCTCCACTTTACAGTGGAAAAATGTCTGGGAGGTCAAGGGCTTCTCTGGGTTTTGGAACCAATGGGCATTAAAGCTGGATAGAGGCTGTCTTTAGATTCAGAAGAGGACATGTACTCTGCTGGGCTGCTCACTGGATAGTCAGGCAGGCGGACCAAGTGAGGCAGAGGTTGGACTGTGCTTACACTTTACTCTGGTTAATAGTGGGTGATTGAAGCTAGAGGGACACAGCCATGTCATTAATACTGAGAATGAAAAAGAGCACGTAAATTTCAGGAAATGTAGCCTTTTTAGGAAATTAGGAACTGTACACATTTTGTTGTGTACAGTGGAGCCTTGGAGCTCTGAGTGTGACAACAAGAAAGGCTAAGAGCTTAGTTGGTTAGTTATTAATGGATGGGCTTCCCTGGTGGCTCAGACAGTAAAGTGTCTGCCTACAGTGCAGGAGACCCAGGTTTGATCCCTGGGTGGGGAAGATCCTCTGGAGAAGGAAATGGCCACCCAATCCAGTACTCTTGCCTGGAAAATCCCATGGATGGAGGAGCATGGTAGGCTACAGTCCATGGGGTCACAAAGAGTCAGACACAACTGAACGACTTCACTTTCACTTTCACTTTAATGGATGGGAAGCAATCATAAGCCAAACTTGCAAGTATAATGAAGGGGAAAACAGATCTAAAAGGGACCTTACCTTCTCTCAAGGCCTAACTCTTATAAGACTTTCAAAGGACAAATTGTAAATCTGTGTTGCCCATCTGAAAGCCTTTGACCATTTGAAAGCAATGGTTTCTATTGTGGAGAATGGGCTCTAAGGCACGTGGGCTCAATAGTTGAGATTTCCAGGCTCAAGAGCACAGGCTCAATAGTTGCGGTGCAGGGACAGAACCCATGTCTCCTCCATTGGCGGGCAGAGTCTTCACCACTGAGCCACCAGGGAAGCCTCATCTTCTACATTTTTAAATGTGCTTTCTTCTATGCTAGGTGCCATCAGAATCAACTCACGAGACTGCTTATTTTTGAGGCACATTTAAAAAGTGATTTTGGATACCAGCACGTGAGTTTGAGTAAGCTCTGGGAGTTGGTGATGGACAGGGAAGCCTGGTGTGCTGCAGTCCCTGGGGTCGCAGAGTCGGACATGACTGAGTGACTGACCTGAACTGAGCTGACAGATGCTGGCCCTGAAGAATGTGATTCTCAATGTGTGGTCCTTGGAACACAAATGTCAGCATTGTCTTGGAAACACAAGTTCTCAGGTACCACCCCAGACCTACTAAATCAGAAACTCTAAAACTGGAGGTCCAGGAATCTAGATGACAACCCCAGCAGGTGATCCTAGTGATTCTGAACTTTGAAAACAACTGCTTCAAAAGAGTCAGGCTTTGTTGTGGGGAGGTGGAGTAGGGTTCTTCCAAGGCAGAAGAGGTTGATAATAATAGAAGTGTCTTTGGAATTTTTGCCCAGACTACAAATGATAGTCTACATTTGACAGACTACAAATGATAGGGTCCTCACGGATCTAAGTCCTTCTCCACCCTGTGCATACAGAAATGAGTGTCTTGCATGATCTCCAGTGGTGCTGACTGTCTACCACTTACACATCCTCCCTCAGAGCTCCTGTAATTACACTGAGGAGATGATCAGGGCAGCTCAGTATAGTCATGGAGCAGACTGTGATCCAAGCACGTCCTTCTATCTCAAAAAGACTGACAGGGAGAGATGGAGAGGATAATAGTCTAAGATGAGCAAATTGCAGATGAATCCTGTGGGGTTGGAGTGATGGGGTTAGCTGATCCCTGAAACCAGAGTTAATTTGCAAGGAATCTAAAAATGTACAAGCTGGGAGTGTTATGGTTATTGCTATTTGTTTAAATTCTTGGGTCTCCCTGATACTAACTCCAGGCCACCATAACCTGGGTTTGGGGAAAAAAAAGGTTCTACTTGTGAAAGCCTACATCACAAATCTGGGTAGGACTGTTATTTAAAGCGTCTCTGGTCCTTGCATGCTGCAGATGGAGACACCTTCCCATGGTAACTCGTAGCACCACCCGTGACAACAAAACCAGTTGTCCAAGGGTAGACAGTGCGTGTGTGGAAGGAGGGAGCCCAGAATCCCACATCATCCATTCTGTGAGGACCCTCAGGGAAGCACAGAGTGTATATTTTCTGGAAGTACAGTTTATTATGTTGTTTGAAAATGTTACTCTGAGCAACAGATGTTATTTTTGGAGGCCGAGCAACTTTGTTTTAGTGAGAAAAGCCTTGGCAGAAGTTAAAAGATTGTTGGCTAGAAGAAGGGGTTGGTATGTGAGCTTCCAATCCTGGTCTCTTGAGTGGTACTGGGACAGTTTACATGCAGAGGCAGAGGGCTGTAATTTGCAGTCTGCCAGTGGCCACTGCTCTGTCAGGACTAATGCCACTAGGGCTTAGCAGCAAAGCAAGGACCCTTCCTCTTATCTTCAGCTCTCAAGTGCCATAGGGAGAAGGAACGGGGTTGACAGCTGCTTGTGTCCTCAGATCCACTGGGGTTTCAGGACACCCTGTTTCCCATCTTTATTTAACTCAGAGTCTGCTCTGAAGGAGCAGATTGAAACCTTGAAGAAAGAGCAGAATCCTCAGTGCTAAGAGGATTATGTGCCATCTGCTCTTCTATTTACATTTTCAGAGTGACGCACTGACTTCATGGAGAGAGCACTTCAGTGGAAAACTTCAATAACACCCTTTTTGATTCTCCTTGGGGCTTCCCAGGTGGCACTAGTGATAAAGAACTTTCCTGCCAATGCAGGAGACACAAGAGACGTGGATCCAGTCCCTCCATGGGGAAGATCCCCTGGAGAAGGAAGTGGCAACCCACTCCAGTATTCTTGCCTGGAGTATCCCATGGACAGAGGAGCCTGGCGGGCTACAGTCCATGGGGTCTCAAAGAGTCAGACATGACTGAAGTGACTTAGCTCACATGTGATTCTCTCCAGAGAGAAAAGGTCAAGATTCCAAAGTAAATTTAGTTGTGTTTCCATCTTATTCTCAGACCCCTTTGAATCTTTTGTGTTGATTAACCTCTCTCATGGATAGCAAATAACTGAAGGACAGATAGAGAAGGAAAGCTCAGTTTGACTGCTTATGGACCAGGGGCAATCTGAGTGCAGAGAACTGAATGGCGGCTCTGTTGCCCCCAAGGCTGGTAGCCTCAGAAAGAAAGCATGGTGCTTCTTGGGAAATTCTTATATTGGCTATATCCAGGAGGTCCAATCTGGTGGGTGGAGACACAGATCCTGGGGTCATAATGGTGATGATCCAGGATGTCTCATAGGTGGCTGATGATCTACTCACTGTGGATCAATATCTTCATCCAAAATTAAGGGTTTAGGCCTTATATCCCTTAGAGGAGGGAGTTAATAAGAGCTGCTTACTAACAGGCTTTCAGAGTCTCAGAAAAATGCTTCAGGATCAGAATG
This sequence comes from Bison bison bison, assembly GCF_000754665.1. Classification (NCBI taxonomy): domain Eukaryota; kingdom Metazoa; phylum Chordata; class Mammalia; order Artiodactyla; family Bovidae; genus Bison; species Bison bison. Next base: position 5,749,262 of record NW_011494962.1, on the reverse strand, counting down.
GATTCTTGTGGTGAGCTGGAGGTTGACTTTATAATAGCCCAGACACTTTGGTTGTTTAGGGAAACTCTAAAGTTTGGCAAATAGACAATGAGTTTGGAGCTTACTTCAAAAGTACTGAAGAGGAGGATGGACAAATACAGACCCGTTGGTAACAGAAGTCCTAATGGAAAACTTGCTTCACTTGGGACTGGCTCAGAGATCAATGCAATGGGGATCTGCTGGAGTCAGACTTTATTAACTCTGCTATGTGTTCTGGTCAACAAACAGTAATTTCAGATTCATTTCTGCCCTGTTTCTGCCTTGGAAATGGACTACATTGCAAATGGACTACATTGTTTAGGCTGCCATGTCCTTTGCCCGGAGAAGGCAATGGCACCCCACTCCAGTACTCTTGCCTGGAAAATCCCAGGGATGGGGGAGCTTGGTGGGCTGCCGTCTATGGGGTCGCACAGAGTCAGACACAACTGAAGTGACTTAGCAGCAGCAGTCCTTTGCCCTCCTTTTATGTTTGGCCAGTATGAAGCAATGACAGAAGATTGAAGGGCTAGAGGAGGGAAAAACCACCGAATGTCTCCGTCTTTCTGTGTCTGCTCCTTGTTGTCTCCTGTAGTAACAACATTTCTTCTTAAATTCTCATCACTTCAAAAGAGCCCCTCCTTCCATGAGACACACTTCCTTCTGGAAGGCTCCAGATGCTTCGCCCTGGTTACCTATTTCCTCCTGTTATTTCATCACCTCTTCTTGTGGTTACAGCTTTCCACTTCTGCCTGTCCATCTCCATCTCGCTTTTCCATTCTTTCATTGTTTTCAACAGCAATTCCCCTCTATTAAAGGTCTTCTCTTTGAAAGACCCATGGTGGTTTCCTATACTCCTGGCAAGACCCTAGGGTACACTCCTGCTGAGCAGGTGTGGAATTGCATCAGAGACCGTCTAACTATTAAATTACTTCCTTTCCCCTGTTTCACATTTATGTCCTATCCTCTACTGGAAACATTTCCTCTTTCCTTTTTTTTAAATTGAGTTATTTCTGATGTGTTTCAAGATTATTTTATTTATTATTATTATTTGCTGTGCTGTAGCATGTGAGATCCTAGTTCCCCAGCCAGGAATTGAACCCACAGTGGAAGCTCAGAATCACAACCACTGGACCACCAGGGAGGTCCCACGTTTCCCCTTTCTAGCCTTATCCTTCACATCCATGTTTAATTTTAGTTTCTTGGTGTCATTGTGTCCTTTTCATCTCAAATCTGTATATTCATCTTAAAATTAGGTGGCACCGCTTGAAATACAACCTAGGAAAAATGGCTCTATGAGTCACAAAATAAAATTATAGATGTTAATTCCCATCCCTTCTTCTCTGCAGCCTGAGTCATCTACTTTTCCTACTATGTTATTCCTTTCTCCTATCTGAATATCAGGCCACCTGGCAGGGGTAGCATCTGCCCAAGTTTGTGCAGTGCTTCTGGCATTGCTGGCTCATCGTGAAAGGAAAGCACTCATGATCTCCACCTACATCTGTCATGTTTCAACAAAAGGCAGAAATGCCCTGTCACCACTGGAGCTAGGGATCCTCATTAACACAGCCGGGGGCTCCAGAGAAAACAATAACTTGCATTGCTTCAGCAAAGTCTGTTAGAATTTTTAACAAAAATTTATGCTTATCATGAATATCATTCCATAAAGCAATTGCTGATGGTAGAATTTAAATTTTTCACAACATAGATGTATATTATAGGATTCCAAGATCTGGTACTTATTCATGATGTCAATAATTAGCTGTGTGACCAGAAGCAAGACTTTCATTTCTGAGTTTATTTTCACATTTACAAAATAAGGTAATTGAACTCAATGGACATGAATTTGAGCAAACTCTGGGAGACAGTAAACGATAGAGGAGCCTGGCATGCTGCCGTCCACGGGGTTGCAAAGAGTCTGATACGACTTAGTGACTGAACAACAACAACAAATCTCTAAGAGCCCATAAATATAAAGTTATAGCTGTACAGTAAGTTTGGTTATTGCTTGTACTGCTTCAGCGAAGTTTGTCAAATTCTTAGCAAAAATTTATGCATACCACGAATCATCCCATAAAGCTACTGCTAATGGTAGAATTTAAATTTTTCACAATATAGATGTATATTATGCACTCATCATGCTTTATTTTTCCTCCTTGAGAGCAAAAGAGATTGTTATGAACTAAGAAAGAAAAACCTGTCTCTTCTGGCTTTTCCTTCTTCAATACTCCTACCTATATTACCCCCCTTTTCCTTTAATGTATCATGCATACTTAATATTATCCTTCTACCCTAGAAGCAGTGCTAAGGGTGAGACAAAAGCCTAGTGGGGTTTTTGGTTCTGCATTTTCAGTTTGCGTAGTTAGTTTTCATATCCTGAAGCTCTCCCACCCTTCTTAGCTTGGAATATCTTAACTTTGGTATAGTGGAGGACTTGATTCCCTGATTTTTTTTTTTATCTTTATCTTGATTGACCCACCCATTCTTTCTCCTGGTGGCAGTGCCCTGTCAGGGTGATGTATGGGCTTTGTTCCATTTTGGGCATAATTAGAGTGGGCAGCCATTTCAGTGATGAGATTTGAATTCTTCTGCCCTCAAACTTTCCTCTTTTCAATCCCCTCCTGTTGTCCTGCATGAGGACATTGGGTAAGAGATTCATTTTGACAAAGATAGTGTCTCATTTTTCAAGTCTCAGTTTATACAACACTTTCTCAGGAAACCTTTTCATTTCTATCCCTAGCGTGTGTTAGAATATATTTCTTTACTGCCTGTATTTCTTTACCAAAGAGTGCAGGTACTGGAGCCAAGTTTTAAATTCTTCCTCTGCCAGGTAGTAACTGTGTGAAAGTTACTTCAGCTTCACAAGACTTAATTTTTAAAATTGTGAAGTGAGAATAATAACTGTATGTATGTATGTGTGTGTGTGTGTTGCAGTGTAATTCTTTACCACTGAGCCACCATGGAAAGCCACATATATATATGGTAAAGAATTACACTGCAATACACAAGACCCAGGTTCGATCCTTGGGTTGGGAAGATCCCCTGAAGGAGGGCATGGCAGTATTCTTGCTTAGAGAATCCCATGGACAGAGGAGCCTGGTGGGCTGTAGTCCATAGGGGGTTGCAAAGAGTCAGACATGACTGAACAACTGAGAATGCATATATATGTGTGTGTGTGTATATATGTATATATGTATGTACCCATGTTTTGGGGAGAATTTTTCACATGAAACACTTAGAACAGTGCCTGGCAATTAGTCAGTGCTCAGCAATATTACCTGTTCTTGTTAATATTATCATTTTTTTAATTAAAAAAATTTTATTTTGACTGTACTGGGTCTTCATTGTAATTGGTTTCATTGCAGTGGCTTCTCTTGTTGCAAAGCATAGGCTGTAGGGTGCATGGGCTCAGTTGTGGCTAATGGGCTTAGTTGCTCCACAGCATGTGGGATCTTCCCAGACCAAGAATCAAACCTGTGTCCCCACCATTGTCAGGCGGATTATTTATCACTGAGCCACCAGGGAAGCCCTGCTGCTACTGCTGCTAAGTCACTTCAGTCGTGTCCGACTCTGTGTGATCCCATAGAAGCCCGTCCCCGGGATTCTCCAGGCAAGAACACTGGAGTGGGTTGCCATTTCCTTCTCCAATGCATGAAAGTGAAAAGTGAAAGTAAAGTCGCTCAGTCGTGTCCGACCCTCAGCGACCCCATGGACCGCAGCCTTACAGGCTCCTCCACCCACGGGATTCTCCAGGCAGGAGTACCGGAGTGGGTGCCATTGCCTTCTCTGAAGGAAGCCCTAGTTGTTATTATTATGATTGTTGTTGACATTATTGATTGTTTGATCACCTCTCCACCACCAAACTGTAACTACCTGAGAGCAGAGATTGTATGTTTCTTCTGCATGATCAGAGCCTGAACTGCTAACACAGAACTGGTGCTTGATAAATATACAGTGAGTGAATGAATGTCTCAAATCTCTTCTAAAATGAATGTATCTCTGGGAGAATTAATTGAGTAACTCAGCCATTCAGACTGAGTGAAGGGAATCTGGCTAGATCCTGAAGAGGCAAAATACAAATGAGAAGAGGGCAGAAGTGGGGTCCAAAGCATGTGGAGAGCAGGTCTGTGCATTGCACCAGGGTCTTCAGTGACTAGCTCACTCCTTGAAGAAGGAAATGGCAACCCACTCCAGTATTCTTGCCTGGAGAATCCCAGGGACAGAGGAGCCTGGTGGGCTGCTGTCTATGGTGTCGCACAGAGTCGGACACAACTGAAACAGCAGCAGCAGCAGCAGCTCACTCCTGAGATAAGAGAGGCTTCCAGGGGAGATAAAGAGGCTCCAAGCGATATACTTCTGTTGACTCTGAAGTTTTCCTTACGATAGCCCATTTTTATTGGTGTTCAGTCGTTAAGCCGTGTCCAGTTCTTTTGCAACCCCATGAACTGTAGCCCGCCAGGCTCCTCTGTCCATGGGATTTTCCAGGAAAGAATAGTGGAGTGGGTTGTCATTTTCTTCTCCAGGGTATCTTCCTGACCCAAGACTCAAACCCATGTCTCCTGTATTGCAGATGGATTCTTTACTGCTGAGCCACCAGGAGAGTGTGATGCAGTGGCATACTTTATTTATACCAGATAAACTGGAACATTCAGTGATGCCCCTGCTATTGAGAAGCATTATTCCCTAAGGTTTTAATGATTGTGGAGATTCCCAAATGTATTTTCCCAACTCAGTTCTGAAATTTCCATCTTTCCCATGTGATGGGAGCAATTAAATTCTTAATCCAATAATCAATGTAATGTCCTCAAATGTCTTTGAACAATGTGTGTGATCATAATTAATGTGACTCTGTCACATGCAGAGTATTTTATTGTGCAGATTTTCTTTTACTATAATAACGTGTGGCACAGGTAAGGTAAGTATTATTATCATCCCTTTTTTAGAGATGATGGAATTATGATTAAAAGCTTAAAAGACATTTTTAAGGTCACATCCCAAATTCTACATACCTTCTACTGTGCGGTTCTTTTAGGTTTTCTTTATGGATGGAACATTTTCAGAATTTTCCAAATATGTGGGTTTTAAGGAGCCACATTTCAGTTGTATCTGCATGTCTCTTACATCTGCTTCAATCCTTGTGTGCTGCATTCTAGCTCATGAAGTGGCCTGGGAACAGCAGGGTTACTATACTACCCAACGAGGGTCATAGTGCTTCAGACTGAGAACCAGTGAAATCAACACAATCTAAGACTAATTCTTTAAGTTCAGTATCAAGGAAAGGATTTAAAAGAAAAATGACATAAATGTGCTACTATATATATATGTAAATAATATATACTTTACATATATGTATATAAACATATCTATATATGCATCTATATGTATATATATAGAGATGATACATACTATATATATACTACACTATATATGTATATATATGCTCAACTACAGAGAAAGTATATCAGCCATTAAAATGAAACACATTTCCAGTTTTATACAAAACAAATTTGTCATAGATGTGAACTAGCTATGATTATTTTTCTCTTTTCCAACATTTAAGGCAATCTCTACTGCTCTCTTCCTTCTTCTATGAATGATAGAATATCACAATTTTCCTTCCTTGTCTAAACCATCTGTTGAGTCTCTAAGCCCCTAAGTCTCTGTTTTTCTATTCTCAGGAAGATAAGCTTGGTTAAAATATTTTTGTCATTGGTTTTGTCTTTGGCCTGATTGATGCTCATATCCGTAAGTATAAAGAAGTGCTTAAAATCAACAACTGATATAAAGAAAACCACAAATCATGAAAAGCAAAACACATAGTTTAAAAAATACACATATATAGTTAAATCAATCATTAATCATTATTCTCCTTCCTGTTAAAGCAAAATGAATCATCTTTATCAAAGAATCAAAGATTTATTTCTGTATTAGCAAGGCAACAAATTTTGCAGAAGAATGAAATACTATTATTGTTGTGTTCAACAAATAAATAATGGGAGCCTGTCAAAAGGACATAGGATTCATCTTGAAAGGGTACTTGCTAGACAATTCTGGGACAAAATAAATATTGATAATAATGGATTTCAACCTTGAAAAAATAATATATGAGTCCATGTCTTTTAAAAGTATCTATTTTATTATTTGGCTGCATAGGGTCTTAGTTGCATCACATGGGGTCTATCGTTGTGGCCCACAGACTCTCTAGTTGTGGCTCATAGGCTCAGTAGTTTCAGCACATGAGTTTACTTGCTCCATAGCATGTGGGATCTTAGTTCCCTGACCAGGGATCAAACTCACATCCCCTACATTGGAAGGCAGATTATTAACCATTGGACCACCAGGGAAGTCCCTATGAGTCCAGGTTGATACAAACAAATGACTTACTTAGGAATATCAGTTGTGAAATGAACAGCAGATTTAGGCAAGTACCATTTGAGAACCACTGTAGTGCTAATTGATTAAAGTAAGAGTTGTATGTGGATACTGAAAGTTCCAATGGGTGAAAGTTTGATGAGGATCAGGGTGTTAATAATTACATAGTCTTAGAGGATCTCTCACCTATTATTTATTCACTGGAAACAGAAAAATAGCAACTTTACAGTGGAGAAATCTGAACAATGCCACCTTCATCAGGTGATTAAAGTTAACTTCACCAATGGAGGCACAAACCAACCTGTGCCTTCTAATATAATTGACTGAGAAGGACGCATCATAACTTTTGTTGTATTTCTCTCTCCAGATGTGTAAGCTGTATCTAGTCAATTGCCTTGTACTCTCCAAAAATGTCAAAACCTTGAAATATATATATATGTATATATGAGTAAAGAAATATTCCAATTTTAGAGCAAGTTGAAATGATAATAGCTAATTTCAATGTTTGCTCCTGGATTAGATACTGGACAGAAAGAAAAAAGTAACTATATAAAGAGTATTATGAGCACAATTGAAGAAATGTGATATTGACTGTGGATTAGATAATATTAGTGTGTCAATGTTAAATCTTCTGATACTGGTAATTGTTATAATACAAAATATCCTTGTTAGGTACACATATTGAAATATTTAGAGGGAAGGATGCACAATATCTCCAACTTACTCTCTATCGGTAAAAAATAAAAATGCAGATTGTATATAGTATATATTACATAAAGAGAGAGAGAGAGAGAATGATAGAACCAATGAGGCAAATTGTAAACAATGGGTGGATCTCAATAAAGAATATATAAGAATTATTTATTCTATTCTTGTAGATTTTTCTAAGTTTTTCTAAGTGTCCCCCAAAAAGTGACCAAAATATTGGATAGCAAAATTTCCTCTTCAGCAGACACCATCATTTGTATTTCACTGTGATGAAATGCAGCGAAAGAAAATAAAACCCAGTCTCCAAAAATAAGCAGCCAAAGCTGTCATTTCCTAGTCATCAGTTATCTTTGTGTATGAGTTCTGATTTAGTTTTGTTTGTTTGTTTGATTTGTTTCGTTTTTATTCTTTGCATCCTTAAGTATAAAGTGGAAACCAAAAAGAGTGAAAAAGGGACATTCCTATTAAATTTAGCCCTACCACTTTAAGACAGGAAGCAGTTGATCAGTTTTAGGACCATATTTTTATGAAACGGGAGTATGGTTGTTTCCCAAGAATGGCCATAAATTACATCCTTCAACTCAGCCCCAACTAGTGGGAATTCATATGAAAAATTACTTGCTAGTTCTCTAGCTTCCTGCACGTCCCTCATGACATTTTGGCAAAGCAAAAGTAGGGGTGGCTGGATTGTAAACTATTTCCCAAAATTACAAAATATTTTGGAGCTGATACCAGACCTATGCTCTTATCTGCTGACTGCACATAGTTTTAAACTATTCTGGTATGCCCTGTACATCTGCCTCAAATGCAATCTAAGTGGCCTCTTTTCTTTTCTTTAGCCCTCTTGAACCAAGAGGTCCAGAGGTCAGAACAAAGAACAGAGCTCATCCGCTAAAGGGAAGATCCTAGAGCAGGTCCAAGAAAAGGAGCTGAATAGGAAGACAGGCTGAGAGATGTCTGTTAATCTGTAGCTGCTGCTACTGCTGCTGCTAAGTCGCTTCAGTCATGTCCGACTCTGTGCAACCCCATAGACGGCAGCCCACCAGGCTCCCCCGTCCCTGGGATTCTCCAGGCAAGAACACTGGAGTGGGTTGCCATTTCCTTCTCCAATGCATGAAAGTGAAAAGTCAAAGTCGTATCCGACTCCTAGTGACCCCATGGACTGCAGCCTACCAGGCTCCTCTGTCCATGGGATTTGCCAGGCAAGAGTACTGGAGTGGGTTGCCATTGCCTTCTCCAATCTGTAGCTGGTCCTCCTTTTTTCATTTCATGACAGGTGAGGGATACTTTATGGCAGGCACTGGTTTAGTACATTTGGGTACATTGTCTCATTTGGTCCGTTAATATTTCTGAGATGGGCACTACTTTTATTTCCACTTGGTAACTCAGATAACTTAAGTTTAGAGTAATAAAATGTTTGACAGGTGTGAGCTGAAGGGTTGTGACTTGAACAATTTGAATGAAATGTTGCCTGACTTCAGAGTAGGCTTTACTAGGCTTTGTGTGCATGCAGTCTCTTCAGTCATGTCTGACTCTTTGTGACTCTATGGACTGTGAACCGCCAGGCTCCTCTGTCCATAGGGTTCTCCAGGCCAGAATCCTGGAGTGGGTTTCCTTGCCCTCCTCTAGGGGATCTTCCTGACCCATCTCTTATGTCTCCCACATTGGCAGGCTGAGACTTCCCTGGTGGCTCAGATGGTGAAGAATGTTCCTGCAATGTGGGAGACCTGGATTCTATCCCTGGGTTGGGAAGATCCCCTGGAGGAGGGCATGGCAGCCCACTCCAGTATTCTTGCCTGGAGAATCCTATGGACAGAGGAACTTAGCGGGTTATAGTCCATAGGGTTGCAGAGTCCACAGAACTGAGCAACTTTCGCTTTTGCATTTGTTTACCACTAGAACCACCTGGGAAGCCCATGTACCCTGTTTTATTAACTGTAATGGATCCCCTGCTCTACATTTTTTCCCCTGAGGACTCACGGTGCAATGATAATGTCAATCACTCTTGCAGAATATGTAGCACATCTTGGTTTAGAAACTATTATCTGTTTTCTGAACCCAGTGATTTCATCAACAAACATTCCTCCAATCTACAGGCTGATAGTATTTGATCCTTAATGGTGTTACCTCTTGGCATACTATTAATATAAGATTTTTAAGTGACTTCTGAATCCTTAGAGAGATAGAGATTAACACTTCTTTGATGTGGGCCCTTTTAAAGTCTTTATTGAATTGTTAAAATATTGCTTCTGTCTTATGTTTTGTTTTTTTGACTGTGAGGCATGGGGTATCTTAGCTCCCGGACTAGGGGTCGAACCCGTGTCTGCTGCATTGGAAGGCAAAGTCTTAACCACTGGACCATCAGGGAAGTCCCAAGTTAACACTTTTATGAAGTGGGTAGTCATAATATGATTGCTCTAAAACTGATGAGGTGTTTGTGGCAAACTTCTGTATCAGGATGGGTAAACCTCTATAGCAGTGTTTCTAACCTGAGGTCCAGACCCACCAAACAGTCTTCAGAGGGTCTGTCAGCTTGGATGGGAATATATTTCATCTTCATTTTCACTAACATTTAAATTTCATATAAGTGAATCTTCCATTATGATGTTGATACAGATCAAAGTGTTGTTAGCAATACCATGCCTGTCGACACTAGAAATCACAGATGTTTTCAGTCATATCAGTTGCTGCTCCTATTTCAAAATGTCACTTGTACTCATAATTAACTTGAAATTATGATAATTATTAGATTATTATTAAACTCATGACTAGAGCTTATGTAAAATGTTCAAGAAGCATGTGTAATTGCTATATCACAAGTTTGTTTCTTTAAAACAGTACATCAATATTTTAATAGTGGTATTTCAACCCAGGTTTTATTTGTATTTATATTTTTATATTTTAAAATGTTATCCTGTTAATTGATTTACTAGCTATCCCAAAATGGTGCATGGCATGCAAATGGTTAGGAGTTCTGTTCTCTAGCACAAACCCCAACATAGACTGAGTAGGGAATAGCCTGGCTTAACAGCTGGCTGCTTTCAGGGTACCCTGGAAAATTGCAGTGACCCCAGGAATGAATAAAAGTTCTAAATGCTAGAACAAGATAATTGTTAGGTTCTACCAAGTACATCCTACCCAGTGCTGCAGCAACCTTCTCCCCGCTCAGCCCCAACCCCTTCCAGAATCCAGAAGTCTGGGCAGTTAGTTATTCTGCTCAGCCCCACTGCTGTACTCCTTCCTACTCAATTTTAATGAAAGCAGCTCTCCTGGCAGCAGCTCAAGTGCAACCCCAGTGCTCTGGGGAGCCGGGCCTGTGTCAGCAGGCCATGGGGGTGGATCAGAGCCAAGACTTTTGTGACTCTCTCCACCCTCATTTTCCCGAGAAAACACAGCCCAGGAGGACTTTGCTGGAGGGTTGATCAATTTTAGCTATATATTTACTTTGTTGAAAACTTCAGTTGTTCTTTTATGTGTCATTTTCTCTAATTTCATGTGTTTTAATCCTTTCTTTTGCAACAAGCGGAATTCTGGTCACACCTACACAAGGGCACCAGGTGTGTGCATATTCTCCAGATACTTACAATACATCACAGGCACTTGCTAGAAAATGAAAGATGGAAAAGTTAGTAGGGTTAGATTTCTTTATATGTTCCAAATAAAATGCCTGCTTCCTTTCCTTTTTGTTTTTTTGTCTGTTTGTTTTCTTATTGCTTCATATATTCTTCATCTAGGTTTCCTTATTTGATCTTTTTATTTTACTTTATTTATTTATGCAATCTGAATAGTTCTTGGCTGAGCTGCTCATCAGAACTGTTCATTTTATACGTAAACTATTCAGTTTCTTTCCCAAGTCTCTATGGAGCAAGGATCAAGACAGTGTGGCATCAATGTCTAAATGCCTAAGTACATGTAACTCATGGGACTTCCCAGGTGATACTAGTGGGAAAGAACCCGCCTGCCAGTGCAGGAGACTTAAGAGACGTAGGTCCGATCTCTGAGTTGGGAAGATCCCCTGGAGGAAGAAGTGGCAGTCCATCCCAGTGCTCTTGCCTGGAGAATCCCATGGACAGAGGAGCCTGGTGTGCTACAGTTTATTAGGTCACAAAGAGTCAGACACGACTAAAGCGACTTAGCACAACAGCACATGTAACTCACATTTCAAAAATGGAAAATGTGTGATACTATCATCACATTTAAACTAGCTTCTTTGAAGCTCCTTCATCAAATACTAAGACAAGTCCCTTCTGAGGTTTAATATATCTTAAAAATTATAACTTAAAAATTCCACTTGCATGCAAGTTTTAAGTCTTCATCTGACCCAGATGATATCAGAGATAATGTTCATAAACATGATTTTTGAGTATGACTGAGGCAAGTTCTAATCTGCGTTATTGCCCGATTAGGCATGGGACCAATGAACTGCCACATTATGGAAGTACCAGATGTATCAATGGATGTCCATGATCGCTTCTTGTAATCCCAGTATTTTTTACATTCTACAAACTATTCCACGAATCAGACCTACTCTAGCCATTTGGCCAAATTTTCCTTGAAGATCATGAAATGCAGTAAACCTCATATTCTTTTCTAATTATTTGAACAATAATCAAAATCGAAGGTATTTGGCTTCATAAGGCAATATATGAGTTTCTGCAGCAGATTCACCCTCCCAATTGCTTTGCTCTGGCCAATTCTAAAAGGAACTTGCCTAATGTGAATGGTAGAGTGAGATGGTCCAGCACTGGACCAGATGGTTGGCTCTGAGGGCAATCTGGATACAACTTCTGTGCTCTGTTAATTGCAGGAGACTTGGTGGTAAATGGCAAACTACAAGACAGACATCAGGAATAGATATCTGGATTTATTTCTGGGGGCTGCATAACAAAGTACCATAAACTGGGTGTCTCAAACCACAGAAATGTGTTATGGTTCTGGAGGCGAGGAGTCAAGTTAAGGTGTCAGCAGCATGGTTCATTCCTTCCTTTCTAAATATTTGTTTATTTATTTGGCTGCGCGGGTCTTCCTTGTGACATGTGGGATCTTTAGTTATGGCCTATGAACTCTTTAGTTGTGGCATGTGGGACCCAGTTCCCTGACCAGGGGTCAAACCCAGGACCCCTGCATTGGGAGCCTGGAGTCTTAGCCACCGGACCACCAGGGAAGTCCCAACTGTGTACCTATGGAGGCTGTAGGGGAAATCTGTTTCTGCCATTCTCCCAGCTTCCTGTAGCTTCAGGCATTCCTTGTGTTGTAGACGGCGTTCTCTCTGTGTCTTCACACTATCTCCCCTCTGCACGTGTCTGTCTCTGTGGCCAGATTTCTCCTGTTTATAAGAATGTGGTCACATTGGATGAGGACCCACCCTAATGATCTCATCTAAACTTGATCATCTACAAAGACTCTATTTCCAAATAAGTTCTAATTTCATGTTCAAAGGCAGTGGGAGTTAAGACTTCAATATCAATTTCAACTCAGTCCATGGAATTCTCCAGGCTAGGATACTGGAGTGAGTAGCCCTTCCCTTCTCCAGAGGATCTTCCTGATCCAGGGATTGAACCTGGGTCTCCTGCATTGCAGGAAGATTCTTTACCATCTGAACCACTCTAGACCCTAATATCAATTCAATTCATAACAATATCTTTTATGAAAAACCACCAGAGAGAATAATTTGTAACTATAAGTAAAATTTATGTGAATCCTACAGTTTAGCTTCTGTTAATTTTTTTAATCCTAGACATCTTATTTAGATGATAGAATGCCAAAAGTATCATGAATGTTCTTGTTCTATAAATTATCAAAGCTATTCAATTATTCCTACATTTTCCAGGAACTGTGGTTCTCTATTGTTTTCTCATAGACCTTGTTGGCATTTTTCTGAATTTCATTGCTCCCCCTACATTTCATAAACCCTAGACTCTCCCTCTTTAATGCCAGATAAGCACATGTTTAAATAATGGGTAAAGGATTGCTTTTGTAAGTAAAATACACATCTGAGATCCTGCTATTTGGGAAACTTGATTCAATTTCATTCATTTGAAACACTCAGAGTCTGTACCACTGCTTAATATTTTTCATTGTCCACAACAATAACCTTCACAGTGGTTATCTATGTTCTTTTAAAGTAGCATAGAATTGTAATAAAATTTAAAATTGAGCACCCATCACAACTCCCCCCAGCCATTGTTCATTTTCGGCTGCACTCTGTGCAGCATGTGGCATCTATTTCTCCAGCCAGGGATGAACCCCTGCCCCCTGCAGTGGCAGTGCAGTCTTAATCACTGGACCCCTAGGGAAGTCCTTCCCCGTTCTTCCATTCAAGAAAACTAAAGAAACCGTGGGTAATCCTAAGACCCTGTGAATTGCCTGGAAAAACACTGACCCAGAAAAGAAATGTGTAACAAGTCACATTTTTTTCCATTACTTAAGGGAAATTGTGGTGTTAATTTTTTTCTTAATCTCTGGGCTAAGTATAAATCTGTGACTCACCCAAACTACCTCATTCCTAGACCATAAATATTAGGAGTGATGACTTATAAGGGAGGTCATGTTGACGTGTGGTGAGTAAATGCTTGTCGGCACATATTAATTTAACAAGAAAATAGCACTTTCCTAAGTAGCATAACATAAACAGTAGAGAAGTCAATGTAAGTGGAAAGCAGTGTTATTTTTGTAAAGCTATGATGGCAAAAGAATCCTTTTTTTCACCCCCAAATAATAATGCAATTGTATTAGTCTTTAGAACCTAAGAATACGTGTGTAGATCTGGTTCCAATCAAAAAAAGTTCTATTAAGTTTCCAATCCTATGGGAAAATTAAATTTAAAATATATATATATATTTTGTTCATTGCAAATTTTTATTCCTAGTACATGGAAAACCCCAAGGAGGTGTTCCAGCTGCACTGAATTTTCTCAAGTCAAGTTATCCATGTTAAACTTCACTCCTAGGGCACTGCTACATAACTTGAGTTTCAGAGGCAGAAATGGGATGGTGTCATGTGTTCTCTGTTCTTGGAATAAAGCTCTACTGTGTCCAGGATCAGGCAGGACACACCGAGGACCTCAGTCTCCAAAAGGTGGCTTGCTTCGTAGTCTACTCTGTTAAGAAAAATTGAACACTATAGAAAACAGCTTCAGAAAAGAAAAAAGAAAAAAAAAACCCACCTATTACAGTAGGTGGGACAGGAATATCACTTGATCTCTAAAGCAGGTAAATTGGTGCATTTAAAAGTTTTCTAAGTCCATGTAGACTGTCACAAATATTAAATGAAGGGCTTTGGTTTTCCTTAGTCATGAAATTTCTACTTCTGTAACTTTGCTAATGCTGGTTTCTGCTTTCTTTTCTGCCTGTTTTAGTAGTACATGGTTCTCTGCTTTTCTCAGATGGTTTTCCAAAATGACCCTGGCTGATATTCCCATCGGTCAACCACAGTATTTTGCAGTGCACAACAAAATAGCATCAACCTTCTATATTTTATAGTTCCTAGGTTATCTCATGTGCCTCTTGGTTATCTCAGAAGCTCTTTGTCTCCAACGTACAGGCAAGAGGGTGGTCTTGGAGTTAATTTATACCATGGTGGTGACAAGCTCAGGACTTAGCCCATGAGAAACACTCAACATTTGTTGTAAAATGACATATTTACAATCAAATGATTATGGCAGTTTAAGAGTCCTAAGAGTAAGGGGACCCTCTGTCCATCAAACCTTTCACAAGGAAGAAAAACCTCATCTAATTTATGCAGAAAGAGCAAGCAAAATAAAAGTGGAATTCTGTTGACCTAATCCCGTCAGCTTTCTGTGCTTAGAACTAGGGGGTGAGAAGGATGTTCACGTCTGTCTTGAGGGCTCAGACGGTATAGAATCTGCCTGTAATGCAGGAGACCCAGGTTGGGAAGATCCCCTAGAGTAGGGAATGGCAACCCACTCCAGTATTCTTGCTTGGGAAACCCCATGGACAGAGAAGCCTGGCGGGCTACAGCCCATGGGGTCTCCAAGAGTCAGACACAACTAACATATTGACTTTTTTTTTCCCTCAAGGAGGTTCATACCTTTCCTGAGGAAGTGTTGTTTATACTGGTAGTGCCCTCTAGCGGCTGATAATGAACTTCTTGCTGCTGCTGCTGCTAAGTCGCTTCAGTCGTGTCCGACTCTGTGCCACCTCAGAGACGGCCTCCTACCAGGCTCCTCTGTCCCTGGGATTCTCCAGGCAAGAGCAGTGGAGTGGGTGCCATTTCCTTCTCCAATGCATGAAAGTGAAAAGTCAAAGTGAAGTCGCTCAGTCGTGTCCCCGCCTCTTACCGACCTCATGGACTGCAGCCTACCAGGCTCCTCCGTCCATGGGATTTTCCGGGCAAGAGTACTGGAGTGGATTGCCGTTGCCTTCTCTGAGAATGAACTTCTTGGGTCACTCCAATCCATTCCACCTTCAACTACCAGTTAGCACTCTCCCAATCCCACTCCATTTCAGCAGATTTCTCTTTCAAAGGGACTTGGGATGCTACAGTCTACCACAAATGTTGCTAGTGTGCCCTTTCCGAATTCAACTGAAGTGAATACCAGTTTTTACCCTTCCAAGTCATTCAGATGCCTGCGCGTGTGCAATTTAACTGTTGCGTGCAAACCCTTGGCTTGGGTGTGTTTATGTAAACAGTTCAAAGCTGTGGACTATGTGTCTGGCATGCTGCTTGCAAGACACAGAAGAAAAATCAGCATGTTTTCCATTTACAACACATGTGGTTCTTATTGCCTTACAGAGATTGGTTCTTGTTTGTACTTCATTTTATTTTTTTAAAGTGAGTTTTCCACGGTGAAATAAAGTGTGTTCATTATAGAAAATGTTGAAAAGACAGAGGAAAAAAAAAAAATCACCCAGAATTCCACCAAAGCCAAGGCAGATTTTAGATGTAGCCTGACAAGATAGCCTGCTTCCCTGAACCAGGGAACGTTAGAGCCTGTCCCCTGTGTGTCCTCAGGGAACAGGCTCTAAGGGACTGAGAGTGAACGTGTCATTAACCTCCCTTGCAGCTGTTTTCTCAATTTATAAAGTGCAATGATAATATGGAATTTGTTTACTTTCATTTTCTGTCTCAAATTAGGTCCAGTAATTGCATAATAATAGCAGCCATTTATTTGTTTAGCACAGAATTTCAAAGTCTAACCTTAGAGTTGCCATTTGCCTCCTGGAGAATAACAATTCAGCCCAAGCTTGATTCATCCCTATAATCTTCCACATCTCTGCCAGGATTTGTTCTTGTAATAATAATAACTGCCATTGATTAAGTTCTTATTATAGAAGATAATACAGTGGTTGAGTATGTGGCCTTGAATTTTAATTCAGGCTTTTCCCCCTCATAGCTGTGTGATCATGCACGAGCCTAAAGTCTGTTCTACACTTTCCTGGTTTGTCAATAAAGGCCCTGCCCCACAGGATTTTTAAGAGAAAACTAAGTCCTTAGAACAGACCTGGGTACCTGGGAAGCACTCTGTAATTGTTAGGTATTATTACTGTATTGTAATGACATATTTGACATTATGCTGTGGGTGTATGTTTAGTTGCTAAGTCGTGTCCAATTCTTGCTACCCTATGGACTGTGACCTGCCAGGCTCCTCTGTCCATGGCACTTTCCAGGCAAGAATATTGGAGTAGGTTTCCATTTCCTTCTCCAGGGGATCTTCTCAACTCAGGGTTCAAACCCACATCTCCTACACTGCAGGCTGATTCTTTACTGCTGAGCCACCAGGGAAGCCTCAGACATTATACTACATTCTTTTTAGTAATTATGCCACTGAACCCTCGTAGCAATCCTGTGAGTTAGATGTGCTCTACCCTGTTTCAGCTAACAAAAATAAAGCAGAACCTCAGTGACTTGTCCAAATCACACAGCAAGTTACCAGTAGACCTAAATCCTAGCCTGGATTTGACTATCATAAAGCCTGAGCTTGCCATCCTTTTTGGATGGAGTGGGTTAACTATCACTTTGTTTCTTTAATTTTTCTTGAAGTATAAGATATGTGTATGTATATATATATATATATATATAAATGCACAGATCACAAGTTTAAAGCTATGTGAATTTTCACAAATGAAGTCAACTGAGAAGTGAGCATCACAACTTTGACAGATCTTTTGGACATGTCCTTATGGCTGCATCCAGTCACTAATGCTTCCAACAGTCACCACTAAGCTCATTTCCAAGACATAGATGGGTTTCCCTGTTTTAACCCTTTTTGTGTCTGACCATTCACTCAGTTTTATGTTTGCAAGATTCATCTTTACTGTTCATTTTCATTACTATATAGTTTATATCCATTGACAAATCCCAGTGTATCCATTCTACCCTTGGATAGTTGGAAGATTTCCAGTTTGGGACTAATATGAATATTGTGCTATGTGCTATTGTGCTAAGTTGTGTCCAACTCTCTGCAACCCCATGGATGGTAGCCCACCAGGCTCCTCTGTCCAAGGGATTCTCTAGGCAAGAATACTGGAGTAGGTTGCCATTTCCTTCTCCAGGGAGTCTTTCTGACCCAGGGATCAAATCCAGGTCTCCTGCATTGCAAGGCAGATTCTTTACTGACTGAGCTGTGAAGGGAAGCCCCAAAATATGAATATTGTTATGAATATTGCTGCTATAATAATGTTTGTACATGACTTTTGGTGACTATACATATACATATAAGACATAGGAGTAGCGGGTGCGGGAGAGGACTTCCCTGGTAGTCCAGTGGTTAAGACTCTGGGCTTCCAGTGTAAGGGGTGTGGGTTTGATTTCTGAAAGGACAACTAAGATCCTGGATGCTGAGTGGTGCAGTCAAAAAAAGAAAAAATCTAGTAGCGGAACTGTTGGGTTTTTGAGCAAGCATATTTTTAGCTTTAGTATTTATTGCCATATTCTTTTCCAAAATAATTGTAGCAATTTATACTCCTTAGGGAGTTCACTTTTAACCTACTTAAGATAATTAGAGGCTACTTTTTATTTTTAAAACCATTAGGACAAAGATAATTTGTTCTAAATAATTTTTGGATTTAAAAAAGAAAATCAGTTAATAATTAGCTGCTCCTGTAAAAGCACATGAGTTTAAATTTACTTACACAATAGAAATGACTCCTTTTTGATGTAGTTAAATACTATCATGTGAATAAACTATCAAGAAATTTAAAGGAATAAAAAAAGTAAGCAAAGCTGTGGTATTTATGGAAAATTAACTCATGGACAGAATAGCTTGCTTGCTGATGTGCTTGGAAGCATATTACATAGTCATCCATAAACTCTGTGCGTCCACACAGAACTAGCTGTTTAATATCAGGGATCTTGTCTTTATCACTTGCGAAGATTGTGGAAAGATAGAAAGGGATCACATTAGAAAGTCCTAATAGTTTGCAAATTCTTAGTAGAAAATCCACTGCTCAAAAGAAATCTTATTTTGAATTGCAAAATGTTAACCAGAGGAGCTGCTATGTTAAAACAAATGTGAGAAGCCTCTCATCTCCACCTGTACTGCTTCCCTTCATTGCTCCTGGTAAGCTCCAAAGACAATGATAGATCCAAGGAGCAGGACATGAGAATGAAGGCCTATATCCTGCATGATAAAATGCACTTGTGTTGCATGACCTCAGTCAGCAGGTAGCAACTCTCAGGAACAGTATGTCAAGGAAGGATCATAAGGCCACAGTGAGCGCACAGGGCAAAGTATGCCATGATCAATTAGTAATGCCTGTCACAGGCATGGAAAGGGGTAGTGAGTGTCTGTAGGCTGCCCTTAAATATCATTCATATATATGATATATATTGATATAGACACACTTTCTTTTATGTATTTTATTTCCTAGTAACTCCAAACTCAGTAACAGAGTGGTTGATATGTTGGCATAGTTAAGCAGACAGCTAATTGTTTGGTAAAGATAGGCTAAATTGTAACATAGGAATCACCGAGGTACATATTATCTTTTTGTATTTGTCCAGAATAGCTTTGGGGATAAATTACTAAAAGTGGAATTTCGTCCATTAGCATTAAATCTCCCATACTCTTCTATAGAACTGAACTCTGCCTCGCTGATGTGTAACTCAAGTCGCATTTTTCCCTGTGCTATTGTTATGGTGAATATCTATTTCTGCATCAGAACTGCAAAGCCCCAGGGTTTAAGTTATGCCTTGTTTATCTATATTTCATCCCTCTCTCCCACCAACTGAGCCTAGCACAGTGTTTCCTTTTTCCATAATAAATGTGGATGCATATTTTTTGCTTTAAATAATAATGATACATTTTAAAGACATGCTAAGAATTGTGTCATAATTCAGCTTATGTAAGGAAAGCCTGAGGTGAATTAATAAAAACTAGGAGAACATTTTCTATGTTTTAGTATAGAACAAAGAAACAAACACTGTCTTGTTCTTCTCAGTTACAATTATGGACAACATTAACAGTTAAAGGACCACTAATGAATTTAATGGAACTGTTGTCCTGATCATTGATATTCATTGTAGAGACCAAAATTTCAGAGCTTAATATCAGAGCGGGAATATATGAATATTAAAAAAAAAAATCTCTAAATGCCTACAAAATCACTGGTTTTAGCAAAAGTGACCTTGTCTAGTTCACTTCATGCACCCCCCTCAGTGCCTCTGCCCTTGGCATCAATGACTGATTTATCAAGCCATCTCACATAAAGCTTTTCCCCTGATAAGTAATATGTTTAGATTATTTTATATGAAGTTTCTTGTACTGACATCATAAAGACATTTTTCCAGGGTGTTTAAGTGTTTATGATTGCAGGACTCAGCTCCACATTCTTTCAGAAACAGGAAGGTTCACTAAAGCAGACCATTACTGGCGTTGTTCATCACTTACTATTTGTTTTGTTTTTGTTTTGTTTTTTAGGCGAGTTTGGGTTTGGTATCTACTTTCTTTTCCTTTTTTTTTTTTTAGTTTTACATTATGATTTTATTATGTGTTTTCACCTAGAATACTACAGCAGTGATGGTATATCTTGTGTGCTCAGTCACCTGATAATCATTTCCCCCATTACGCCTGATGTTCACTGTTTCTTGGAAAAAAATATTTATCATTTGAGTTGAACTTTATTTCAGAAACTTAACATAACTGAGCATACATTAATAACATGATTCTTGTAAAACTGTTTGAAAATACCAGAAGTGATAAAGAAGAATATGTGTTACATAAGAGCAGAGTGTAATGGAAACTTATAAGAACAAGGCTTGATCAATTACAGGCTCCACTGGTCTCTACATATTTTATTCATCCCTTCTTGTTTTTTTTCCAGTAAAAAGCTGGAAAATATTCTGTATTTTCCTTTTGGAAAATACAACAAGTCCCCATGATGGCCAGTCTACCTAGTCTTCTGTGTCCTTTGATTTTATTACCTACAATTCACTTACAGTTTGTTTTGAATGCACCTGTAACCTTGTCTTCTGGAAAGTTTCTCCCTCTGGCTTTTTTCTCTCTGTTCTGTTGTTTAAGAAGATACTGCTCTCATTGGCTGTGTTGTGTCTCTCCTTTCAATTTTTGCAGTGCTTTCTTAGATCTACCTAACCACTTTCTCTTTGAGATATCTCAGATTTTATATGCCTCCAATGTTATTTTGAGGGAACCTACTGTACTTTACATATATGTTTGACATGTTTCATGTGCACAGACTACTATTATCCATCAAGACTCATAGACATGTTGCCTGACTCCAGAGACATATTTTTATAGAAGTGGTAGGATTAGCCCCAATTTTATGAACATACCTTTTTCAAAGCACAAAATAATTCAGTGGTCTCTCTTTTCTGGTTTGGCATCTTAGTACATGAAATTCTCACAATCTACCTTCTAATGCATTTGGATCTTGTCTTCAGTTAATCATTCTAGAGCAATGTTTTGTTTACTGTTGAATGTTGCTAAATAGTTCATCACGTTTTGATGGAGGTATTCTGGATCAGTGGGTATAATTTCAGATACAAGTTCTACACATACATGTATTATTTTTTCAAAGTTTCAGTCTCCCCTCATCTTATAGAAGAGGATGCTAATTTATGCACTGTTCTAAAAAATAAATATATATGCAAAATTACAGTTACAAAATAATTTCATTTTATTCCATCTTTATTCAGATTATTTCAGCCTAAATTAACTAAAGACTATCCCCCCAAATAGTCATCTCATTTGGCTCCTAAAGACACAGTATTAGTTCAAGAATGTTACAAAACAATCTTTTGCTTACAGCAAATTTTACAGTATGAATAATGTTCATTTTCAGACCCAGATTTTTGTCTTTTTGATTTATAGTATTAACTTAAGGTCACAGAATTCTGTGAACCAGAGTCTTTCTGGTCACCGTATAATTATAACTTTCATCCTCTGTTTACCAGGGGATAGTGAATTCATTTTGTTAAGATGAGATCTGGCATGAACCTTACTCCAGGCTTCACTAAGCAAACATAGCTCCCCTCCTTTTTTGAGGTTTCACTAAATTAGATTTACAAACTGGACATAATTAAAAGCTTTAGAATACCAAGGAAAAGGCAGATTTGAGGGAGATGGAGATTTTCTTTTAAGAATGTTTGACTGAAACCAAAATAAAAAGAAAACTGAAGAGAAGGGTTGTTAATGTAATTTTTTTCTAAGTTGATTTTCTTATAGCTAATCTGCATGCTTTTGTATGGCTTGCCAGTCCAATGTAAAGGCCAAATCCCTAAAGATAAACAGGATTTGGGAGGCTGCCTGCTCAGAAATTCAAGGATTAACCTTCACTGTGTTCTTGACTTGCTACTTTCAGTCTAGGTGGGTCCCATCTTCTGTGCCTCAAAAAAATTGGTTTCAGTTTATATACACCAAGGGCTTCTCAGGTGGCTTAGTGGTAAAGAATCTGCCTACCAATTCAGGAGACCTGGGTTTGATCCCTGGGTCAGGAAGATTCCCTGGAGGAGGAAATAGTAACCCACTCCAGTATTCTTGACTGGATAATCCCATGGATAGAGGAGCCTGGCAGGCTACAGTTCATGGGGTCGCAAAGAGTTGGACATGACTTAGCAACTGAGATGCTTGCAGGCAGTTCTAAGGCAAATCAAAAGAGTAACTTTGTACTTTCCATGATGGCACAGTAGATAGAACAGCCTGGCCTTTCAAGTTGGTGGGCTTAGATTTGATTTCTGATAAGGCAGTGTAACCCACTGAGAGAGCACAGGTAAATTGCTCAGGCCATTTGAACTTTAGGTGCCTCATCTATGAAAAGAAAATAAAAATATCTAATTTATCTTGCAAGGATATTGCATGAAACATATATACAGGGTGACCATGTAATTTATCATCTAAATCAAAAATACATTTGAGAGTAAAAGTGGCATTTTTAAAAATTATGCCAAGGCAATAGCAGTAAAATAAGGCTCTCCTGGCAAAACAAAAATATAATATAACATAATATAATGTAATGCAATATAATTATGTGCATGCTAAGTTGCTTCAGTTGTGTCTACTCTTTGCAACATTATGGACTATAGCCCACCAGGATCCTCTGTCCATGGAATTCTCCAGGCAAGCATACGGGAGTGGGTTGCCATGCCCTCCTCAAGGGGATCTTCCTAATCCAAGGGTTGAACCCCACGTCTCTTACTGGCAGGTGGGTTCTTTACCACTAGTGCCACCTGGGAAACCCTATAATGTAATTACTATATATATTAAATATAACATAATATATATGATATTTATCATAATACAAGGAGCCTGGTACATTGTAGCATATGGTGTCAATTTCTTTACCTTTTATTTGGAACATTTATAGTTTTTAAAACACTTTTATATATAGCATGGGATTTTATAATCACAGCAGTCTTGTAAGGTATATTTACTTGTTCTGCTTTTACAAATAAAACCACTGGAGCTCAGAGAGCATAATTTCCTTGCTTTAAATTCTTTGGAAAGTTGCAGAGGTAGGACTCAAATCTAATTCTTACCATTTCAAGTGTAGAGTATTGTATTTCCCTATACCACAATTTCTCCCAAAGAGCTTGTAAACACACTTTCTGTGTAATTTTGGGCTCATGTGGCTGGTATAATTTTTTCTAAGACCACCTAATTTCAATCTCCAATCGTATTCTGTTTTCTGACATAAACTTAAAATAGCCAATTTTTATGCGTTTAGTCTGAAACTTCAGATTTTTTGCAGTGGACTTAGAGTCCACTGTGGGGTTTTGTTGTGATGTGGAAGATATTAATGCATGGATTTCCATCAAGCACTGGAAGTTCTTCACCATTGTCCCTGTAGGTGTCTGCTGGCATTGATATTCAGGCAGGTTCATCCCTCTGGGCTCTCTAACCATCTCATCCTCTGGTTAGAGAGTACAGAGGGATAGCATCACCAACTCAGTGGACATGAATTTGAGGAAACTCCAGGAGATGGTGAAGGACAGGGAAGCCTAGCGTGCTGCAGTCCATGGGGTCACAAAGAGTTGGACACAATGGAGAGACTGAACAACAAAACAAAAAGAGTACGTAGTTTATATATATACGTATGGGCTTCCCTAGTGGCTCAGATGGTAAAGAATTTGCTTGTAATACAGGAGACTCAGGTTCAGTCCCCGGGTTGGGAAGATCCCCTGGAGGAGGGCATGGAAACCCACTCTAGTATTCTTGCCTGGAGAATTCCATGGACAGAGGAACCTGACAAGCTACAGTCCATGGGGTCACAAAGAGTAGGACACGACTGAATGACTAACACTAATATATATATACATATATATGTTATATATATTCACATTCACATATAAATATATATTCATATATATATATATGTCCCCAAAATATTTTTTCACATAATCTGTGAAATTAGGTAATATGAGAAACTTGAGTCATAAAAAGCTAAGTAAAACTAAAAATGAATTATTAAATACTTGTTAATTGAACTGTTTCTAGTCCTAAGATGCCACTATTGGTCAGGGAAATCCATTTTGCATCGCCCACATGAAAAATGCTGGAATATATATAACATACGGCTGAGCTAAAAGAATAGTAAGAGAGTACTGAAGAGGCAGAAATAACAATAAGATCAAGAAGCCCTGGAATCTACTTATCCTGTAAAAAAATCTAAATTGCAATCTGATTTCAGTCCTGAAATGTAAAGAGCTTCTAAATCATCACTTTTATCCTTACAACAACAACAACAAAAAGCTGAACACACAAAGTTAATTACTTTTTCTGGTCCAACCAAAAAAGTGAAGTTGGTAAGCAATATACCATATTCTGAAATCTAGAAAGACAAGTACAGAAAATGATATCTAAGATTAGCTTACCTGGACATAAGCTAATGGAACTATCTCATGAACAGGCAAGAGAAGAGAAGTCACAGAATCATAGAGGTACAAAAAAACACTTGACAAAATCCAACACTCATTCATGCTGAAAACTCTCAGCAACCTAGGAATAGAGAGGAACTTCCTCAACTTAAAGAAGAATATCCACAAAAAACCAACAGCAAACATTATAATTAATGATGAGACACTAGAAGTTTTCTTGCTAAAATCAAAAACAAGGGAAAAAATGATTCTTTTCACCACTCCTTTTCCACAGTGTAGAATGTTCTAGAAAATGCAATAAGGCAAGAAAAGAGTAGAAATAGATTGGAAAGAAAGAAATAAACTGTCTTTGTTCACAATGACATCATCATATATGTAGAAAATCTCCAAAAGTAGACAAAAAGAAAGAAACCTCTTGGATATAATAAATGATTATAGCAAGGTTGCAGCATATGAGATTAAAATACAAAAGTCCATTGTCTTCCTTTATACCAGCAATGTGCTTAGTTGCTCAGTCATGTCCTACTCTCTGCAACCCCATGGACTATAGCCTGTCAGGCTCTTCTGTCCATGGGGATTCTCCAGGCAAGAATACTGAAGTGGGTTTCCATGTCCTCCTCCAGAGGATCTTCTCAACCCAGGAATTGAACCAGGGTCTTCTGCATTGCAGGCAGATTCTTTACCATCTAAGCCACCAGGGAAGCCCTTATACTAACAAAGAACAAGTGGGATTTGAAACTAAAAGCATAATATAATTTTTATTAGCACCCCAAAAATGAAACAATTGAGTAGATGCATAATAAATATGTTTATGATGTATAGGAGAAAACTACTAAACTCTGATTTTAAAAACCCAAAACTAAAAAACTCCATGTTTATGGATAGGAAGACTCAATATTGTCAAGATGACAGTTTTCCTCAACTCAACCTAAAGATTCACTACAGTACCATTCAAAGTCTCAAGGCTATTTTGTGAACATAGACAAACTAATCCTAAAGTTTATGTGGTGAGGGAAAAGACCCAGAATAGCCAACACAGTACTGAAGGAGAACCAAATTGAACTGATACCACCCGACTTCAAGATTTACTATAACCTGAAACAATGGAGGAGGCTTCCCAGATGGCTCAGTGGCAAAGAATCCATCTGTCAATGCAGAGACTCAGATGTGGGTTCGATCTCTGGACTGGGAAGTTCCCCTGGAGAAGGAAATGGCAACCCACTCAAGTATTCTTGCCTGGAGATTTCCATGAACAAAGGAGCCTGGCGGGCTACCGTCCATGGCATTGCAAAAAAGTCAGAAACAACTTAGCAACCAAACACAACAGAATCCTACTACAATCCAGCAATTGTACTCCTAAATATTCACCCAAATTGTCTGGTAACTTCTGTTACATAAATACCTTCATGTGAGTATTCATGATCAAAACATAATTGCCAAAAATTGGAAGCATCCAAGATGTTCCTCAGTTGGTGACTGGATAAACTATAGTATACCCATACAATGGAATAAGCTCACAAGCCAGGGCCCGACACTGAAGAAGTTAAAATGCACATTGCTAGGGAAAGATGTCAGACTGAAAAGGTCACATAGAATTCCAATTATGACTTGACACATTTACTAGTGGATAGGAGTGAAGGAGCAGTCATTCTGTCTTTTTATTTTTTCTTCTGTAGTACTAAAATAGCTCCTTCACCAGTCCTCCTATCTCCAGCTTTACCTACATCCCCCTAGTTCATCTTGGCACTGAAACAGCAGTGACCTTTGTAAAACAAAAAGCCATCATATCATCTTTGTGTTTATACTATGTTAATGGCTTCTCATCATCTTACACTGTCTTAGCTTGGTATCATTTTAAACCTAATTGGAAATGTCTTAGCTCTTTATAATGTGGGTCCTTTTCCAGTCCAATCACTCACAGCTCCTATTAATTACACTCTTATTTTGCCAGGCTCTAGTTCTCCATGTACATTGTGACTTTTTAAGGCCCCATGTTTTGGTTTTATCTTATGAGGTTATGAAGGTACCTGTAGGAGTGATGATGGGGCTACAAATGGAGACACCCAACTGCTAGAGGTGAGACCCCTAGATTAGAGTCATAGGCACAGCCTCTTATTTAAGGTTATTAATTTCAGTTCAGTTCAGTTCCTCAGTCGTGTCCAACTCTTTGTGACCCCATGAACTGCAGCACTCCAGGCTTCCATGTCCATCACCAACTCCCGGAGCCTGCCCAAACTCATATCCATTGAGTCGGTGATGCCATCTAACCATCTCATCCTCTGTCATCCCCTTCTCCTCCTGCCCTCAATCTCTCCCAGCATCAGGGTCTTTTCAAATGAGTCAGTTCTTCATATCAGGTGGCCAAAGCATTGGAGTTTCAGCTTCAACATCAGTCCCTCAATGAACACCCAGGACTGATCTCCTTGAGGATGGACTGGTTGAATCTCCTTGCAATCCAAGAGACTCTCGAGTCTTCTCCAATACCACAGTTCAAAAGCATCAATTCTTCAGCACTCAGCTTTCTTTATAGTCCAACTCTCACATCCATACATGACTAGTGGAAAAACCATAGCCTTGACTAGATGGACCTTTGTTGGCCAAGTAATGTCTCTGCTTTTTAATATGCTGTCTAGGTTGGTCATAACTTTCCTTCCAAGGAGTAAGCGTCTTTTAATTTCATGGCTGCAGTCACCATCTGCAGTGATTTTGGAGCCCAGAAAAATAAAGTCAGCCACTGTTTCCTCTGTTTCCCCATCTATTTGCCATGAAGTGATGGGACTGGATGCCATGATCTTAGCCCATATAGGCAGGAGGCAAAATGAGTCTGGAGCAGAGGCCATGTGAAAGCAGAATAAATTGCAAGATACTTGGTTCTTTATAAAAGAAGGCATTCGGTGGGGATCATATGAGATATTCTTCTGCTTGTCTGGGATACTGAGTCACTCTGAATCACTTTAATGCTCCCACAAATTCTATACATTTCCAGTTGCCAATTTCTTGGGTGTTCTAGTAATACAAGCACAGGAAAAGAAACTCAGAAATTAACACCAAACGTGTTCCTCTTCCAAAAATGAGTAAAAATTAAAAATTCAAAGTTTATGACCAAATCCTTTGATAAATTTAGAAAAAACCCTTTATATAAGATACATAATTCTATTTCAATATAGTGCCTTGGTATGAAATATTATTCTAATGAAAATAATTATAAATTGTTAAATTAAAAACTATAGCCTAGGAAATTTAGTGACTTATTTCTTAAGCATCACTTACAATTACATTATAGTTGAAATGAATAATAATTTCCAACTTATATAAAGCTGGTTTGAATTCCTTGGCACAGAATCCAAAGCTTTTCACTTATTACCTTTCAAATACAAACTAGGAAACAAAACCAAATCAGTTGATTACCATATTTCAAAGTTAACTTCTCTTGTTTCTATTTTCAAGTTAAATTCAGGAAGAATTTATTGTTAGTCAATCATACAAGCTAATTTTTAATTTAAAATTAAGGGGTTTTTTTGATTTTGCATTCTTTATAAGCATCCTCAAACCTCTACTGTCTATCAAACATTAAGTATTACAAGTCATGGTCCTGCCATTTTCCCCATTCTGATTTGTCATCCTAAAGCCCTATTGTCAGTACCAAATCCTTCCCTTACCATTCCATAGCAAAATAAGTCAATTTTCAAGACTTGAAATGCACTGAAGCTAGACTCCGTGGCTAGGTTTCCAGATACAAAAGCATCTCTAATAATTCTTGAAGATTATACCATTTATCTTTAAGAATTTCCCTGTATAGAGAACTGACATTAATTTTGTAACTCTTTCTCAAAGTGATATTTTTGTCAGAATACAGGACAAGTCAAAATTTTCAGGCTTAAACAAATAATAATTTAAAAGCAATACTTAGACCCCCATCTGGAACCAATTTACTTCTCATCTGAACTTCTGGCATTATAAAGCACCCACTTTTATATTGCATTAATTTTAAATTTCCATTAAATTGCTCAATTTCCATGTTTTTATGGAGCTTCAATTTTTTAATTTCAGTTTATTTTGACCACCACAGGAAATGGAGCAGGGAGTAAAGGATTGGGGGTGGTACTGCTTCAGAAACTATATGAACAAATTTTTGTCCTCTGATTTGACCTGTTCAGTTTTTTAGTTCGGCTAGAAATTTGAGGAGTTGACATGGAGAAGAAAATAGGAAGTGAAAGAATGAGAGAACCAATTCAGCGTTAAGATGAGACTGAAGATAGAGTTCTGTGCTCAGTCCTCTGTTCTTATTTTAAACTTTCTACATGGGGCATCTTAACCATGTCCTTTGCATTTGCAAATCCCTAGATCATTCTAGCAGTGATCAGTTCTGTTCAGCTTCATGCTGTGATGTCAGCTGCCTGTGGGACAATGCTTACCTATAACTGGGATATGACAGGTATTTAATAGACATACATTGAATGTATGATAGATGAGTGAATGAATGAAAGGATATAAGATAGATGGATGGATGGATGGATGGATGGAAGGAGAGATAGTATTTCTCTTCCTGGATATTGTCATTAATGTCTCACATTCAAGTCCAATCTCACCTGCTCCTAACTGATTTTTTCATTATATTCTGCCTCAGAGAATAGTGCTACTCCTATACTTTTATTCCGGATGGACCAGTCCCTCTATCACTCTCTACAGCTAGTCAGTGAACAGTTTCTATAGGTAACCAGCTCAAATTAGGCCACCTTTCTACTCAGAATCTGTGTGCCCATAGACTTCAGAGTAAAATTCAAGCTCTTCAACGTGATGTATAAGCTCCTCACAAACTACCCCCTACATAGTTCCACCCACATACCACTCAACCTACCCTGAGCCACTTGCACTCCTAAACCAACCAGAGTCTCTCATGTCTAGGCCTTTGAACATGATGCTCTTTGCTCACAGTGCTCTCCCTAAGTTAGCAAACTTTCAATTATCCAAGACTCAGCTCTCAATTTAGGTCTAATATGAAGTCACTGCAAAGATCTTGCTTAGGGAATCCTCTCAATCTTGCTTTCTTTCATGTCTAGCACAGTGATCAATAAATATTTAATGATTAAATAAATGTGTTTAAAACTCATATCTGTGGGGAGGAGAGAAAGACTTAATGAGAGAACCAGATGGAGAAGCATTTGAAAATTACTGAATTTAGATATTAGTAATTCTATCTGAAATCTGAATTCTGTGTATACATTTCTTGCTCTGAACCCCTCTGTAAGATC
The DNA here is from genome assembly GCF_000754665.1 of Bison bison bison. Taxonomy (NCBI): domain Eukaryota; kingdom Metazoa; phylum Chordata; class Mammalia; order Artiodactyla; family Bovidae; genus Bison; species Bison bison. The sequence continues at coordinate 5,719,623 of NW_011494962.1, read as the reverse complement.
TGACATCTCAGAAGATAAAACAGAATATATAAATGTGTATAACAAAATCACTTTGCTGGGCAGCAAAAATTAACACAACATTGTAAATCAACTATACTTCAATAAAATTTTCAAAAATTACAAAAAAACCCCCTGACATTTCAAGTCGCACAATTTCCTGGTGCTTTTTTGACATCTCATTTCCAGTCCAGCCTATCTCTATCCCTTTTCGGTTAAATTTCTCAGTTCAGAAAGCGCTTTTAGCCCCTTTGAATAGGGGTCCTAAGATTCCACAGTGCCATATTCTTGGTTTCAGCCATCACTTACAACTGTTAAGCCCCGATTTCAAAGAAGTGTGCTGGCCTCCACAGGTCTTTCTAGATCAATTCTCTGTGCTGAGATTTGCATAGTTTTCTCCTTGATTTGAGGCACAGTGGCCCATGTTTCTTGGGGGAGGTTAGTGTAGTCACAGAAAGAGAAGACTGCTAAAAGGAAGAACAGAACCTTGGGTTGGTGGTTCAAGAGAGACCCAGGAGTAAGGTACAGAAGTGTCAGATCCAGGTGGGATGGAGGTGGGGAGAATAAGGGAATTTGATTTGGAAGCTTAATTTGACAGGAGGATGATAGAGGTCCAGGTGAGGGAGGAAGAAGATAAAACTGAACTTCCTCTTACCCTTTAGCCAAACCCCATCCATCTTGAAGATGGAACAGAAGCAGTCACAGGATTGACAATTTATACATATTACTCTGATTTTGTCTCTTACACTTTCCTTTCTGGAAAACACAAGGCTTTCTCACTTTGAGGCACTTAAGTTGGTTAAACTCACCTCAGTCTGGCCTCCTTTCATTTACCTGGGCATCATAACAGGACTCAAATTAGATAATACTCTAAATTAGCCGCATGTCTTTTGATTTTTCCTGGAATATGCAAAAGTACAAATTCTAAGCTTCTCAAAAATAGGAACTGCATCTTATTTTCTGTGCTGTCCCCTTTGCTGCCTACCATGTTCCCTGACACCCCATTTGCGTCACTGAAAGAAGGAACTTGTTAATGACAGAGGAAATGAGTAAGAAAACAGTTGTTTATCACATACTAATTTATGTCTGTATCATTACATACCTGTTTTTTTTCCCCTTTGCTGCATCTTTTAAAGACCTTTTCAAGAGAAAAACAAAGATCTTATTTATGTAAAAGTTTCCTTCTTGCATCTTGAAATTGATATTCTCTTTCTATGTTGCCATGGTTTCTGCTCATGGATATTCCCTCCACTCTGGATGAAGAAATCTAGTCAAAAAATGCACTTTTCAAAGCATGCTTCTTTGTCAGATGTAAGCTCATAGGGAAAAAAATTTAAACCATTCAGAATTAAATCATATTCATAGAAATATTAAAATATAGTGGTAAATATTGGACATTAGAAAAAGCATGCATTTTAGAGTAAATGAACCCAGTTCAATCCAGTTCTGTCACTTGCCTGCTCTGCAAAACAGACATGTTTATTACTTTTCAGTTCAGGTCTCTTATGTGTAAAATAGGAACATTAATTCCTACTTTTGAGAGTGCTTATGAGAAATAAATAAGCTTGTAGTCAATATTCAATATAAACTCCCTTTTGGTAGTTACCATTCCAGAAATCCCATTAATGTCTTTATTTAAATAATAGCTAAAATCTACTTAATGGTGTTCCTAAAAGTATATATACTTTAATCCAACAGCTCATATAGTTATTAACTGGGTACTGAGTTCTAAAAAATTAATTTATTCAGCAATAAGCTGTCTACCCAGATCTAGAGTAGAACTCAACCTGCTTTTGTAAATAAGCTCATTTTTATTTCTCTGAAGCTTATGACCACTGAAGGTTTGGTGTTAGGGGTGATGGTAATAAGAGGTCTAGGACAGTGGTTCCCTCTGGCCCAAAAGAAGGGACCTGGTGGGTCTTGAGGTTGACCAATCAGATTTTCAATAGGCATCGGAACTAGGCATTGAACCTGAGAAGTGATGCCTTATAGTCAATGGAAGTTCCACCGTAAAGAAGATTTTTGCAAATAATAAAAGCACACTAGAGTACTGACTTGAGTACAGTAGTAATATGGGGGTCAAATAGTTTATCCAGATTTTAATTGTTTCCTCACTCATCTGTTTAAATATTTATTGAGCACATATTATGTATCAGGCAGTATTCCAGCCCCAGGAGACAAAGGGGAACAAGGCTTAATCTCTGACCTCAGATTATTCACAATTTGTAAGACATACAGGAATATAAGTGAATATTTTGTATGGCAGTTGTGCACATTCTATAATAGAGAAGAAACAAATGACAATTTCGTATCGCCATGGGCAGTGATTATGGCTTGGGAAAGTCAAGGAAAAGGAAGTGATATTTCACTAGTTACTATAAATAGAAATGCTCTGGTGAGCAGTAACTATTTATGAGTTCATTGCTTTCTAAATACATATTTCAATATCCCTTTCTTTGATTTAGTTCCATTCTGGGTTACCTACATAATATGCTTACTAGGTTTTAGCTTCTTTGGGCAGGGTGAAAAATTTTAAAAAAGGACCAGCCTGGAATCATTTATGTGCTGTGCTGAGTTGCTCAGTCATGTCTGACTCTCTTGTGGCCCCGTGGACTATAGCCCACCAGGCTCCTCTGTGGGGATTCTCCAGGCCAGAATACTGCAGTGGGTTGCCATGCCCTTTTCCAGATGATCTTCCCAACCCAGGGATCGAACCCAAGTCTCCCACATTTCAGGCAGATTCTTTACCATCAGACCCACCAAGGAAGCCCAAGAAAACTGGACTGGGTAGCCTATCCCTTCTCCAGGGGATCTTCGCAACCCAGGAATCAAACTGGGGTATCCTGCATTGTTGGAGCATTCTTTATAAGCTGAGCTACCAGGGAAGCCCTGAAATCATTTACATAACACTCAAGTGAGGATCTCTGCATTGTATGTAAAATTGTAATAAATAGGTGGCAAAGGGGGTGACAGAGGATGAGATGATTGGACGGCATCGCTGACTCAGTGGACATGAATTTCAGCAAACTCCAGGAGACAGTGAAGGACAGGGAAGCCTGGCATGCTGCAGTCCATGCTACAAAGAGTCGGACCCAACTGAGTGACTGAACAACAAAAACAACCACCAACTACATTCAGATGAAGCGAAATATACCATGAAGATGATTGCATTGTCTATGTGTTAGAATGAAAAGAGTGGGTCACTGCTTCATACGGAAGTGATAAAAGAAGCCCAGGAATGTTCAGAAGCATGTGTCTAGAAACTCACTTTTTTCTAGAGACATTTCAAGCCTTTATTTTCACCACAGTTTTGATCCCTTTTTTGTCACAAAAGCAGTGTTAGGTAACAAAAGAATGTATTTTCTTCAAAATGGAACCTATATGTAAAATACATACAACTTTCTCCCAGAAATTTTTCAGATTAAGAGTTTAGTAACAGAAGAGGTGGACGCCAATAAGAGTTTCCAGTGGCAAATTCCTCATCCGTATTTAAAAAAGAAAAAGAAGCATCATCATACACTGAATGAATGAGGGTGACACACTGAAAGAATGTGGCTCCTGGTGTCAGACAGGAGTTGGCACACATTTCAGGAAGGAATGTAACTAATCTGAGCTTCAGTTTCTTCTGTGAGGTACACACATACCTGTATATAGGTGTATCTCTATGCATAGTCACATCCTGTACTGTATGCGTCCCATGCTGTGGAGCAATGAAGAGTAAAGATAAACATGTAAAGATATAGCACAGCACCGACCTGAGAGCACACACTCAATAAACAAAACTTGATAACAACATGGACAAAAACTGCACTGTTTTTTGACTCTTTTCCCGTTATAATCTTTATGATATTGTTTAGATTGGTGTTGTGCTTAGTAGAGTGAGAAAACAATTCCCAAGTGGTATTGAATTCTTTCATCCTTTTCCATTATTTTTCAAATACTTTACTTATTGTGGTATCTTCCCTATATATCATAAAATTCAAGCTGAAAGCAATTTAGTATTGATTTTTGCCACCCATTTAATCTTGGTAATCACCATTTCTTCTCATTTTTGCTGGCCAAGTGGTTACGTTGTAAGTAGTGTGATGAAGTGCAGAGGAGGAGGAAGAAGAAAAGAGATATTCTATCTTCTATGCGTTACAATATTGAGAAGTTTCACATTTAAGATACTGTGTAAGTTTATTATAATGTCTTTTCATGGTTTTTAATCTTTTCTATTCATTTAAACACTGAAAAAATTGGTTGCAAAAAAATTAAAAAAATAATTCAGATAACAAGTGGTAAATATACTTACAACCCAGAATGGACTTTTATTGTGCTAATATCGCCCATATTTCCTTTCTTTTCCTATAACAAAATTTTTAGTTTTTCACAGAATGATTAAAATTTTTTGTGAAGTAATTGTCCTAAATTTAGTAGACTCTTGTAGAAAGTCATTTAAAATTATTTAAAAGTTACCTGGTTTTACAACTTGGAAGTAAATATATTTTTTAATGAAAGTCCTACAGGTTACAAACAAAAACCACATACATCACTTAACACATATTATTCATGATAAGTTTTCATTATGATGTGAATAGACAAGATAATAAGCACCATCTTAGCATATATGACATCAAGGATTTTCACTCAGTGTGTTACCAGGATCAATGGCAAGTTCAAAAGTTATCCAAAATGGCAGGTGAAAATTAGTATTCCTTGAAGTACTCTCAATTGAAGCAGAAATTCTTTTCTTATCCTAAAAATTCTGACCTAGCCATTTAAAACACTTTTCAGCTGAATTCTTTTCTTCAATCAATTGCCCAAAATTCTATAAGCACATGGTAACTTTCCTATAATAAATGCTTATTCTTATATGCTGCTGAGCTTTGAAATATATTTGTTACTTGGCAATTCCTAATTGATACAGAAAGGAAAGCTTTCATACAGGAGGTTATATTTGGGTTAAATTTTGAAGGACAATTAGGATTTCACTAGTTGGATAAAGACTTTCAAAGCAGCAGTAACAATGTGATTAGAAGCATTAAGAGATGAATCTGTATGTTCGTTTAGTACAGTGAGTGTCCTGAGGTGATGTAAGGAGTGCTGTGAAAAGTGACTGAAATTCATGTTGCAGAGGAGATGAGAGTGAGGATCCACAAACTACAGGGTGATGCTCTTATCCTTACATTATTCATGAGAAAGCCAGAGTTTGGAGAGGACAAGTAATTGGCAGCTGCTTTAACTGAGAACACATTCAATACACATCCATAAAGAGATAAAAGTTCCTTTCAGACAAAAAGACTATATTTTTAATAATAAGAATACATCCTTAAGAGAATATAGAAATGACAATGATCACAAATATTTAGGGAGTTGAGTACGCCTAAGTGTCTTATGAAACAATTGTATCAGATACCTTGTTAATTAGGCTATTTCATGATTGCATAAGTGAAAAATAATGATATAACAGGACTTTTTTTTTTAAAGAATATGAGCTCAAAAAGTAACCTTTGAAAGTTCTTTCTGAATGTCTTTTGAGGATATCTCTTAACTATTTTTAAAGTGGAATAAAATCATGGGTGTTAGTTTTCATTTACTTTGAAAAGTTCATTTTTTTTTTAAAGCTAGTTTACTGTGCAGATTATATCTGGTCATTTTTCATTTAAAAATATTATTCTAGTCCTTAAAGCTTATACTTCTAATGTCTGCTTCATTGTGATAATGACATCAGGAATTATTCTGAATAACTGGCCCAGCCTTGTTAACCTTTAGAAATAGTTTGACTATTTTAATGTAGAAATTTTACCTGCTAACTCTTGCTTTTAAACAGAATTTTAATCCTATTCATTTATTACCTTGATGTCACTTTTAATAATTTTAATAAATTTCTTTGGATCAAATTCTACTTAGTGAATTTTCCATTTCACTGGAAACTAGCTTTCATTGATAATTATGAAATTTAGTGCCAGGAATACCAAAAATAAACCACATGTAAAGAAGAATTACTCAAGTAGGTTATAATTTAGGCAAAATGAGGAAAATGTTACTCTCTAAATTAGAGATTTTTTACTTATTTAATGGAAAGTTATGGGTTTTAAAGGCAATGGGGAGAAAATAAGATATTTTATAATACAGAGACTTACTTGTAACTAATAAAAAATGTCAAACCTTAAAACTTAGGAAAAAACAAAACCATATGTCAGATTCTTAGTGGAAGTAATTATTATCAATACCAACATTTTACATCAAAAGAAGACCTTTGCTCAGGATTGTTGGGATGGAAACCACAGAATATTTAAAAGATAATTAGATCAATTTTACAGTTTTAATAAACTTTAAGAAATGTAATTTGTATAAGCATCATAAAATAAACATTTCAGCTTGTATATTTACATGACATTTTAGGAAAACATTATAGCATGATTCTGCTATAAATTCTCTTGGGTTAATTTTTCTGCTTATTCTCTCGATGACTGGTTATTACTTAACTATTAAGAGGAGTGAATGGTAGATTGATACATCTTTTTTCTTCTATTCAGCAAGTATTAGTATGTTCAAGTCTACATGTGCCAGACACTAGAAAATAGTGATGAACAAAGCAGATCCCATGCCTTCATGAAATATACATTCTAGAGAAGGAATCAAGTAAAATGATAACAATAATGATAATAACAAAGAAGCATTTTAGTTGTTTTAATTATTAGTAGTAGTGGTGAGGGTGGTGATGTTGATGGTAGATTTATGGAAGGGGAAGGCATGACTGAAGGAAATAATCTAATCAGCTTTGCTCACTATTGTTCATTCTACTTTAGCCGTACTGGCTTGCTTAATGTTCCTTGAGCATATCAAGTGCATATTCCTGTTTTAGGACCTTTGCAATGGCTGTTCCCTCGTTTTGAAATACTATTCCCCCCACATATATTCCCTCATCTCTTTCTTCTATCAGCTTCTCAGCAAGAATTACCCTGGTTACCCAATCTTAAATAGCAACTCTCACACCTTCATCTCCCAATGTGGAATCCCCCTTACCTTACTCTCCCTCTTTTATCCCTTAGCACTTACCACCTCTAACAGACTATATAATTTATTTATTTTTTTAATCTGTCTCCTAGTAGAATATAAGCTTGGTATGTTCAAAAATCTTTGTCTCAATTGTTTACTGGATTATTTGTTGTTGTTGTTCGATCCCTAAGTCATGTCCAGCTTCTTGGGACCACCCCCCCTCCTTGGACTGCAGCACACCAGGCTCCCCAGTCCTTCACTATCTCACGGAGTTTGCTCAGATTCATAGCCATTGAGTCGGTGATGCTATCTAACAATCTTGTCCTCTGCTGCCCTCTTCTCCTTTTGCCTCCTGTATGTCAAATGCTTATCACATGTTATGCAGGCTTCCTAGGTGGCTCAGTGGAAAGAATCCACCTGGCAATTCAGGAGACCCAGGAGACACGGGTTCAATCCCTGGGTCAAGAAGACTCCCCAGAGAAGGAAATGGCAAACCACTCCAGTATTCTTGCCTGAAAAATTCCATGGACAGAGGAGCCTGGTGGGTCACAGTCCATAGGGTTGCAGAGTCAGACATGACTAACTGAGAACACACACAATATGAAAAATATATAGAACCAAAAACTAAAATCATTCAAGAACCATAGCACTTTAGAATTGTTCTGCCTCTACCACTCTGCAGCTTCTAGAAGTATTTCCACAACTACGCAGGGCACGAATAGATTCTTAACTAAGATCTGGACATTTAATAGTGATTTAGTTCTATTCAGTATACTAGGTTTTGAAAGGTAGTGGCATGTCTAAAATATTTTAGAAAGATTTCTTTGAAAAAGTATTAAAGTTTAAATGGTCTAGGAACCAGGGTACTTCAAACTTCAGTTGTATGAGAAATTTTGTTAATTTTAATAGCTCATGGCTTAAAGATGCCAGATAAATGAATTTTGCTAGGTCACAAACTTTCAAGCTAAAACTCCATATTACAACAAAAATGTGAAATGCTTTGAATACTGCAGGCAGTTATGTTTACTAACACTGACAACTGAAAAGCAGAAAAATTCTGTCTAGAGCTTTCTACTTACATGCAAAAAAAAATTTTAAATGACTCAGTCTCAAGAGAGTGAATGGTGACAGACTCTGCAAATTGAAGATAAAACCACAAGTACATGCACTGTGGGAAGTTCCACAGGGTCAGTGGCCTTGCTACTTTTGGCACTGCAAATATTTTGGCTCAAATCCAGCCTCACACTCTGTAATTAGAAAGAACATTGCAGCTTTCGGTCTACAGCCAAGCCACGTATCCTTGTGGTCTGTCTCATGAACTTTTCATTGCTATTTGCACTGCAATCTCTCATATAGGCCACCATGGCAGGGAGTATATACCTCTGTTGATCTTAACAGAGGCAGTAGGAAGAGGAAAGACTGACAGTGCCTTTCAATTAAATAGTCTTGTTTCTCCAAGGAGTATCTTTAGAATACTACATACAGGGCATTTCAGTAAAAATAAATAATGTAATTTCAGTAAACACTGATTCTTTAGTTAGGGTCAATGAGATCCCAGGAAGACCATGAGGGTATTCAAAGGGCTAGTGAGCCTGCTGAAATTATATACTAGACTGTGTGTATATACATTTCTCCAGGGAAAGAACCCAAAGCTTTCATTCTAAAGTATCAGTGATGCTGTCCTCCAAAAATACTTTTTTTTGTAGATTAAAAACCATTGTTTTCACCTATAATACAAGTCTAAGAAAATGTCCAGCATTTGTCCCATCAGTTTTTTAAGAATAATAGAATCCACCTCTCTCAGCATCACTCTTTGTCTGACTCATCTTCTAGTTAAGTGTTAGCCAGATGGCCTCAGCCTTAAAATCAGTATTAGACAATGGAGAAATTACAGGTTTTGGAAATAGCCTTTTTGGAGTCACATCCTGGCTCAGCCACTAACTGGCTAGATGAGCTTAGTTGAATGAGTTAACCTCTCAGAGCCTCAGTTTCCTTATCTGAAAAACGGGATCAATCCTAGTACCTGACTCACAGGGATGAAGTACTGGTCGAGGAGATCATGGAAGTGAGGTGCTTAGCATAAGTCCAGATCCTGATTCTTTCTATAACTACCTCATCAGCTTTACTTTTGATGGGCTTTAATGATTCACTAATAAAATCCTTAATTTTGAATATTTTTATAATACAAATGGGGCTTCCCTGGTGACTCAGTGGTAAAGAATCTGCCTGCAATGCAGGAGATCCAGGTTCAATCCCTGGGTCAGGAAGATCCCCTGGAGGAAGGCATGGCAACCCAATCTAATATTGTTGCCTAGAGAATCCCATGGACAGAGGAGCCTGGCATGGGACAGTCCATAGGGTCGCATAAAGAGTCGGATATGACTGAAGCGATTAAGCAGAAGCAGCAGCGTGACACAAATATCTTTTCATTACAGTAAAAATAATCACATTTTAACTGACCTGTATCAATCATTATCAGTATTCAAACTTTAGATGCCAGTATTGTGATGCTTTATGGTTGAATTCATTGTTTTGCTAAAAATTGAGTATGTGTGCATTTTCGCATTGTGATATTTTCAGCTCCAGGATTAAAGGGAAAAAATCTAAGCTGTTCATTAAGGTACAACAAACCGTTAAAACATTATACCAATTTTTAGGCCACAATATGAAATTTTAAAATATTTGAATAAACATAAATAGATATATTGAGTTTATTTGCCAAAGAACCATAAAACACATATAGTTTTATGGGCTATTCCTCTTTCTGGAAGAGGGTTAAAAGCTATGAAGAAAATTAACAAATTTGATTGAAATGTTGTTCTTTTTTCCCACAGCTCTTGTAGTGAGATTTTTGACCAAACGATTCATCTGGGAATATGATCCCACCCTCGGTAGGTCAAATTTTGTTTCATCCTCCTCTCCAATCAAAGTTTTGACCTGAAAGAAAGAATGACATTCTCTGTTGCAACATTTTTAAGCATCTTGCAGCTGTTTGAGAAGTGCTTTATCAAATCACGCAAAGAGCCCTGTAAGAAGATGGATGTGTGTTGTATGCTGTCTGTGCTTAGAACTCTGCAGGATTTTAATGCATAGGTGAAGAAATCAGGTCAAACCTGAGACAAGAAGGAAATGGGTACAACGTGATGCTCTTCCATCAGGAAATGAGCATCATTCTAGTGGGAGAAAGAGGATGCAATGGGTGTGGCTAATTGGGTATGGGAGAGAAGGGCATGGGGACAAGAGAATAATAGTAATATAAAGCTTGTGAATGCTCATTTTGGGAAAATGTATAAATAAACTATGTTTTTCCCCCCTCTTCTCTCCAATGAATCTGATTTAAGCCTATTCAAAATATAAAAAAGAAGCAAAAGTTGATATCTGTAGATCTTGAAAGTAGCAATAATATTGATGGATGAAGTATTCATCAACTGTATTTTTTGCAGTCCAGAGCAGAGTCCTTATTAGTAAGCTATTTAGTTCTCATCTTCAAAATAACACTGAAAATCCATGGGTTTCAAATTGAGCTTAAGTTTGACTCTGAATTAAGCCTTTGAGTTTTTGTTTGTTATGATTTGGGACCCTAGTTGGTTTTGTAAAGGTCAACATCGTTGAAATCCAGAGGAAGAAGGAAAGGCATACATCATTTTATTACCAAGCACAGAGTCCCAGACCAAGCTGGCCTCACTCAGAATGATGAAATGGGTAAAGATGAGTCCCAGGTTCTTTTCTGCTTTTGTGTTTGTTACTACAGGTTTACACCATCCAGCTTAAAAGGGGGCTTTCTTTGCCCTTGTGAGCTCCTCTCATTGCTTTCACTCATTCATCCCACAAATATGCATTAAATGCCTCTTATGAGTTAAATGATTCTCGATGCTGAGGATAAACCAATAGGCAGAAGGGGAAAGCATGGGCTTTGTTAAACTTACAGTTTAGTGAAGAGAGAAGAGTCAGTAAACAAATATATGTCAAATAGTGATAAGCGCCATGAAGGGAAACTGAACAGGAAAGGGGATAGAGAGTGATCTTATATTTTATTTAACTTCTTAACTTTTTAATCTATAGAATTGATTGTAGTGAGAAGTACAAGGTAAAGATGCAACATTTTTCCCAAAGAGTTGACCAACTGTCCTCCTATGACTTACTAAATTATCTCCACCTTTCCCCACTACTTTCAATGCTACCTTTTAAAAATACATGGAATCATGTACCCAAGGATACAATTCTAGATTTGCTTTTCACACCAATGCCAGTACCACACTTTTGATAACTGTATGTTCCTTAGGACATGTTGATACTCAGTAGAGAAAGCCTTTCTTCTTTACTTTTTAACAGAATTATCTTGACTCCTATCTCTAGTTTATTCTTCCAGGTCAATTTTTAAAACTATATCATAGCATGAAATAATTTTGATTGGAATTGCATTAAAATTATACATTCCTTTGAGAAGATTCACAGCTTTATGATATCCATTCTTTTAATCTAAGAGAATAGTATGTCTCTACATTTATTAGTCTTCTCTGGTTTTGCTTTTAAATAAAACGTTTCTCAACATCAATAATTTTTGACATGGTTTTAGTATAGACACAGTTTAATCTTAAGATGATATATTTGTATCTAAAACATTGAATTTGGTTTGAAAAAAATCATTATCTATTGTTTACCCCATCTATGTAAATGCTTACTCTCCTCCTATAATTTTATTACTTATATAAGCTTTATAAAGATTATAGCCCCTGAGAACCTTAATGATTTGTGGGAGTTTAATAGAAAAATACTAATTTTATTTATTGATGTCAGTACAACTCAACAAAAGATGAAGCTTCTCAAAGATGATCTTAAAAATTTTTGAATGCTGTCTGAGATTTGTTTCAGTAACTAATGTTGCTTTTTAATTAGTCTTAGGTCAACCATTTTCCCTTTGGTTTTATTCCTTCTGAAAAACAAATGCTATTAATAGAAATCTCCTGCACCAGTTATTTGTACCATGGGCTTCCTTCACTATGAATAATGAAACTTTATTGAGTGACCTTGTACTGTTCTGCTCCACAAGAATTGCAGCTGCTAGGCAACAAGGGGGCTCATCTGACTTCAGGCGTATCAGATAGATGACTCACTCCCAGGTGAGGCTTTCATGTAGTCACCCTGGAAACTGGATGTGTGTGTGTGTGTGTGTGTACACTCATATACAAGAAGTCACTAATGTTCTAGCCTAGAGGAGTTCCAATCCATTTGATTCAAGATGAACCAAGCATTTCCTGGGCAAGCGTGCATGTGTGCTAATTCGCATCTGTCATGTCCTACTCTTTTCTACGCTATGGACTGTAGCCTGCCAGGTTCCTCTGTTCATGGGATTTCCCAGGGAAGACTACTGGAGTGGGTTGCCATGCTCTCCTCCAGAGGATCTTATGGACCAAGGGATCAAACCTGAGTCTCTTGTATCTCCTGCATAGGCAGGCAGGTTCTCTACCATTAGTGCCAGCTGGGAAGCACTTCCTGGGCATAACTTCATACTATTAGAGAGTTTCAAGACCACCACCCAAAAGGAAAGCTACCTTTGAAAGCAAAGTAGCTTATTTGTAAAAAAAAAAACAAAACCGTTTTGAATTCTGAATCCAGAGCCGTCCTCGAAAATATAGTGCTGTTTTTCAACCTGTAACAGAATTTTTGCTCCGTGAGAAACTGAAGACTGTGAATGTCCTTCAGCATATTAACAGCCCTGGAATATCTATTGCTCTGAGATAATTCTGTAAAGAAATTGTTTGCTAGTATAAGCACAAGTGATTTTCAAACTTTCAGATTTTTTTTTTAAGGAGAGGAACTCTCATAAGAATTCCAGTTACAGATGGAGGGCTCAGAGGGTGAGGAAGAATTAAAAATTCTAGTGGCACTTCCATTTTCGTATAAGAAGGAACTATTGTTAACATCCACGTGTTTTGAAGGGTATAAACTAAGAAAAAAATCAGTCCTCGACATTGGACAATGTTATTTTTCCTTAAATTTTTCTCATTTCACCATGGACCAGTAAAATCTTTGTCAGAGGTCAGAAGTGGTCTGTGAATTACATGTTTATAATAGCCAGGACATGGAAGCAACCTAGATGTCCATCAGCAGATGAATGGATAAGAAAGCTATGGTACATATACACAATGGAGTATTACTCAGCCATTAAAAAGAATACATTTGAATCAATTCTAATGAGGTGGATGAAACTGGAGCCTATTATACAGAGTGAAGTAAGCCAGAAGGAAAAACACCAATACAGTATACTAACGCATATATATGGAATTTAGAAAGATGGTAACAATAACCCTGTGTACGAGACAGCAAAAGAGACACTGATGTATAGAACAGTCTTATGGACTCTGTGGGAGAGGCAGAGGGTGGGAAGATTTGGGAGAATGGCATTGAAACATGTAAAATATCATGTATGAAACGAGATGCCAGTCCAGGTTCGATGCACAATACTGGATGCTTGGGGCTAGTGCACTGGGACAACCCAGAGGGATGGTATGGGGAGGGAGGAGGGTTCAGGATGGGGAACACATGTATACCTGTGGCGGATTCAGTTTGATATTTGGCAAAACTAATACAATTATGTAAAGTTTAAAAATAAAATAAAATTAATATAAAAAATAAAAAATAAAAAAAAATAAAAACTACCCATTCTCAGATGGTGCTAAAGAATCTGCCTGCCAGTACAGGAGACACAAGAGACTCCGATTTGATCCCTACATTGGGAAGATCCCCTGGAGAAGGAAATGTCAACTCATTCCAGTATTCTAACCTGGGAAATCCCATGGATAGAAGAGAAGAGTCAGACATGACTGAGCACATATACACACAGACATGCAGACACACAGACACACATACGCTGAAGCCTAGAGAATTTGGGACTGGACCACCTAACCAAGAAAACTCCCTGCATGATGGAAGTGGCAGCAGTTTTCTGGGTGCGGAACAGCTTCTGTGTCCTGTTTAGATTCCAAAAGAGCTGAGTATCTACCTACCAGTCATATTACCTTCAGAAAATGCTGATCGTGGTAGAGAATACAAAGACTTAGATCATGTACAGTTGTGGTGTGTGTTTGTGTGCTTGTGTGTGTGCGCACACCTATGTGTGTTGGGGGCAGTTGGAGAGAGAGAGAGGGAGAAACTATCACTACTTAGGAGGCATTGTACTCTGTTTGAATGGATTAAGGCTCAGACACAAATGAGAGTGGGAAGTGGGAGACATATTGGACCCACTGGTGCTCTGATTTTGTGACTGGTTCTCCCTACCTGAACTACAGTTCCGTTTGATTGGAAAAACTCATAATAAGAAAGAGACACACTCAGAACAAATTGTCTCAACTGGATACTAAAGCAGAGGTGCTTAGCCAACTTGCAGAACTGGTTAATATTGGCACAGCAAGGAACTTTGAGATCGTCACTTGGCAAATAATAAAACAAGTCCAATGAAGTCAGTTTATCCAAGATTACGTGGCTATTTTGTGGTTAGATCAGCAATAGAACTCCAGTTAGTACAATTCCCACTCTAGCACAAATCATTACTAACTGTTGTTGTTGTTGCACTAGCCAAATGTCCATATTAATACGTTGAAATTTGCAAAAGAGCTAAATTATAAAAGGATTAATGGTATGAAACATCCCTCTGAGCACCAGTTTCTCTTAGTATGCAAAATATACTTCAGCTTATAAAATTATATGGAATGCAGGTTTTCAATCATGTATCTCTCATATACACTGAACTTGAGATATATATTTAATATGCCTAATTCCATCTTGGACTTCCCTGGTGGCTCAGTCAGTAAAGAATCCACCTGCAATGCAGGAGACTGCCTGCAAAGCAGGAGACCCAGATTCAATCCCTGTGTCAGGAAGATCCCCTGGAGGAGAAAATGGCAACCTACTCCAGTATTCTTGCCTGGAGAATCCCATGGAGAGAGGAGCCTGGCAGGCTACAGTCCAGGGGTCACAAAAAATCGATCACAACTAAATCACTACCACCACCAGCACCACAAATCCATCTTGAAACTAATGTTGATGTTGTTGTTCAGTCACCAAGTCGTGTCCGACTCTGCAACCCCATGGACTGCAGCACACCAGTCTTCCCTGTCCCTCACCATCTCCTGGAGTTTGCCCAAGTTCATGTCCATTGAATCGATGATGCCAACTGTTGATCTTACAGTATCCAATATTTGGTTCATTTTGAAGTATCTCTTAAACAATCATCCCCTTACCCTTCAAGAAAAAAAGACTAAAATAATCATTTTTTTGTGAGTATGAACGAAAAGTATTTCCATTCTCCATTTTTTCTTAACTTTCTTCACAAAAACTTACACATTTTTTCTTAACTTCCAGAATGAATAGTAGAGTTTCATTCCATTCTAACAGTACTTAGTGCATTTTTTAGAATTATCTTCAGAAAAGCTAGCACACCGATGTACATTTTGCCTCTGTAAGCAATATTTCCACTGTTTTGCATGAGGCCATGAGTTCCTAATGAGAGAGAGAAGGGACTTAAAGAAAATATTCTTCCAATGGCGTGAAACCAGCGTTCAGCTTAGATGAAATCACTGCTGCCTCCCGCTGCTGTCTGTGGCCGACATTCCCTCATTTCCTGCCTTTCATCGTTTCATTTCAGTTAACAAACAGCCAAAGAATCACACAACTTCATACCATTTTCTTTATATTTTATTTCCCCCCTACTGTGGCCTTCTGTGGTTGAAATACATATCCTATTTAGCATGGAGGCAACTGAGAAAAATGTCCCTGTCTGTCAGACAACTTGTGGTGCAAAGAGATGGACTAAAGCCCAGAACTCTGTTTTACAGGCTCCAGGGCTGATGCCAGTCCTTTAAAAGGGAAAGCAGCACAAAGGTCACAGCAGAACAGTGGAGAGAGAAACAGAAAGGGCCTGGATCCTGGCATGTGCACTGCCCTCTGGGCTTCTCCTCTCAGAATGGAGCCCAGAAGATGAAAAGGAAATAATTGAGAGAACGCTTAGAAATGAGTAGTGGCTGTCAGTGGTATTTTAGAGCATTCAATTATACAAAACAATAATCTCCCATTTAACGTAACAGAGGGGAGTGGAATGATTTAGAATTGAGAATCATACATACCCTGTAAGGATTACATATTACAGGAGAATGATGATAATATAAAATACACTTATTAAAATATATTGAACATAATCTCATTTTCATTTTTTTAATTGACAAATAGTCACTTACAAAATTATATTAGTTTCAGGTGTACAACATAGTGATTTGATATTTTATAGATTACACACTATATAAAGTTATTATAAAATATTGGTTATATTCTCTGTGCTGTACAGTTATTTACAATAGCCAAAATAAAGAAGCAACCTAAATGTCCACTGACAGATGAATGGATAAAGAAGAGGTGAGATATATACACGTACACATGCAGGCAATGGAATATTGCTCGGCCATGAAAAAAGAATTGAATCTTGCCATTTGCCACAACATCGATAGACCTGCTTAGTGAAATAAGTTAGATAGAGACAAATACTATATCTTATCACTTAAATGTGGAGTCTAAAAAAAAATAAAACAAACATAACCTCATTTTAAACTTTTATTTTTCAGAAAATACATCTGCAGTGTGTCGTGCCTTTGTGAATGATGACCACATAAGACTGATGGCTAGGTTACACTACTTAGTTAAGCTTCCTTTCTGTGATTTGTATTTTGAGTAGGAGATTAGATTTACAGCAAAGTAACACAAAACTGTGGTCAAGAAAGAACTATAAGATAGTTGATGAGTTGAAAAAATGAAAGAAACATGAGACATATAATAGATAATAGGTAGGTAGATAGATTATAGGAAAAAATAAAAGCAATGGCTTACCGGTTACCCCTTTAGGAAAGAAATTTCTAGGTTTATTTAGTTGGTTGATTGGTTAGTAACTTGAGTACTTCAGGGGCAAATAATTGAGTTAATACTTAAGTCAATCATGCTGCTCTGTTCCCAGCACCATGTCATGTGTATGTGAAGGCTTTCTATTTCTTCACTTTATTTTTCCTGCATCCCCTATTCTGACACCATTGCCTTCCTCTGTTCCCAAAGGCATAAAATCTAATACAGTTGATACTTAGCACAGTGGTTCAAAATCTACATTCCCAAAGCCAGTCTTCTGAGCTCCAGTCTTAACTGTACCATTTACCACTTAACATCTGTGTGACCTTCGGCAACTTATTAAATGTTGCTGTGCCTCAGTTTCTTCACATAAAATAGATCTGATAGTATTACATACTTCATGAAATATTTGTAAGGAATAAATAAGTTAACATGAGTAAGGCATTTAGAACAATTTGTGTTCAAAGGGTAAGCAGTATGTGTTAGTTATTAAATATTTTTTAAAAAAATTCTATATATGCACATATTTTAAATTTGTATACATTTTACCATGCTATAGACCTACCTGTAGAGGTACTCATGTGATTTTCTTTTTTTAGTTCTTTAATGTGTTAATTGCACTGATAGTTATAAACACTTTGTATTCCTGAAATAAACTCTACTATTTTATAATGTATTTTTCTTATTATACTGTTGGATTCAACTGGATATTACTTTTTTAGAATTTTTGAATCTATGTTCAAAAATAAAATGAACCTACATTTTTTTTTTTCTCTTCTCTTCTTATTACTTTTCTAACATTTCTTGTTGCAATTCATAGTGGGTAGCTATCCCTTTCTTTTTCCCCTAGAACAACTTGTTTAATGTTTAATAGAAATCTATAAAGCCAATTGGGTAGTCATTTTTTCTCATAAGAAATCTACAGTTAACATTTAAATTTCACAGGCTATTGACTTAGTTAAGTGTCTTATTTCTCATTGTACCAATCTGTGCATTTTTTCCTCAAAGAATTAATCAGGCTTTGAAATTTGTTTGGTATACAGTTCATAATGTTATTTTATTTCTATTTCACCAGAATGTGTAATTACTTCCTATTTTTATGCTCATTTTTGTTTGATTGCACCTTCTCTCTTAATTTACCAGTTAGTTTTCTCTGATCTTTACCTCTTCCCCCACCTACTTCTTTTAAAATTTTCAAGTGCCATGCTTTGCTTTTGTTAACCTTATCTAATTTTTTCTGCTATTTTTTCTTTTATTTTTCTCATATCTTCTTGGATTTGCTTTGTTTTCCTCTTCTAATTGTTGAGTTGAATAATTTGTTCACTTTTTTCTGTTCTAAATACCTTTTTATTATATCATCATTTGGAATAATACAAGTACATTAACTCCCTCAAACCTGCCTCTGGTGTCTTCCCTCATCTCAACCCTGGTATTTTGGTATCATCTAGAATTATGGTTCTGAATTGCTTCTGGTATAGTCTTATCACTTTGCTTGACTCCATTAGGACCTTGAATTCTGTTTTGCTGATGAGAAGTCCAATGTCAATCTGAATCACGTGCTTTTGTAGGTGATGGACTTTTTTTTCTCTAGATCTTTTAAAATTTCCCTCTTTGTAATTAATATCTTTACATTTTGTCATAATAGGTTGAAATTGGGGCTTTTCCCCTTGTGTGTCCAGTCAGTCCTTTTTTAAAACTTTTATTTATTGAAGTATAGTCAATTTGCAATGTTGTGTTAATTTCTGCTATCTGGCAAAGTGATTCAGTTATACATATGTAAACATTCTTTTTCATATTCTTTTCCCATTATGTAAACCATAATGGGAAATTATGGGAAAACCATAATGGGAAATTATTCACAGAATATCGACTATAGTTCCCTGTGCTATACAGTAGAGCCCTGTTGCTTATCTAGTCTATCCTAATAGTCCTTTTAATGTGAAGTCGTTCAATGGCTCTAGTCCTGGGAAATTCTCAGTGACTACAGCCTTAGCTTCAACTATTTTCCACTCTTCTGTGTATTTTATTCTCTCTTTGAGGCTCATTTTATAGGAGAAAATAACATGTCTATTTCTTTCCCCACCTCATATTTTGCTTTCATACTTTCCTTCTTTTTATCACTTACTAGTATTTTCTGGGAGAATGTTTCACCCTGAACTTCATCAACTCAGTCAATCATGTGTTGAGTACTTTATGTCATTTGTTTCATTTTCATGTAGAGCAACACCATTTTAATGCCTGGTTTTCGTTTCATGTCAGAACCCTCAGAGCCACCTAGTGGTTGTATTCTTCCTGATTTCTCCTGAGCCCAGCAGAGCTTGAAGATTACTCTGATATTATCTTGAAGTGAAAGTGTTAGTCTCAGTCCTGCCAGACTCTTTGCAACCTCTATAGACTCAATAGCCCTCCAGGCTTCTCTGTCCATGGGATTCTCCAGGCAAGAATACTGGAGTGTGGAGCCCTTCCCTTCTCCAGGTGATCTTCCCAACCCAGGGATGGAACACAGATTAGACTGCAGGCAATCTATCCTGCATTGCAGGCAGATTCTTTACTGTCTGAGCCACCAGCCTCCAACTGGTACTAAGCAGCCTCTTCTATCTCAGCTTTGTTCTCTCTCTCCCTTGGTCCTCTACTGTGGGTGACTGTTCCTTACCAACCCCTGAACACCCAGGTCCAACCACCTTCTACCACCCCAAGGGTTCCTCCTAGCTTTCTACAGTCACTTTTTAAATGAATAGCGATCTGCCTTCCTCTAATGTTTAATACATTCCTAGAATGGAGGTCTAGATGGAAATGAGCAGCTCCTGTCTGTCTGCTATTGTGTCAGGAACAGGAATTAACATGATTCCATAAACTGTATTTTTAGGAGTCTCAAGGTAGAATGCCATTGTGGGAATCACTTTCTCTTTTTAGGATGTGGAAGTCTCATTTTAGAGAGAAAGGAGTGTTAGAAAGCTTGCCTCACAGGAGAATAAAATAATAGAAAAAGGGAATCTCCCACGCTATATCCTGAGCGTCTGTGGATCCCATATTAGAATCTGTTACTCCCAAGAACTTAAGAGTATAAAAATGGCACCTTCTTCCACCCCTTAGGCTGCACGTTTTTTTTTAATGCTTTGGAAACAGGTATACATTGGAGACTAATTTATAATATCAAGGATCAAATCTAATTATGCATTTATTTACCATTTTACCTTCGTTTTGCTCATTCCCTCAGAATCAACCTACCGACACCAAGCAACCATTGATGATGAAGTTGTCACCATGGAGATACTAGATACTGCTGGGCAGGTGAAAAAGGAATTCAGCTCTAATATTTCTGGATAAATAAAAATGAAATGTGCATAATATGAACAGAATTAAGACACTTTTCTATAGTTAACTAATGATGCCGAAAGATTTATCTAGTTATGCTTTATATTAGTTTATTTGCAATAGCTTATATATATGTCCTTATATAAATTACTCAGTGCTCCAAGGGTTTTGAAAATACCCTAACATTCATATGCTATCATCTAAAGTAGAATTGCTCACCTCTATTATGGGGAGATCACAAGATATTAATATTAGGTTTTCATGGTTAAATGTGTTTTGAAATACTCTGATCAAGTTAAATATATATCTTTACTGGAGAAGTTCTCAGCACCTTTATTATGCTTATATATAAGTTGAATCTTAAAGAAATCTACAATATTTATATTCTCGACTTATATAACCTTAGAATCTTTTTTCAGAATACTTTAAGAATCTTTTCTGTAATATTTTTTCTAAACCTCATCACATCAGATTAAAAATTTGAGCCACATCATTGAACACTAACAACTGATTTTAAAATGAAACTAACATACATTTGCTTTGCAGCCAGTCAGTTCTGAAATTATAAACAGTTTATAGGAAGGCTTGGTTCCCAAGAATACAAAGAAGTGAGTGAAAGTTGCTCAGTTGTGTCCGACTCTTTGCATCTCCATGGACTATACAGTTCATGGAATTCTCCAGGCCAGAATACCAGAGAGGGTAGCCTTTCCTTTCTCCAGGGATTCTTCCCAACTCAGGGATTGAACCCAGGTCTCCTGCATTGTGGGCGGATTCTTTACCAGCTGAGCCACAAGGGAAGTCCTCCCAGGAATACGGGTGACCACTAAGAATGAGAGTTAGGAAGCTGAAGGATATCATGGTGCTTTTTAGTTACTACTTGATAAAACTATTTAATCCAAGAAATATATTTGCAGCTAGTTATACAGTTTTCCTTCTCATCACTACCTGCTCCCTATATATGCTCTCACCTTCCAGTACTGATTCTAAAGAGAGAGACAGCAGGAAAATACATGCCTGGAGAAGTCATCTGAGCCTATAATGGCAATGGCAATACATTTTCAAATCACACCTGCTTAAGAACGCTTTCAAATGCTACCTTCCTAAGAAGGAGGGATCACCCCTTTTGAGAATCACTGCAATTGAGTATCTATCATTATTGAGACTGCATAATATATCAAAGGTGCTGAGATAGAAAATGAAGCCCAAATCCCTTAGCTTTTACTTTGACTCTATACAATTTTTCACTTTTTTTTAATTTGGTGGCTAATTGTCTCTAATCTGAAGAAACAATTAAAAAACAAAACAAAATCAAAACCGCTTCACTAAGCCATGCCTCTAATTCTGATCTCAGAGGATGGGGTGAGGTCTACTTGTTTGTTACCTGTTGGCCTATTGTTTAATTGTAATGAAAAATCTCAGAGGCAGTGTGCTCAACTAGGAGGATAATTTCTTTATAGTCCTTGCAATTACACATTTAATGATGTGGCAAGAAAAAGTCAGAAGCACAAAGTTAGGTTCCGTGCAGTTAGAAAATGTTTAGTACCCTAAGGTATGCTTCTGTTCCAAACTGAGAGGGTCAGCTTGTTCAGGCAGTCTACCAAGAATTTCAAACACTGCTGAATGTAAGGAATGGTTGTTAAAGGATCACTGTTAGCAATTGCAGCATCTATACACTGCAATTACTTCCAGGTCTCCCGACTGCTGTTTTTTCCCTGCCAACAGGAAGATACCATTCAGAGGGAAGGACACATGCGATGGGGGGAAGGCTTTGTGCTGGTCTATGACATTACTGACCGAGGAAGTTTTGAGGAAGTGCTGCCACTTAAGAACATCCTGGATGAGATCAAAAAGCCCAAGAATGTGACTCTCATCTTGGTTGGAAACAAAGCTGACTTGGACCACTCCAGACAGGTCAGTACAGAAGAAGGGGAGAAGCTGGCCACAGAACTGGCGTGTGCTTTTTATGAGTGTTCTGCCTGCACTGGAGAAGGGAATATCACCGAGATATTCTACGAGCTGTGTCGAGAGGTACGTCGCCGGAGGATGGTCCAGGGCAAGACGAGGCGACGCAGCTCCACCACGCACGTCAAGCAAGCCATTAATAAGATGCTCACCAAAATCAGCAGTTAGGCAACTTCGTCCTTGGGAAGACCCTGCTCAGGTGGGTTTGGGTAATTGGAAACATTTTCTTGCCCTTTTTCTTCCTCCAAAGAAAAGAAGATACTACATTCCTTGTTCTGACTCTGGGAAAAGTTTGGGCTTCCCACTGGTCCCAGCCTTCCATATGTTGGGAAGTTGCAGAGTGTTTTAATGCAATTTCAGTGTTGACAATCTCTCTTTTGCCTGCTTGAATAAAACATGCTCTATTGCAGTTTGAACATGTAATCGCCAGATTCTAAAATGGCTGGGTTCGTATTAAGCTATTTTTAGGCATCTTCACCTTGCTTCCATAGGTTGAAGTCTTTTCAAAAGCATTTTAAATTCTATTCCATGTCAAAACCTACAAATGATCATCCTAAAAATCTAAGGTAACAGAAAATACAGGGCTTCCCAGGTGGCGCTAGTGGTAAAGAGCCTGCCTGCCAATGCAAGAGACACGTTCCTTCTATCCCTGGATCAGGAAGATCCCCTAGAGGAGGGCATGGCAACCCTCCAATATTCTTGCCTGAGAGAATCCCATGGGCAGAGGAGCCAGGTGGGCTACAGTCCATAGGGTCACAAAGAGTCAGATACTATTGAAGCGACTTAGCATGCATGCATGCAATAGAAAACAATGAAAACACAGTAAGAGTAGCTGAGACATTGTACTGAAGAATAGAGCCTTAGTTTCTATTTGAAGTGAGGCTTTTCTGAATGATCTTAAACCATCTAGTTTTTCTTTAACCTTTGTTCTGTTCTTAAATTCAAACATGCACTCACGAAGTTTTCCATTATCACAGAGAGTTTCATTTCAACTTGAGTTGACTGTCTCCTTGATCTGTTTATTGATCATTGCATCCTAATTATTCTTCTGTGATTCCAACAAGACTTAACTATAACAGAGACAGCAGGACCCCTCATTTCAAATCTGCCAGGCCATTTCTCATCAAGCCCAGGTGAAATAAAGACAAAAGGAATTTTTTCACCAAACCCTGACTTTATTGAATGCTAATAGAGGATTTAGAATTGGAAGTTTATTCATTTACATTTCTTTCTATGTTTATCATCTTAGCAGAAAGACAACATTCAAATAAACAGGGGAATTAAAAATGAAGCTTAACTACTCTTCTGTTGAGGACCCCAGGTTCTGTGCCAGGCACAGTAAGAAGAATTAGCCTCTGATTCATTTAAACTGGCTACATGGCTTCTAATATTTTGGATAAATTAATTCACTTAGAATTCAGAAAAGAGTGAGTGGTTAGAGTTCACTATGCCTGAATAAATGTGTATAAAACAGATTCTTATATTGTGAAACAGTCTATAACTGATAAAGCTTTATGATTCTTTTTCCCCCTATTATGCCCCCATATATTAAGATTTGGGCACTTTATTTTAGAAGAAAATATATATCTTTTACATATGTGTGTATTTATAAATGCATAGATATATGTATAAAACTTTATAAGAGTTGGAGGCTTTAATTCACCAATGCATTTGGACAACTCGGTGTAATTGACTATTTTATGTGAATATAATAAAAAGCATAATTTTCACATTCTGTCACATTCAGGCAGTCTTTCTTGTGGTAACATGAGAAGTTTGCCATTTTAGGAGAGATTTTGGAAGACTATTGGATTGCAGAGTTGATGACTTATTGAATGTGATGCAAAGAAATAAGCACCTGTTCATAATAATAGCTACTATTTTTAGAGTCCTTACATGCTATTGTAGGCCCTTCATGTCTTATCTCATCGTATTCTCACAATACCCCTATGCAAGAGATAGTATTATGGTCACAGTTGTAAGGATGAAGATACTGAGCCAAAAGGGAAAACAAGTTTGCACAGCTATTTAATGGGTAAAGCCAGGATTTGAACTCAGAGAGGCAAAATCAGACTGTAAGCCTATACTGTGATCCACCATAGTGTCTTAGTAGACTTATTCTTGAGTCATCGGTATGAAGAAACAGAAAGGAGAAAATTTAGGGAAGACTTGTTTTATTCATGGGGCTTCCCTGGTGGCTCAGTGGTAAATAATCCACCTGCCAATGCAAGAGAGAGGGTTCCATTCCTGGGTCAGGAAATCTGCTGGAGAAGGAAATGGCAACCCACTCCAGTATACTTGCCTGAGAAATCCCATGGAGAGAGGAGCCTGGCAGGCTACAGTCCATGGGATCGTGAAAGAGTCAGACACAACTTAACAAGTAAACAACAATAACAACTGTTTCAGTTATGCTTTCATTTGTTCATGAACAAACATTTACAGATAAACTGGGCATGTAACTTGACACATTAGTCCATCTGATGGTTTCTGAGCTGAACCTTGAAGAACGCAGTTAACCTTTGAACAGTGGAGGGGGTTAGGGGTGCCAACTCTTCACACAGTTAATACCCATATGTAACTTTTGACTTCTCCAGAACATAACTACTAATAGCCTACTGTTGACCAGAAGCCTTACCAATAATATAAACTGTCGACTGACACATATTTTGTATGCTTTATGTATTATATATTGTATTCTTACATAAATTAAGCTAGAGAAAATGTCATTAAGAAAATCATAAGGAAGAGAAAACACAGTTACAACACTATACTGTGGTGAGCTACAGTCCACGGAGTCACAAAGAGTCAGACATGACTGAGCAACAGAACACATATACATGCACTCTGTTTATCAGTACTATAAGTTTGTATCATCTGTTCATAAAATGAATCATCTGTCAGTACATACAGAAATATAGTCTTATGTATTACGAAGCACTGTAGATGTTATACGTATTATATTTGATGTCAACAATGGAAAAATCTGTGAAAAAGAAATTTATATTTATTTCATGCATTGATAACGAAGAAGCAGCAATATGATTCCTTTATAGTAGCCTAGTGTAATCAGTATGATTGCTTCATGTTGGCCTAGCCTATACACAATGAATGGCTCCATCATAAAATTTGTATGGTATACAGTATTACAGTCAAATTCATAACACAGTATTGGAAAATTTACATTTTTCAAAAACTTCTTACCCATGACAATAAACTGATACATAGTTCCCTCAATTTTGGGAGAGTGGTATACTGTACTGTAATATGATTCTTTTAAAACAAAGTTATAAATGGCAAGAAAACTAACACATTATTAATTTTATAGTAAATATCACTCACCTTATACCTATATGATCTCCATATCTACATATTTTTAGTGTATTCATGACATATCTTTTTCTTAATTATTTCTAGGCTATGTCTTTTATCTGCAAGTTTTTTCAAATTGTCACAAACCTCCAAAAAGCTTTCCAATGTATCTGTTAAAAAAAAAAAATCTACACATATGTGGACCCTTGCAGTTTAACCCTGTGTTGTGCAAGGGTCACCTGTACATACAAGTTATCTAGGAAAGAAAGATGGTAAAAGTATCTAATCAAAAGTAATAGCACGGAACCAAAATATGGAGACATGAAAGGTGATGGTAATGTAGTAATTACGAGTTTAGAGAGCCACATATATCATTCTTCAAGAGGAAAAAAAGAAGGTGGGGAGAGAGAAGGGATTATGAGAAAGAAAAAAAGATAAGGGATTCAGAAGTAAAGAAAACATGTCACATCTATTCATAAAACTACAGGTTTAGGTAACTACATGTTAAAGGACCAAGTAGGTAACTTAGCTGTAATTCATTTTCAGTAATGTCCATTTAGACAGGGCAGGGAAAATGAAAGCAGAGAAAATTTGTTTTTAAAATGGCATCTTCTAGAAATACAATCTCTTTCATTCTCTCATGCTATACTTGGGGATGAAACTCAGCCAGTGCCCGTTAAGAATATGCTGCTAAGGAGGCCTACTGTATGTAATATCTCGATGCTCTCTTAGGTCAGACACTAACGAAGTGAACTTAACAGTCCCCAATACCAGCGTCTTCCTTAGCCAGATGTATACATATCCAGACCTGTTAAAACATAGAACTACTGGCAGAAGTCCCAACTGGTAATTACAGAAGAACTTGAGATTGCACAAATATAAATTAGTTATTCCTCTCATGCCTCAGGCTTCTCCACAAAAGATTATAAACACACATTGGTTCTTTTACACAGTATTTTCATGACAGAAACCTGTGTGTTCTTGAACAGTAATGATGGGTTGTTATTACCACACTACCACTACCGATATTTGCTTTCTTGTGATTGTTTTTCTTTCAACAGTCAAAAGACTTTTTTCCGTATATTGTGTTTGTACTCATATGCCTCACAGCACTGAGAGAAGTCAGGATCTTTCTTTTAAGTAATACTTGTGGTACATAACCATAGATAAATACAACATCTTGCATTCTAAGTGTGGTAACATTCAAGCTTTCTTATTAAAACAGCCTCTGTCCACTTTGAGGATAAGAAAAGTAGTCAGTTCATTTGGCCAAATGTAATCAAAGTAAAGTTGAATTAAGGGTAAAGTTGTTGAGCTAATCACTTATTGGGAGAGTCTGAGAAGAAAAAGGACAAATAATTTTTTTTCTCCATAGGTTTGGCATTTTACATTTAGTGAAATCTGTATTCCCATATATATGGGTCTATTTGAAGACTGTTCTGTTTCATTGGTCTGTTTGTTCATTCTCTAGAACCATGGTATGTTAAAATTGTAGCCTAGTAATATGTAACAATTACTCCTATTATAACACGATTTTTTTTTCAGAGAACATTTGCTCTTTATTTTCATGTAAAATTTTGTGTTCACCCTGAATTATGTACAATAAGAGTGGTAAGCTTGCTTCTTTGTGACTGGAGTAGTGATACTCCCAGAGGTGATCAAAATTAAGAATAAATTTTTTTATTTGGGCATTACTGTACTCTGGGACTATGTAACTATTTGGTCTAAAAATAGAATCAGAAGGAAGATTTTCTGTTTGTGCTTAGAAGGTAGTGTCTATTTTTACCAAGCCTTACTAAGATATAATTGACAAAACATTGTGCAAGTTTAAGGTGTACAACCTGATGATTTAATGCATGTGTGTATTGCGACCACAATAATATTTCTTATCATGTTTATCACCTCACATAATTACCTTTTCCTTTTTTTAAATTTAAATTTATTTATTTTAATTGGAGGCTAATTACTTTACAATAGTGTATAGGTTCTGCCACACATCAACATGAATCTGCCACGGGCATACATGTGTTCCCCATTCTGAACCCCCCTGCCCCCTCACTCCCCGTACCAGCCCTCCGGGTCATCCCAGTGCACCAGCCCCAAGCATCCTGTATCGATACCTTTTCTTTTTTGTGGTGAGACTACTTAAGGTTTACTATCTCGGCAACTGTCAAATACAGTATTTTTAACTGTAGTCATCATACTGAATATTAGATTCCCTGAACTTATTCTTTTATAACTGGATGAGTGACTGGAACTTTGTACACATTGACCAAAATCTCCCCATTTCCCCTACTTCCCATCCTTGGAAACCACCATTCCACTTTGGTTTGGCTTTTTTAAAGATTCTAATGTAAGTGAAATCACATGATACTGTCTTTCTCAGACCTATTTCACTTAGCCTACTACCCTTAAGGTCCATCCACGTTGCTGAAAATGGCAAGATTTCTTCTTTTGCCTGGTGAAATAATATTCAGTAGTGTATGTGTGCATCTCCTTTTCTTTGTTCACTCATCTGTCAATGGGGACGCTTAGGTCCTTAGATCCCCAATGTAAGGCCCCTTCAAGATCTCCAGGGGTGCAGACAGGAGTGTTTTCTGCAGGGTTCCTGAGCCATCAGGATTGTTTATGGACTCTGGCTGGAATGGACTGGAGCCCAGGTACAAGACTCTTTCAGAGTTTGCATTCAGACTAAGTTTCAGAGGCTTACCTTTAGGGGTTCTCAGACTGTGGTCAAGAGGGGCTGGAGTGGGTTCATGAGCCTCTTCTGTTATCCAGTACACAGGTGGGCGTGACTCCTCCAGGCTTCCTCATCTGGTGCTAGTAACAGACCCAAACCCAAAGGGACTGTAGCTGAGTTGTTATGGGTATGGAACTGTTTGTCTGTAGGAGACCACAGTTCACAAGTTAGCCATTTGGTGATGAACCTGCCTTCTTAAAATGGCCCTCAGTCTTCAACTACACTTCAGTTTCACAGCCTCCAATCTGGATCCCAAAGCTCCCACGAAGACACTTTTGTCCATGCTAGTGTTGTGTGTTCAGTCCTGTCTGACTCTTTGTGAGCCCATGGACTGTTGCCTGCCAGGCTCCTCCATCCATGGGATTTTCCAGGCAAGAATACTGGAGTAGGGTGCCATTTCCTTCTCCAGGGAATCTTTCTGACCCAGGGATCAAACACATATCTCTTGCATCTTCTGCACTGGCAGGCAGATTCTTTACCACTGAGCCACCTGGGAAGCATGTCAAATTATTATTGCCAAGGGGAGGATATATGCGAGGGACAGCTTATTCAGTCATTCTGCTGATGTCACTTCTAAATAAGTTAATATTACTGGATGTATGAATGGCAATGAAGCAAGATTCACTTTGCTTCAGTAGGCACAGTATTATTTTCAGTGTTAAAATTATATCATTTATCTGGCCATGATGGCGTTACAGGGACCAGACCAGATGTTTTTACATATTAAACAACTAGAAAGAACCAGACAAAATATTTGAAACAATGGTTTTCAGTCTTTGAATGACAAGCAGTGCAGTATGATAATCCCTGAGAGAAGGGAAAGAATGAGGTAAACCCTATAGCTGTTCCAGTTTCCTGCCAAATGGCAGGTTCCAAGAAGCAATATATATCAAAACAGAGCTGGCAGTTGTACTGAGTTGAGGAGACAAAAATCGGAGTTTGGGGAGGCCAAGTTGATAAGACCGTGTTGGACAGAATGCTCTGACACGACTGAAGCAACTTAGTACAAGCACACACGTGGAGAGACCTTCAGAAGGGTTCCTTATAGTCTTTGGCTGAGTGTGGGTCTTTGCATGGTGAGAAACAATTCCTCAAGTTTGGAGAAAAAAGCCCTGGAAAGAAATAGGCCAAAAACTGGGAGGTGCATACATAGGGCTGACAGTACTATTCATATTCCCACTGGCCAGGGTGAAAACACCTTGTAATACACAGGGCATCAGGTAATATGCAGGACTTAAAAAGCATATTGTGTTAATTATGAGTCTAAATTAGCCCTAGACCCAGCTGCCGTAAGAAAGCTTAAAAAGATGTCTGAATTTTTTTTTTTTCAATCTGAGTCCAGATAACTTGATTTTGTGCTGGAATAATACCTAACTCACTATACAAAGGTATACAATGAATCCTGCACTCAAGATAAAAATTGCAATGCCCGGCATCTAGTCAAAAATTACCATTTATGCTGGGAAATAGGAAAATATGACTCATAAATAGGAGAAGATTCAGTCAACAGGAGCAGACCAAGATATGCCAGAAGATAGCATTAAGAAACAAGTAATTTAGCTCTTCTAAATATGACACATATGCTTAAGAAGATAGAGACATTAACAGTATGAGGACAGAAATGAAAGATATAAACAAGGCTTAATTGTAACTTCCAGAGATTGAAGATACAGTATCTGAAATAACAAAACAGTAGGATTAACACTAGATAAGGTCCTAAAAAAGTCACAGGGGAATTTAATGACATAGTACTAGAAATAATCCAAAATAAAGAGAGGAAACAAGACAATAATAAACAAAGAATCAATGGCAGCTGAAACAAACTCAAACAATCTAACATACATATAATTAGATTCCCAGAAATAAAGGAAAAGGATAGTGGAATAAAGAACTATTTGAACAAATAATGGCTGCAATTTTCTCAAATTATAAGCTCCACAGCTCGAAGAAGCTCACTAGACATCAAGTAATGAAAACCAGAGGAAACAACACCAAGGAACATCAAAATCAAATTCCTGAAAAACAATGAAAAAAAGAACATTTAAAAAGCAGCCAAGGGTAAGGATAGTAGGTAGAAACATGAGTACAGTGAAACAAAAGATGATAAATGTAATTATATTATTTGAAGATGTGCAATGATAAGTTCAATGAGTATCATGTAAACCTAACAACCATTTAAAACAAAAACGAAAGCAAGAACAAAAACATAGATGTAGCTAATAGGTCAATAGTGTTTATAAAATGGAAGAAATACTAAATTCAAAAAAAGACAGTAAAAGGAAATAGGAAAAAATAGCAGATGAGCTAAATAGAAAACATGAGCAAGATGGTAGCTTTAAATTTAATCATATCTTTAACTATGTTAATTGTAACAAGTGGAATAGACCATAGAAGGGCTCATGTGAACTTTCCAGGGTGAAGAAACTATCCTATATTATGATTACTCTGATAGTCATATGACTACATACATTTCTAAAGCTCATCAACTTGTAAGCTTAAAACTGGCTTATTTATTGTATGTGAATTCTATCTCAAGAATGCTGAGCTTTCAGTTGGCAATTCAGCAAGGGGGACATGTCAAAGAAAACCATCCTGAAATCTATTTAAAACAAATGTTCAATATCTCAGAATAGGTTTCTAATTTGTACTTTTCCCACTCTTAATAAAGTATCAATGTTGAATTTTAAAATAATAGTTTCATTTGAATTGTCCATGCTCCTATGTCATTTCGGGCTCCCTGGCCTGAATTACCTCTCGTCACTAGAGCCCCATTGCAAGTGAATGTCATTCTGTTCTTTTGTGGGCCCAAAGACCTTTTTACTTTTCCTTTGGAAGCACGAATGAGCACCTGAACTTATGGAATTTTGGACTGTGCATGTGTACATGTGTCTGTCTAGTCTTTCTTTACCTATTTTATGATAGAAGAAAATAATTTGGTTTATTCCCTGGCAGAGTATTTTTAAGAATAAAATCTCATTGTTCAGCAATCTAGGGAAGTGCTTGTTGATGCCTTCTTGATGCTCCTTAATGATTTATGAGAGCCTATAAACTTTGTCATAGAAAACTTTTGTTCCATCATCCTCTTCATCTTCTCCTTGTTATGGGAACCAAAGGGCTTACTGAGAAAAACAAGGTAGGTATTGAAACAAATACAGGATATTGATTGCTTCTATTCCCTGAGCCTCTGAGTCAATCAATCTATACACAGGAAGTGTCCAACTACAATTTATGCTCCTAGCATTTGGTTGTAAATTGGCTTCTTGGGATGTTGAATGCAATTTCCCTGGAAAACAAAGCTATAAATCATATTTAGGTTCCCCAACCTATCCATGGCAGCCTGTTAACCCATAACATTGCACTTTTCTTGATGAGAAATACTTTTAAAATAACATTTCAAAAAGGATAAACATCTTTCCAGCATCCTCTCATCTTTCCCACACATTTTGGTATTCCCCCTCTGCTTCCCAGGTGGCTCAGGCAGTAAAGAATCCACCTGCAATGCAGGAGATCCTGGAGAAAGGAATGGCAACCCACTCCAGTATTAGTGCCACGGGAAATCCCATGGACAGAGGAATCTGGCGGGCTGCAGTCCATAGGGTGACAAGAGTTGACCATGACTTAGCTACTAAACCAACATCACCTGTCCCTTGAACCCTTCACTATATATACGTTCTTTGGAAAATGGGGCAAATCAGGGATTTTTTTAAGAGTAAAATTGATTACACAAACAAATCTAATGGGTGATATTTCAAGTAGCCTAGAAAAGTGAAAGGAAATATTTTATGCAAAATAGGGGAATGATTTTTTAGAAAAGAAGGATGCATATACCAAAAGAAGTACCGTTTATATAAACAAAAACAAAAGGAATTTGTTTATCACTTAATTCAACAGCATTTGCTGCAGTAACACCTTTCTTGAGCCTGCAGACTGCTACTGGTTATCATTTTTAAAAGAGGATTATGTTTCAAATGATTGGAAAACAACATGTTAATATAAGACAAGCATTCATTCATTCAAGCATCAATACTATGCTAACGAATGCTGTGAATTAGTAAGTGTTGCCTAAACTCACTTGGCTATGGGGTGCACCTCACTGGATTCTGTGAAATATACTTTAGGAAATAATGTTTTTATCCCATGAAAATGTGTCTTCTACATCATCATGGTTTCCCATTAATAATGGAGGATCTCTTTTAGGTTGTACTGTCCTTTTGAAGTAGTCCTGTCAATGAAAATATAATGTGAGCCATACATGAAGGTCACAATTTTCTATTTTCAATTTATCAGATCATTAGTAATTGTCTAAATGATCCAGCAATCCCACTACTAGACATATACTCTGAGGAAACCAAAATTGAAAAAGACACATGTACCCCAATGTTCATTGCAGCACTATTTACAATAGCTAGAACATGGAAGCAACCTAGATGTCCATTGACAGATGAATGGATCAAGAAGCTGTGGTACATATATACAATGGAATATTACTCAGCCATAAAAGAGAACACATTTGAGTCAGTTCTAATGACGTGGACAAACCTAGAGCCTAGTATACAGAGTGAAGTAAGCCAGAAAGAGGAAATATAAATATCATATACTGATGCATGTATTTAGGATCTAGAAATATGGTACTGACGAACTTACTTTCAGGGCAGCAGTGGAGAAACAGACTTAGAAAACAGACCTATGAACACAGGGGGAGGGGAGGAGGGAGAGAGTAAGACGTATGGAGAGAGTAACATGGAAATGTACAATACCATGTGTAAAATAGATAGCCAATGGGAATTTGCAGTATGACTCAGGGAACTTAAACAAGGGCTCTATGACAATCCAGAAGGGTGGGATGGGGAGGGAGATGGGAGGGAGGTTTGTGGGGGAGGGGACGTGGGTGTACCTATGGCTGATTCTTGTTGATGTAATGACAGAAAACCACACAATTCTGTAAAGCAATTATCCTTCAATTAAAAAAAAATAAAGTGGCAAAAAATAAAGTATGTAAAATGATTTACATTTAAGGTAAAAAGAAACACATGAAATTTTTTTAATGTATTTTGTTTCAGCCAACACGTCTGATATATGATCATTGAAGCCTACAATCAATATAAAATGAATTCACACAATATTTCACAATTTTTGGTACTACATCTTTGAAATCCACTGTGTACTTTTACACTTACAGCACATTTCAGTTTGCACCAATTATATTTAAGAGTTTAATAGCCACATGTGGCTAGTGGCTACTGTATTGGATGGTGCAGCTTTAAAATAGTGTAACATCTATTGCCTTAATCCTCCTTTATTCTGAAGAAGTCCAGTCATAAAAAATTGAAATTAGAATCGTAAAATTTTAGACATGAATGTGTTCTTGAGGTTGGTAGGCAGGTTACATTCTCTTGGTCCCTGATATACTGTATGGTTTTAAAATGGAAATGGTGAAGATTTGAATTTATAAAAAGAATCGCTGACTTTACCTTAAAAAACAATCACTACAGAATTCCCCTTGAAAATGGTCCACCTCCAGAAAATTTAATACATGATTCTTTAAAATACAAATTCAATTTGCAAACACATTTTCCAGACTTCATCTACTACATAAAGTGATGCCACCTGCTCATTTTTGCTGCGGGGCTAAAAATGGGGCATAGTTTGTAGATTAAAGAGCAATCCTTGTCTGTTGCTATATTTTCATTGTATGAGGCCCCAAAGTCAGCTGTACAAACATATAACAAACTCAGCAACCACAGCCAAGTCAGTAATATGCTGGTCTTTCTCCATTTCTCTCAGGAGAGGAGGCAACTAGCTTCCATTCATGTGCTCAGCTTCTGTCCTTAAGCCAAATGATGTCACTTAGAGCTTGAATTTTAGAATTTACTTTGTTAGCTTCTCTAGCCAACTCATTCTATTGGCTTTGGGGAAAAAATAGAAATAGGAAAAAAAAATAAGACATGTACTAGGCAAATTGAGATTTATTTATCTATGCAATCTTTACCAAACTATTCTTCAATAAAAAAATTATAACATTTCACATCCATACTGATTTTCTGTAATAAATGGGTTTCTAGTTTTTCTATTACTACTACTACTAAGTTACATCAGTTGTGTTTGACTCTGTGCGACCCCATAGACGGCAGCCCACCAGGCTCCCCCATCCCTGGGATTCTCCAGGCAAGAACACTGGAGTGGGTTGCCATTTCCTTCTCCAGTGCATGAAAGTGAAAAGTGAAAGTGAAGTCACTCAGTCATGTCTGACTCTTAGCGACCCCATGGACTGCAGCCTACCAGGCTCCTCTGTCCATGGAATTTTCCGGGCAAGAGTACTGGAGTGGGGTGCCATTGCCTTCTCAGTTCTAGTTTTTCTAGCGTAGCATTATTGACCTAATCGCTAGTTAACTGTCAATACATACTGAACATGTACCCCTGAGAAAACCAAAATTCAAAAGGGCATATGTACCCCAATGTTAATTGCAGCACTATTTACAATAGCCAGAACATGGAAGCAACCTAAATGTCCACTAACAGATGAATGGATAAAGAAGACGTGGTTATACATACAATGAAATATTACTCAGGAATGAAAAGGAACGAAACTGGGTCATTTGTAGTGATGTGGATGAACCTAGAGTTTGTCTTACAGACTGTAGTTAAGTCTGAAAGAGAAAAACAAATATCAAATATTAACACATATATATGGAATCTAGAAAAATGGTGCTGATGAATCTATTTGCAGGGCAGGAATAGAGGCACAGGCATAGAGAATGGATATGTGGACACAGAGAGGGAAGGAGAGGGAGGGTAGGATGAGTTGAGAAAGTAGCATTGACATATATACACCATGTGTAAAAGAGCTAGGTAAAGGGAAGCTGCTCTATAGGACAGGGAGCTCAACTTGGTGCTCTGTGATGACCTAAAGGGATGGGATGGGGTGGTGGGAGGGAGACTTAAGAGGGAGAGGATATATATACACAATAGGCTGATTTGTGTTGTTGTACAGCAGAAACTAACACAACATTGTAAAACAATTATACTCCAATTTTAAAAGTAAAAAAAATAATAATAATAATTTAAAAATGTAAATATGAAGCACTCAAACCAACCAGTGTATCAAACAAAAGCTTTTATGGGAATAAAGGAATATGATCCTAGGATATGTGAGAACAAAGCAGACAAAGCCCTACCCACCCAGGTATCTTAAGAATATAGAGTGCTGATAATAATATTCCTGATATTATCTTAGGAATAATGCCCAAAAAAAACAAATAAGAGAGGTGCTATTGTGATCATCTTTCCAGCTAAAATTATTAACAGTGAATCAACATCCTGTCTCCAGCTACCACCTTGGCTAGAAACAATCCATTAAAGTCACAGCTCAGAGTGGGGCACAAAATTTCTGCTGGACAAATAATGATGCTGATAAATGACCAGATCTTGACCATAAAATTTCATGACCAATTAAAGCAGATTGGAACTCTTCTCACTAACTCTAATGACTGGGCACCTGTCCACAAACCATAATGTGTATCTGATTTCTGCAGGGAATAGACCTAAACTGCACTCTGGATTGCCAACCCACCAGATGTTACCTCCATGTTGCAAATCATGTCCTTTCAAAAGAGTCAAGGGTGAATCATGAGTGCAAAAATCTGAACCCATAAGTAGATAACTGTTTCTCCTGGAACCACTTGGTCAAACCCTACTGGCTGCATACCACAGCTGAGCATCACGTCCCATTTCAATAGAGCTTATTAGAATACCTGGGCTTCCATGATGCAGCTGAGTACATTACTCCCTGTGGCAGAAAGTGAAGCCTCTTGATTAAAGTGAAAGTGGAGAGTGAAAAAATTGGCTTAAAGCTCAACATTCAGAAAACGAA
>NW_011494962.1:5682720-5683249 GCF_000754665.1 Bison bison bison | reverse complement strand
GCCGAAGAATTGATGCTTTTGAACTGTGGTGTTGGAGAAGACTCTTGAGAGTCCCTTGGACTGCAAGGAGATCCAGCCAGTCCATTCTAAAGGAGATCAGTCCTGGGTATTCTTTGGAAGGAATGATGCTAAAGCTGAAACTCCAGTACTTGGGCCACCTCATGTGAAGAATTGTCTCACTGGAAAAGACTCTGAGGCTGGGAGGGATTACGACAGAGGATGAGATGGCTGGATGGCATGACCGACTGGAGGGATGTGAGTTTGGGTGAACTCCAGGAGTTGGTGATGGACAGGGAGGCCTGGCATGCTGCAATTCATGGAGTCGCAAAGAGTTGGACATGACTGAGTGACTGAACTGACAGCAATGTTTCTCCAAATACAGCCCATGGAATACTTTTAATAGAGTCATCTGGGAAGCATGTTTAAAATTTAAATTCTGGGCCCACTCCAGTCCAACTAAGCCAGAATATATAGGAGCAGAGCCCAGAAATCTGCATTTTAACCAACTCTCTAGGCGGCTATGACCCAC
>NW_011494962.1:5682269-5682620 GCF_000754665.1 Bison bison bison | reverse complement strand
CACTCAGACTCACGTCCATCGAGTCAGTGATGCCATCCAGCCATCTCATCCTCTGTCGTCCTCTTCTCCTCTTGCCCCCAATCCCTCCCAGCATCAGAGTCTTTTCCAGTGAGTCAACTCTTCGCATGAGGTGGCCAAAGTACTGGAGTTGCAGCTTTAACATCATTCCTTCCAAAGAAATCCCAGGGCTGATCTCCTTCAGAATGGACTGGTTGGATCTCCTTGCAATCCAAGGGACTCTCAAGAGTCTTCTCCAACACCACAGTTCAAAAGCATCAATTCTTCGGTGCTCAGCCTTCTTCACAGTCCAACTCTCACATCCATACATGACCACAGGAAAAACCATAGCCT
>NW_011494962.1:5681115-5682169 GCF_000754665.1 Bison bison bison | reverse complement strand
AGGTGGCTGCGACTGGCGCGCTGAGCGCGGCCAAGAGGAGTTACCCCACGTCCAAGGTCAGGGGCGGCAGCTGAGAGTGCCAGACTGCGATGGCACAGGAATGGCAGAGAGGAGCTACCCCACGTCTGAGGTCAGGGGGGGTGGCCGAGAGGAGATACCCAGCGTCCGAGGTCAGGGGCGGCAGGCGGGAGGAGCTACCCCACGCCCCTAAGCCCCAGGCCAGGGGCCGCGGAGGAGCAACGCCACGCCCGAGGCCAGGGGCGGTGGCCAGGAGGACCAACCCCGTGTTCACGGAGCTATGTCTATGCAGGCGCAGGAGGACCTAGAGGAGCTATCCCACGTTGAAAGTCAGGAAGGCTGGCGTTGAGGAGATACCCCTCGTCCAAGGTAAAAGAAACCCAAGTAAGACAGTAGGTGTTGCAAGAGGGCATCAGAGGGCAGACAGACTGAAACCATACTCACAGAAAACTAGTCAATCTAATCACACTAGGACCACAGCCTTGTCTAACTAAATGAAACTAAGCCATGCCTGTGGGGCAACCCAAGATGGGCGGGTCATGGTGGAGAGATCTGGCAGAATGTGGTCCACTGGAGAAGGGAATGGCAAACCACTTCAGTATTCTTGCCTTGGGAACCCCATGAATAGCATGAAAAGGCAAAATGATAGGATGCTGAAAGAGAAACTCCCCAGGTCAGTAGGTGCCCAATATGCTACTGGAGATCAGTGGAGAAATAACTCCAGAAAGAATGAAGGGATGGAGCCAAAGCAAAAAGAATACCCAGCTGTGGATGTGACTGGTGATAGAAACAAGGTCCAATGCTGTAAACAGCAATATTGCATCAGATCAGATCAGTTGCTCAGTTGTGTCCGACTCTTTGCGACCCCATGAATCACAGCACACCAGGCCTCCCTGTCCATCACCAACTCCCGGAGTTCACTCAGACTCACGTCCATCGAGTCAGTGATGCCATCCAGCCATCTCATCCTCTGTCGTCCTCTTCTCCTCTTGCCCCCAATCCCTCCCAGCATCAGAGTCTTTTCCAGTGAGTCAAC
>NW_011494962.1:5679128-5680002 GCF_000754665.1 Bison bison bison | reverse complement strand
AACACAAGAGAAGACTCTATACATGGACATCACCAGATAGTCAACACCAAAATCAGACTGATTATATTCTTTGCAGCCAAAGATGGAGAAGCTCTATACAGTCAGCAAAAACAAGACCAGGAACTGACTGTGGCTCAGACCATGAACTCCTTATTGCCAAATTCAGACTGAAATTGAAGAAAGTAGGGAAAACCACTACACCATTCAGGTATGACCTAAATCAATTCCCTTATGATTATACAGTGGAAGTGAGAAATAGATTTAAGGGCCTAGATTTGATAGATAGAGTGCCTTATGAACTATGGAATGAAGTTTGTGACATTGTACAGGAGACAGGGATCAAGACCATCCCCATGGAAAAGAAATGCAAAAAAGCAAAATTGCTGTCTGGGGAGGCCTTACAAATAGCTGTGAAAAGAAGAGAAGCAAAAAGCAAAGGAGCAAAGGAAAGATATAAGCATCTGAATGCAGAGTTCCAAAGAATAGCACGAAGAGATAAGAAAGCCTTCTTCGGCGATCAATGCAAAGAAATAGAGTAAAACAACAGAATGGGAAAGACTAGAGATCTCTTCAAGAAAATTAGAGATACCAAGGGAACATTTCATGCAAAGATGGGCTCGATAAAGGACAGAAATGGTGTAGACCTGACAGAAGCAGAAGATATTAAGAAGAGATGGCAAGAATACAGAGAAGAACTGTACAAAAAAGATCTTCACGACCCAGATAATCATGATGGTGTGATCACTGACCTAGAGCCAGACATCCTGGAATGTGAAGTCAAATGGGCCTTAGAAAGCATCACTATGAACAAAGCTAGTGGAGGTGATAGAATTCCAGTTGAGCTATTCCAAATCCTGAAAGATGATTCTGTGAA
>NW_011494962.1:5652537-5679028 GCF_000754665.1 Bison bison bison | reverse complement strand
GTCAAATGGGCCTTAGAAAGCATCACTATGAACAAAGCTAGTGGAGGTGATAGAATTCCAGTTGAGCTATTCCAAATCCTGAAAGATGATTCTGTGAAAGTGCTGCACTCAATATACCAGCACATTTGGAAAACTCAGCAGTGGCCACAGGACTGGAAAAGGTCCGTTTTCATTCCAATCCCAAAGAAAGGCAATGCCAAAGAATGCTCAAACTACCACACAATTGCACTCATCTCACAAACTAGTAAAGTAATGCTCAAAATTCTCCAAGCCAGGCTTCAGCAATACCTGAACCATGAACTTCCTGATGTTCAAGCTGGTTTTAGAAAAGGAAGAGGAACCGGAGATCAAACTGCCAACATCCGCTGGATCATGGAAAAAGCAAGAGAGTTCCAGAAAAACATCTATTTCTGCTTTATTGACTATTCTAAAGCCTTTGACTGTGTGGATTACAATAAACTGTGGGAAATTCTGAAAGAGATGGGCATACCAGACCACCTGATCTGCCTCTTGAGAAATTTGTATGCAGGTCAGGAAGCAACAGTTAGAACTGGACATGAAACAACTGACTGGTTCCAAATAGGAAAAGGAGTACGTCAAGCCTGTATATTGTCACCCTGTTTATTTAACTTATATGCAGAGTACATCATGAGAAAGGCTGGACTGGAAGAAACACAAGCTGGAATCAAGATTGCCGGGAGAAATATCAATAACCTCAGATATGCAGATGACACCAACCTTATGGCAGAAAGTGAAGAGAAACTAAAAAGCCTCTTGATGAAAGTGAAAGTGGAGAGTGAAAAAGTTGGCTTCAAGCTCAACATTCAGAAAACGAAGATCATGGCATCCGGTCCCATCACTTCATGGAAAATAGATGGGGAAACAGTGGAAACAGTGTCAGACTTTATTTTTCTGGGCTCCAAAATCACTGCAGATGGTGACTGCAGCCATGAAATTCAAAGACGCTTACTCCTTGGAAGGAAAGTTATGACCAACCTAGATAGCATATTCAAAAGCAGAGACATTACTTTGCCAACAAAGGTTCGTCTAGTCAAGGCTATGGTTTTTCCTGTGGTCATGTATGGATGTGAGAGTTGGACTGTGAAGAAGGCTGAGCACCGAAGAATTGATGCTTTTGAACTGTGGTGTTGGAGAAGACTCTTGAGAGTCCCTTGGATTGCAAGGAGATCCAACCAGTCCATTCTGAAGGAGATCAGCCCTGGGATTTCTTTGGAAGGAATGATGTTAAAGCTGAAACTCCAGTACTTTGGCCACCTCATGCAAAGAGTTGACTCATTGGAAAAGACTGTGATGCTGGGAGGGATTGGGGGCAAGAGGAGAAGGGGACGACAGAGGATGAGATGGCTGGATGGCATCACTGACTCGATGGACGTGAGTCTGAGTGAACTCCGGGAGTTGGTGATGGACAGGGAGGCCTGGCGTGCTGCGATTCATGGGGTCACAAAGAGTCGGACATGACTGAGCAACTGATCTGATCTGATCTGATCTAAATGAGGATGGTGTACATCTATGTATACTGGATAGAATTCAAAGGTTGTTACTGAATCACAGGAAGACACCAGGATTCTTGGCCCCTGGAGGAGAAGAATTCAATCCGGGGCCAGAGACGAGGCTTGATCGCTCAGAGCTTTTGTGTAATAAAGCTTTATTAAAGTATAAAGGAGATAGAGAAAGTTTCTGACATAGGCTTCAGAAGGGGGCAGAAAGAACACCCCCTTGCTACTGTTAGCAATGAAGTTATATACTCTCCAATGAATCAAAAGAATGTCTGGAGGTTGTAAAGACCTCACCAGACCTACTCCCACAATTTACATTTTAAGATAACAGAATTAGCCAGAAGGTTTAATTCAGAGACTGTCCTTAATCCAGAGACTGTCCTCAGGCAGGATACATTATTGTTTTATAATCCTAAGGAATGTAGAGAAGGAAAAAATTTGTCCTTTCTTCCTCCTTGAGAATTCCAGACCCCTCTCTCCTTGGGGACCCCTAGATTCCTTATCAACCTGCCTAGGAAATGACTCTCTCAGAATGACAGTCTTTTCTGGAGTGCCAAAGAGACAGAGCAAGAAACCCATATCACATATATCGAGTAACTATTTTCTGAAAAATCTGTGAATTTCATGGGGGTGAGAAAGTATCTCTAAATTGTTACCATTTCTTGCTACC
The DNA here is from genome assembly GCF_000754665.1 of Bison bison bison. Classification (NCBI taxonomy): domain Eukaryota; kingdom Metazoa; phylum Chordata; class Mammalia; order Artiodactyla; family Bovidae; genus Bison; species Bison bison. The sequence goes on along the minus strand of NW_011494962.1, from coordinate 5,676,841 downwards.
CTACAAAACAGTATGCTGTATCTTCACATTTCTGTGAAGGAGACAGAGTTCTCCAATGTCCTCTGAATGATAAGAGCTTTGACAAAAGCACCTGGATAATTTGTATAGCTCCTGGAGACAGGATGAAACTGAGATGCTAATGAAGTCTCTCACTTCCAACTTTACAGTAATACTTGTTTAATTAAAATGGTATAAAGAATAAGGCCACAATCCAGCACCTGAATACCAAAGTCTCTCTATCCATATTTTCTTGTATCCAGAATAGACCTTGTCTCAAAATAGCTTTGGCATCAATTTATCAGGTTTCTTTAATGGGCAATTCTTACTTAAACTGGGCAGAAATGGTTCTAAGGTATGGAAGGAAGGAGACAGATTAATTTCTGATTCTTCTGATACCAACCAGGGTTCTTGGCCTTCCCCAATCAATAGAAATTAACTAGATGTCAAACAAGAAATTCAGGCAAAGCTTTATTGGGGTTCCTGTGCCTGCTATAGGAGGGAGAGAAAACAAGTAACAGATTCCCTTGCTTGCTCCCTGGGGGGTGAACTGATTCCTCATATGGGTTGAAGGCAGGGGTATGTCCAGGGATTGGGATGGAAGGGTGGCTTAGGTGGTTTGTCCACCCCTATGTGGTGCTAAGTGCAGGGGGACATGCATAGTACCCTGTTTTTGCTCCTGACACACAATTTTTTGCTCCCAACTCTTCAGAAATGGCAGTTGGAGTTTTTTAGTCACTGTGTCTTTTTTTCAGCATTTGCCCCAACTGCACATGCACACAGTTATCTTTACTGCCATACAGCTTCTTCTTATTTTGTTGCTCAAGTTGAGGTGTGTCCAGGTGCAAGCTTTGCAGCACTGCAGTAAAGGGGTCCAGGTACCAGCCTGTCTCACCTCCACAGGGCAGTATGCCATAAGGTCAGCATCTCCCAGCGGGCTGTAAATAGTTAAACTGTTAAACATCTTCAGTGACATTAGTACAAGGATAGGGACCTCTTCACTTAACTCTGCAGAGGGAAAAATAGAAGCATTTTCAAGCTTGTGAGGAGATACCAAAGCCAAATTATACCTGAACTTCCCTGGTGGCTCAGATGGTAAAAAAACTTGCCTGCAATTCAGGAGATACACGTTCAGTCCCTGGGTTAGGAAGATCTCCTGGAGAAGAGAATGGCAATCCACTTCAGTATTCTTGCCTGGAGAATTCCATGGATTGAGGAGCCTGGCAAGCTACAGTCCATGGGGTCACAAAGAGTTGGACAAGACTGAGCGACTAACATGTAAAGGGAAAAGGGAATATTGTTTAACCCAGGTATTGGGAGAGTCATGGAGAGATAACTACAACTGTCATCTGAAGCTCTTTTTATATCAAACATCCAGATTATTCTGCATATAGCAAAGATCTTGTATCTAGACACCAATAATTAAAAGTTATAAAATCTAGAAAGAATTGACTACTTGGAAGGAAATGTAGAAGGAAGTGGGTAGCCATTTCCTTCTCCAGGGGGATCTTCCCATCCCAGGGATCAACCTAGATCTCCTGCATTGCAGGCAGATTTTTTATGATCTGAGCCACCAGGGAAGCCCAAAAAGGGACCATTTCTGGCTAAAGAATATTAATACTTCTTAGCATACAATAAAGCAAAACAAATTTACAGATACTTTATTGGAATTGTAGAGGAGAGATAAGCATAAAACTTTCTAGCAAGCAAAGAATAATATATAGAAATTCGTTGATATCTATTATAGAAAAGTAAAGGGAGGTCCAAGAGGGAGATGATGTATGTAGACATATAGCTGACTCACTTCATTGTACAGCAGAAATTAACACAACACTGTAAAGCAGTTATAGTCCAACGCAATAAAATAAAAGGCATTGAGTTTAAAAAGGAAAAAAATTAATAAGATGTTCATTCGATGTTGAATTTGTTTGACTTTTTTAAATGTAATAAGCATTTGTAAGAGTCTTTGACCATCTAGTCTTGTTTTTATTACAAGGAATTTATTACAAATTCCTTGAACTTTTCCAGGAAAAGTTCTTCTATCATGGGGAAAAGGAAATGGTAATCCACTCCCGTATTCTAGCCTGGAAAATCCCATGGATGGAGGAACCTGGTGGGCTACAGTCCATGGGGTCGCCAAGAGTCGGACACAACTGAAGCAACTTAGCATACACGCAAGCATTAGAAATATTTTTATCAGTACATGTTCAGTCATAGCTGACAGAAACTGTGCAATCTAGCTTAAGTATGATTGTGAAGGTTAGGGATAAGGGCTTCAGGCATTGATGGATCCAGGGGATTAGAATACAAAAGGATTCTGTCTCTCTTCATTCTCTGTGCACAAGACAGGAAAAAACAGTTACTGAACCTGAGTCATCTCCAACGGCTTTTCTCAGCTCCTTCTGAATCAGTGTTGTAATGACTGGCACTGCAAAAAAATTGAAGCAGTTTAAATCTTTCCTGTATCTAAAATTTTACTATAAACACATAACATTAAATTTTACTTAAAACACTGGTGTGCACACACAAACATGAATACACCAACTCTTAAAATCTCACTCCATCAACAACAAAAAAGAAAATGATTAAAAAGGGACTAAAAGACTTAAATAGACATCTTCAACTTTAATGAGAATATATATTTAAAGTACTGTATGTGATTGTCCTGTATCCTGATTATTTTACTCATATTTCTGTTTTCATGCAAATAAATATGCAATTACAGCATAAAAATAGAAAAAACAAACAAAAAAACAGTTACTGGCCAGCCTGAGAGAGAGAGTTTTTGATGATATTTTCTGCTAGGAAAAAATTTCACATACCTTGCTTTTCCTGACACACGTGTTAAACTCATCCTTAAACCGTTCATTGTATTCAATGGGTTGAGTACTCTAATTACTCACGATCATGTTTGCTGCCAGCCGCTCTAGCTGGAGAAAAGCTCAGCTGCATCCAGATAACATGCACTGACTTCCCTATAAGAAAGAGAGGTTCTAGTTCTAGGAGAATGGGAATCTAGCAGTGGGTATATTTGTTTCTAAAGCACAGAAACAAACAAAATGGAGCTCCATGTGAAACAGCCAGTGTGCTAGTACATGTATTTCTCTTTGTTGCTATCGCTCAATGGCAAAAAGTTTTAGTCACTCAGTCATGTCCTACTCTTTGTGACCCCACTGACTGTATGTAGTCCACCAGTCTCCTCTGTCCATGGGGGAATTCTCCAGGCAAGGATACTGAAGTGGGTAGCCATTTCCTTCTCCGGGGGAATCTTCCCATCTCAGGGATCAACCTAGATCTCCTACATTGCAGGCAGATTTTTTTTATCATCTGAGCCACCAGGGAGCCCCAAAAGGGGCCATTGCTGGTTAGAGAACATCCCCTGGCCTGCTGTTTTCTTCTATTACAACCATCACAGCTAGTAGGAAAGGACTCTCAACTCTTCAGTCTTTGTAGTTGAGTTGGGCACACTGGTGTTTCCTGACCTGGTAAAAAAAAAGATCTTCCAGCTAGATCTGAAGTGGTTTCATGTCACTCAGCAGCTAGGCTCCCCCAAAAAACATCCAAAAATTCCTCCCAAGGTTCTTTCCATGATCCCTCTGTTCTAACCAAAAGAAATGGGCTCGGGCTTCCCTGGTGGCAAACAATCCACCTGCCACTGCAGGGAACACGCGTTTGATCCTTGATCCAGGGAAATTCCACATGCTGCAGGGCAACTAAGTCCTTGTACCACAGCTACTGAGCCTGTATCTAGAGCCGGGGAGCCAAAGCTACTGAAGCCTACACATGCCTAGAGCCTGTGCTCCACAGCAAGAGAAACCACCACGATGAGAAGCCCATGCACCGCAAATAGAAGGTAGCTCCCCTTGCTTCACCTGGAGAAGGGCCATGCAAAGCAACGAAGACCCAGTGCAGCCATAAACAAAATAATCAAATATTTATTTTAAAAAAAGAAATGATCTCACGGACCCATGCCTGGGTGGTTCCAGTCCACATCTCCTCTTTCAGCCTCACTGTTTCATCCCTAGAAAACTAAGATCATCTTTAGATTTTCTGTATGAATTTTGTTTGTCCAGCAGCTCACCATTAGCTCTTCTTTTCATGATTTTTGAATTAAGGATTCTGGATACTATGCATTTAGCGATCTGGAGCCCCTCCATTAGCAAGTCGTGTAACTGACAGGCTCCATCATCTTAAAATCACTTTTAAAATATTTTTTAACTTTATTTACTTATTTTTGGCCCTGCTGGGTCTTCATTGCTGCATCAACTTTCTCTAGTTGCAGCAAGCATGGGCTACTCTCTAGCTGTGGTGCTCAGGCCTCTTCTTGCAGTGGCTTCTCCTGCTGTGTGTGGAGCACAGGCTCTAGGGCACGTGGGCTTCAGTAGTTGCAGCTCCTAGGCTCTAGAGCACAGGCTCAATAGTTGTAGCTCAGGAGGGTTTAGTTGCTCTGGGGTGTGTGGGATCTTCCTGGACCAGGAATTGAATCTGAGTCTCCTGCATTGGCAGGTGAGCCACAGGGGAAGCCCTTAAGATCACTTTTTACTTTTAACTTCCAAACCTCTGACCACTGGACTAGCTGTAAGTTTCTCTTTCTCTCATTGGGAGGTATCTTATCTCTGTTAGTATATTCAGCTATTATGAGGTCTTTATCATTTAAAACATGCCTGCAGATTTCTGCTCTGTTTCTATGTACAGAGGATTCTATATTCACATGTTATGTAAGACTATGTGGAAAAATCATCTCTGCATTTCACGGTCATCTTTCTAGATGAAATTTACATTTCCATAGTCATTTTTAAGCCAGAGAAATAGTCTGCCTGTGATTATGCTGCTTCCTGTACCTAGAATATTATTTTTGTCTCTACCCCTTTATACCTCCAAATATTTACACTCAAGAATCTACTTCTAGAAAACTATTTTAGAGAAAGAAAAAAAATGCAGCAAAGACAATACCAAAGGTATTGAGGTAATCACACTGTCTCATAACAAAAACAACAACAACAAATAATGAAAGAAAGAAAAAAAAAAGAGACAGAGGAAGTCATTTACATATCCAGTAATGAGATGTATTTAAAATTATAGTAAAGGCAAATACATTTTATAGACATTGAATATTATTTACAAGTTTTAAAAAAATATAAGAAAGTGCTTATGACAATTTTTGAAAAGATAAATGGGATATAAATAATTCATGTAAATCTCAACCACATAAAAACTATGCATAAAAAGAAGAAAAATGCAATCTTTAAATAAGATTATCTTTTACTAGTCTTGGTGTTTGTCAAATAATCTGCATATGCATAACTTTCAGAAGAAAAATAAGTTATTGGCAGTACTAAAAATAAATACAACCTGATCTTAAGGATTAAACTTAAAAACATCTTTTCAGTGAAACTTCCACTGACCTTTTTCCTTTTCCTTCTTTGTATTCACAGATTACTTGGCTTATGATGAGCCCTTTTTAACTTCCATTGTGGTGATTAAAAAGCAGAGACATTACTTTGCTGACAAAGATCTGTCTAGTCAAAGCTATGGTTTTCCCAGTAGTCGTGTATGGACATGAGAGTTGGACCATAAAGAAAGCTGAGCACTGAAGAATTGATGCTTCTGAACTGTGGTGTTGGAGAAGACTCTTGAGAGTCCCTTGGATTGCAAGGAGATCCAACCAGTCAATCCTAAAGGAAATTAGTCCTGAATATTCATTGGAAGGGCTGATGCTGAAGCTCCAATACTTTGGCCACCTGAGGCAAAGAACTGACTCATTGGAAAACACCCTGATACTGGGAAAGATTGAAGGCAGGAGGAAAAGGGGACAACAGAGGATGAGATGATTGGATGGCATCACTGACTCGATGGACATGAGTTTGAGCAAGCTCCAAGAGTTGGTGAAGGACAGGGAAGCCTGGCGTGTTGCAGTCCATGGGGTCACAAATAGTCAGAAACGACTGAGCAACTAAACTGAACTGTGGTGATTCATAGTTTTTTCAGTCTCATGAATCAGATAACTGTTCAGTTAACTGTAGAAGTTGTGCCTTATTTGCTTTTGGTTTCCATAACCCTGAGGCCAGGGTCTTCTAAAAGCTTAGTACTCATTTGCAATGTGTTATATTAAATTGAAAGCATAAAAATTGCTGTTCTCTCAGTTTTTTGTTGCGACAGCTTCTATCTTCTATATGATGAGCTTCTGAGGATGTGGCAAAGCACTTTAAAAAAAAAATTAAAATAGCATCTGATCACAAGAGCCATCAGATATCAGGACCTGAATACAAGACCAGTCTCTGGGTGAAAATTGATATTGCTCCCAGAAAAGAGTGAAATTAAAGGGACAACATACCAGAACTAGAATTATAGCCCAATGACAAAACCAAAATTTAAACCTTGGGAGCCTATACTCTTAATCTCTGTCTGAGATAGGAATGTCACTTTTGATTTGATATGTCTGTGTCCACACAGTCACCATCAAGGCTTGGTTTTGATCCTTGATCTTAGCTGTGACTACCGAGCCAAAACCACTAGCTTAAAAATGTCTGTTTAGTCAAGTCAGTCATTTGTTTCCAGGGGACCCAGAATAAACCAGAGTTGTTAAGATTTTTTTTTTTTTAATCTGGGGTTAGTAAATTGATCTGTGGTCTTGGTTTGCCAAAAATATGACCTTAAATGTGAACTCTGTATAGTTAAATATGGACCCAACCAACTCAGATTGCAGGATTGGACCAGCCTCAGTCAGAATTTGGAAATAAGCAATTTGCCTTAAGTCTCCTCCTTTTTCCTTATTCGTCTCTGCTCTTTCTGTCAGTCTGTTTCCCTTCCTTTCTCTCTTTCTCTCTTAATGTCTGCTTATCACAATTTGCTGTATAGCAAATGAATGTTTATAACTAAGACCTAATCTCAGAAAATAACGTCTTAATTATATTCCTTAATATCTTGAAGTGAATAGATAATCCACAATAATATGCTTTTAAATCCCCTTTCTTCTTTTTACTCCTAGTAGAGCTTTTTTGGCACATTTTTGCTCAAATCCCCCCCCCAAAAAAAGCTAAAACTCCTCCCCTTCTTTCTCCTCCTGTTTGCATATTTCTCCAGATTTTGTGTTATAGAAGCTCAAAGGACAAACCTAAAAGTGACAGGCTTTTCTTTGGGTGGACAATAAAGAGGAAAAAAACAGACAGAGTAAAGCTGAAACCAGTTTTGGTGACAAGGGAGAGAGGAAACACCTGGAAATGGTTTATATTTTTCAATTTACTGACTATGCCTGCTTTCTATAAATACCTGTCAGTCTTCACATAGGAAAGAAAAACTCATTTTCACTTATTACCCTCAGTCGATGTTACTCTCCTTTCCCACTTTCTTCATATCAGTCATTAGAAAACCTGAAAACAAATACAGCAACAATGTAAATATTGAGTGCTTCCTGTGTGCTAGACACTGTGATCAATAAATTTCATGCATTATTTAATCCTCAAATCAAACTTGTAAGTTAGAATATTACCACATTTTAGCAGATGAGGACATGAAATTTTATATAAGGTGGTACTTTCCCAAGGCCATTCATCTAGTACATAACAGCAGACCAAGGGTTAAACCTCTATATCTTTGACTGTAAATAGCCAAATTATGAAGTATTGCTTTATACTCTATGAATATAACAAATTAAAATATAGTATATATTGATTATCCCTTATTTCTCCTACATTGTATGGGACTCGTTTCTACATGCCTACTGGAAAAGAATAACATACCAAGAAAAATATTCACATGTACTCCCAAATTATATCTTTAGTTTATTTTAGGACTAGGTCAATAAATTGTGGCTTTCAGGAATCTTAGAATATGGCTTTAACCTCAGCTTTGAGTTCAGTATCTAACATATAAAAACCATGGCTAAGTTTCAAAAAAAATTTTTGGTGTAGAACACTTGGAAAATGAGGTATTTTAATTAATTTTAAAATGTGGTAGTTATTGTGGTCCATTTCTGAAGCATTGGGTTGACCAAAAGGTTCATTTGGATTTTTCTGTAATAACTTATAGAAAAACCCAAACAAACTTTTTGACCAATCCATAGTAATAGGAACTTGAACTTGGAATATAAGACAGTATTATTACTAAAGCACAAAAGTAAAAGAGAATCAGTGAGGTAAAAGTCAGGTCAGGTACAGGGGAGAAATTAAGGTACGAATTTTATCAGAATGTGAGGAGAAACAATAGAATTTCTGTTTATGGTTTTGATAATCAGTCTTGGCTTCTCGTATGGCTCTAGAAAAAAAGATAAGGAATCTTATTGAAGTATTGTTTCTCAAATAGAAAATCATGTATTAAATTTTACAAACCTCTAAAGGTAAAGGCAGGGACCATATGTTCATTTTATTGTTAAAGAATTGGCTCATGAGAAAAATGTGTTCAAGGACACTGTGTTGTGCTGTACTTAGTTGCTCAGTCATGTCCGACTCTCTGTGACCCCATGGAGACCCAGAGGGTCCGCCAGGGTTCTCTGTCCATGGGGATTCTCGAGGCAAGAAGACTGCAGTGAGTCGCCATGCTCTCCTCCAGGGGATCTTCCCAACACAGGGATCAAACCCAGGTCTCCCGCATGTGGGCAGATTCTTTACCGTCTAAGCCCCCAGTGTGGCAGACAGGATAATGGCCCTTATTATTGTGAATCATTGAATATGTCATCTTACTCAACAGAAGGGACTTGGCAGATGTGAATTAGTAGAGAACCTTGAGATGGGAAGTTAGCCAATCTAACTTAGATGGGTGTATCTAAGATTAGATGTATCTAATTAAGTGTATCTTAGATTAGATGGGTGTATCCAATCTAATCACTTGGGTCCTTCATTGCCTAGAGTCAGAGAGAGAGATGTACCAATGACAGAAGCAGGGTCAGAGAGCTATTGATTCAACCCACCATTGTTGGCTTAGAGGATGAAGGAAGGGAGCCATGAGCCAAGAATAGCAGGCTGCCTCTATAAGCTGCAAAGGACAAGTAAATATATTCTCCCCCTACCAACACCCCCTAGAAAGGAAACTAGCCCTGCTGGCTCCTTGATTTTAAGCCAGTGTCAGACTTCTGACCTCTGGGGTTGTTAGATAATAAATCAACATTGTTTTAAGCCAATACATTTGTGGTCATTTTTTCAACGGAAAATGAGTGCAAGTACACAAGTTAACATATGGTAGAATTACCCTCGGAGAAGGCAATGGCACCCCACTCCAGTATTCTTGCCTGGAGAATCCCAGGGACGGGGGAGCCTGGTGGGCTGCCATTTCTGCGGTCACACAGAGTCGGACACAACTGAAGCGACTTAGCAGCAGCAGCAGAATTACCCTATTTCTACTGATATTTGAGTACTGCCATCTGTCAGCACTATATTCTCACTTCACGTATTACAGCCTACAAAATAACTTGCAAGAGGGATGTTCTTCCCATTTTTCAGATAAAGAAAGTAGTTAATTACACACCTATGTGCATATGATGGCTCAGCCGGTAAAGAATCTGCCTGCAATGTGGGAGACCTGGGTTTGATCCCTGTGTTGGGAAGACCCCCTCGAGAAGGGAAAGGCTATCCACTCCAATATTCTGGCCTGGAGAATTCTATGGACTGTGTAGTCCATAGGGTCACAAAGAGCTGGACACGAGTGAGGTACTTTTCCTTTCACTTTCATGTTCATATGATATTAGTCAAAGAGCTGTCTTTGCCATTGACAATACTGTAGGTTTCTACCATCCCATACTGTTTTGCAGCTCAGGGCTTTTGCCTTCTAACAGACTGCCTTCACGATTCAGCCTATTGTTAGCAAAATGTTGAACTACATGGAATTTTTTTCCAAACATTCCTTGGTGTATGTTTAAGCAGTACATTTAAGTAGCTTGAGACCCCCTAAAGTAGGACTTCTAACCAATGTGTGCTATTCTGAACTGAATTGTGCTGTTCCCTGTCACCTGCCCCCACCCAAATTCATCTTTAGAAGTCTTAACCAGAGTACCTCAGATTGTGGCTATATTTGGAAGTGGGGCCTTAAAAGAGGAAATTACGGTAAAATGAGGACATGAAAATGAGCTCTCATCCACTGTGACCAGTGTCCTTATAAGCAGAGGAGACAGGGGCACAGACAACACAGATAGAAACATGATCATGTGAGGACACAGCACAAGAAAGAGGCCACCTCAAGACAAGGAGAGAGACCTCAGAAGAACATGAACACACCTTGATCTTGAACTTCTAACCTCCAGAACTGTGACAAACAACTTCTGTTGTTTGCCACTCAGCCTATGGTGCTTTGTTGTGGCAGCTATAACAAACAAATACACATGCCTGCGGGGAGCGAGCTCCGCCCCTGGCAAAGGTCATGAGGAAGGAGGCTTGGCATACGCAAAGGCGGGATCAAGCCTCAGGAGTCTCCCTGGAAATTCTCCAGCAATCTACCCCCAAAACCAGAGTCTGCCTACTTTCTGCTTTGTGCTTTCACCTACACCTCTGACTTTACGGGGGGCTGTCCCCCACTACCTCTCTGAAAAAAGTTAGCTTACAGCTCCAGTTAATAATTCCTGGGTGTGACAGTGTTTAACCTACAAACTCCTTTGGAAATCCTCTAGCCTGCCTGAATAGGTTTTTCCGGCCTCATGTGATTGTTCAGAGCCTCCCAACTGTGAGAGGCAGGAGATGTTCTAAACTGTCTAAACACAGATTCTTTTGAGTAGTTAAAAGATTGATTAGAAATTGTATTGGTGAAGGGATTTTCACTTGTTGGGCCAATGTTTGCTGCTAAGTTTCCATATCCCTTACCTGCTGTGTCCCTGGCAGTGTATTGATTAATATAATTGGTGTAAGTAGTAGCTTTAATGTTTGTAACCTGGGACCCTTGAGTTAATTCTTTTTCTTGTTATAGCCCACCACACCTTTGCTCTGTAGGAATGCAACTTTATCTAATGCTTTTGGAGGGTGGCTCCTGACCAATCACCTTTAGAGAAAAATAAGTTTTCTGAAGAAAGGGTCTTAAATTGTTAACAGGCCTCCGGGCCAGAAGATGATGCAAATCTCCTAACTTTTGCATATGCTAAGTTTGCAGGAAGAAAGCCTGGCTTGCTGCATGACTCTACCCCTTCCCCCATTATCCTCTATGCATAACTTAAGGTATAAAAACTACTTTGGAAAATAAAGCGCAGGCCTTGTTCACCGAAACTTGGTCTCACCATGTCGTTCTTTCTCTTACCTTCTGGCTGAATTATTCAGCCTCTTTTCTCCACTGAATTTCCTCACTGAGCTATCCTTATTTCAGCCTCTTTTCTTCACTGAATTTTACTGAGCTATCCTCATTCTATTACTCTTTATATCCTTAATTAACATTTAATTAAGCAATTGTTTCCTGATCTTCGCCTACGCCGTCTCTCCTTCGAATACCCTGGATCAGCCGGGGCTGGTCCCCGGCACATGCCCTTCCAAGAATAAGGTCTCGTTCTTCTTTCCCAGAGATAGATTTAATTGGTCTGAGTGCTCTTCACTTCACTTCAGTTCAGTCGCTCAGTCATGTCTGACTCTTTGTGACCCCATGGGCTGCGGCACACCCCATGGACTGTAGCACACCAGGCTTCCCTGTCCATCACCAACTCATGTCCATCGAGTTGGTGATGCCATCCAACCATCTCATCCTCTGTTGCCCCCTTCTCCCCCTACCTTCAAACTTTCCCAGCATCAGGGTCTTTTCTAATGAGTTGGCTCTTGGCATCAGGTGGCCAAAGTACTGCAGCTTCAGCTTCAGCATCAGTCTTCCAATGAATATTTAGGGTTGATTTTCTTTAGGACTGATTGGTTTGATATCCAGCCAAATGAAAAGGTAAAGAGTGCTGCTTATGTACCAGGCTTTTGTTTATTTCAATTTAGATCAATTTCCTGGTGATTTTTTTTTTTTTAATTTTAAGATTTACAACATCTTTTTAAAAATATTTATTTATTTTGTTTGTTTATTTGGCTGCACAGGGTCCTAGTTGTAGCATAAAGGATCTTTTGTTGCAGCGTGCTGGATTTTAGTTGCACTGTTGCCACATGTGGGATCTAGTTCCCCAACTATCAGTTGAACCTGGGCCCCCCTGCATTGGGAGCGTGGAGTCTTAGTCACTGGACCACCAGGGAAGTCTCAGATCAATTCTGGTCCTTTTAGATAAATACAATCTTTAATAGATGGAGAAGAATAATATCCAATAATTCAGATGTGTTTACAAAATGTTTCTTTGAATATTGTTGTTCAGTCGTGAAGTCATGTCTGACTCTCTCTGACCCCATGAACTAACTGCAGCACTCCAGGCTTCCCTGTCCTTCACAACCTCCCGGAGTTTGCTCAGATTCATGCCCATTGAGTCAATGATGCCATCCAAACTTCTGTTGTCCTCTTTTCCTCCTGCCCTCAATCTTTCCCAGCATCCTGGTCTTTTCCAACGAGTCAGCTCTTCGCATCAGGTGGGCAAAGTATTGGAGCTTCAGCTTCAGCATCAGTCCTTCCAATGATTTTCTTTAGGAAATTGAATGCCTGAATACTATATAGGGCAATATTAGCTTTTGAAACAGTAGGAAATTAGCTCTACCTAGTTTTTGTGCAAGTATTTTTACTGAGCATTTTTCTGTATCTGAGCTATGGAAGGTACTTACCTAAAGGAAAATTTGCTATTATAGCTTAAATGTTGAGAGAACAGTTTAAGTTCTGACTCTGCTCCCCTCTGGGGGTAGCTTTAGTCTACCTCACTTTCCTGCCTCTACATTTCCTACAGTCTTATACCCTCACCTTTTCTTGAGAGTACAGACAAAAGGGATGTTAGTGATAGAAATGCCTGTGCTGAAACCATTGAACACAATTTCAAAATATCCTAGCTTGAGCTTCACAATAAGAAAAACTTGATTCCTTTAATAAGGACACTTTTTTAGTTCCTCTTCTTACCCGAAATGTTGCAAATAGCAACCTTTTTTCTCAGTATCTCCTGAAGGCTTTAAGAAAAATCATTATTTTAGTAGCTATTTATGACAACTGCATGTATGAAAAGTGCTGCTTACTACTCTGGTCTGGGTAAATTGAAAGAGAAAAATTAGTATTATAGTTCTAGAAAGAGAGGGTAAGGAACTAGAGGCTGCCACTCAGCTGATGCCAAGTTCTTTACATGGTCAAGGTCAGCTACCTTCATCCTGGAATGCAAAGACTGAAATAGTTCCAAGCTCCTTTCTGTTTTAGTATCTTCCTGAGAGGAGAAGGGTTTTTAGTAAATTCTCAGCATGTACTCACTTGCTCTCCAATTGAATCTGCAGCTTTAAGAAAAGCAATTCTAAATGTGGTAGCTATTTGAATTTTTCAAATTGGTGTTATTTAATGCCAGTTCATATCAATCCAATTTCTTCTAATGTTCTCAGAGCATTAATTACTTCAATATCCTCCTCCAGCTCTGTTTCTATGCCCAGAATTTCCAGGGAGCAGCTTTATTCCATGCAGAGGAAAATGGCCCCTAAGTCTGAGTAACTGATTCAGACATAAAAAGGCAGTTCTTTATTATGCCATTTGTTTCCTCAGGCTTCGTATTGGGCAGCAGTTTGTTCAAGCACTTGGCATGAGTGATGATAAAACATTAGTGTTTGGCATATAAATGCCAAGCACAGGTATTTTTTGCATCATTCAAAGGCCCAAATAGCAGGCAAATTCTAGTTGCCTCCTCTAAAATGCCTTTAAATTTTTCAAGTCATACATTCTGTCACATAATCTTATATCCTATTTATTGTGAATCTACATTTATATAATGGTCTCATGCTTCTTCACTGAACTTTATGTCTCTATATACTCTTGAACCTAAGACAGAACTAAGAAGAAAGTTGGTGCCAACTATTTCTTTTATTTAAAACCAGAAAAGAGCTTGTCAAAATATAACTTTTATGACAAACATGTTTATTGATATTGTGAAAGAGTACCTATGACTTAAATAGATAATGAACATAAGTAGATAATAATAAGCATAATAAATAATGAACAGCAGAAGGAAGACTCCTTGTACTCAAAAACTTTCTGCTCTTCCCTACATAAAGGACCTCTTTACTTATAAATATAACCCATAACACTTGCTTTCTTTTTCCTGAATAATTCAGAATTATTTGCTAGAATTTATCTGCACTGAAGACAGGAATAATTATAATCCAAAGTGTATTTAGTATGATGTCAAGTCATTTCTTCCAGATATAGAAGAAATTGGTGATAAATTTCCAGTTATCACTGATGAAAGGTCTGGTGTGCCACACCAAAATGTGATTTTAAATGAACATGGTTTACACCTGCTAAAAATAAGGTGACCATGTTTACCATCCAAACTGAAGCACTTTGGAGCCTAAGAGAGGATTATTTATAAGTTTGCCGAAAAAATAGGCATAAACTAAGACTGTCCCAGGAAAAATGGCTTCTACGTTCACCCTACTCATAAATACACTTTTGCCACAATACCAAGGAAAGGTAATTTGTGCTGTGAAGTATATTATTCCTCTAAGAGTACCATGGTTTTCATCAAAATTCTGCAGTCTTTTACTATCTGCAGCATTTTCTCCTGCCTGCTGGAATCTAAATGTCAATCCAATGAATAGAACTCACAACTATGCAAAACAGAAAACTCAAAATCTGACCTGTCCAACATCAGAACTTGACCTCTTTCAATGCTCTGTCAATCCCACCCCAAACAACAGAGTGAGAAATAGAATCAATGGTTTTGTCTAGACAGTATCAATCAATGTCATCCCTCAAAAAAATGAACAAACATGGAAACTAATAGTGAGAAAGTTATCTTGAAGTGCTCACAATTAACTCATTGCATGTATCACCATACAGAGAAGCTCAAAAATATATGGCTATTATAAATCCATAAGCCTTGCCTAGACAGAGCCCCTAAAAACTGTTCTGATTCTAGAATTTGAAACTTTAGGGAAAAAAGAATAGAGTAAAAAATTTATTCCACATAACTGAATTTAGAACAAGAACCTTGTTCTGTAATAGAAAAGAAAAAATACATTGAGTGTGAGATGCTTTTGCCTCGAGACCTCAGGGAAACAGGAAATTATTTCGTTCATTTCAGATGACACTTCTGTTCAAATGAATGTGTATAGGTCTTAAGAACTAAGGTGCTCCTGGGACACAGATAAAAGAAGGCAAAGGCTACTTTCTTCTGGGTAGCCTGCCCTTCTGTGATGGGGAAGAAGAGAGACAATATCCCTATCTAAACCAGGCACTTCCAGTATCTTTGTACTAGAGAAGGCATAAAAGACTGGTCAAGGTCAATCTTTGGTTTGAGTTATACTCAATATCTGTTGTTACTATTCCAGGGTCTGGCTGATGATAGAATATTATAAAAATAACTTCTGGGGAAAATGTAACTGAATCACTAGAGCTTAGTTAATGTTCTTCACAAAAGGCTTGTGTGGCCACCTGATGCAAAGAACTGACTCCTTTGAAAAGACCTTGATGCTGGGAAAGACTGAAGGTGGGAGGAGAAGGGGACAACAGAGGATGAGGTGGTTGGATGGCATCACTGACTCAATGGACATGAGTTTGAGTAGACTCCGGGAGTTGGTAATGGACAGGGAGGCCTGGTGTGCTGCAGTCCATGGGGTCGCAAAAGTCGGACACGACTGAGCGACTGAACTGAACTGAACTAAACTGAAGTTGTGTCTGACTCTCTGCTACCCCATGGACTGTAGCCCACCAGGCTCCTCTGTCCATAGGGATTCTCCAGGCAAGAATATTGGAATGGGTTGTCATGCCCTCCTCCAGGGCATCTTCCCAACCCAGGGATCGAACCTGTGTCTCTTATGTCTCCTGCATTGGCAGGCAGGTTCTTTACCACTAGTACCACCTTGCAAGCCCCCACAAAAGGCTTACACACTTTCAATTCTGTAGTCAGAGAGTTTTCAACCTAGAAAAATCAGAATTTGCAGAGTAAGAGTATTACCGTGCTCTCCTTTGTAAGAAGCAGCTTAAATACAAATAGATTTTGTGGTTTACCTAAGATCACCCTGAGTGGGTGGCAGAGCTACGGATGCAAAATACAAGTACCCTCTGTTTTGTTAGACTACTGGGAAGTGAAGGATATTTTAGGCATTTCAAGAACAAAGTGTTACCACAATGTTTTTGGTAAAGAGCACACAATATGTTTTAACATATCATGTTGACCGTTGATTCACAAAGTGTGCATCAGCGTCTCTGGGGAACTTGTTAGAAATGCAAAAATTTTGCCCCCCTCCCAACCAGATCTCCATGTTAGTTGCTCAGTCACGTCTACTCTTTGTGACCCCATGCACTGTAGCCCTCCAGGCTCCTCTCTGCATGGAATTCTCCGGGCATGAATACCAGAGTGGGTAGACATTCCCTTATCCTGTAATGCAGGAGACCCGGGTTTGATTCTTCAGTCAGGAAGATCCCCTGGAGGAGGGCATGGCAACCAACTCCAGTATTCTTGCCTGGAAAATTCCATGAACAGAGGAGCCTGGAGGGCTACAGTCCATGGGGTCTCAAAGAGTCAGACACAACTGAACAACTAAAACACACTTTTTTCCCCCAGACATTTCAAGTTAATGAATTTAGCCTTTTTGTATGTATGGGAAGATGCAAATTCTGGGCTCACTGAAATCATTCCTTTGACATACACCTCAGCTATCTGGGCCAATATTCTGTATTTTCCCATCCTGAGTCTCCTCAGAAACATTGGCAGGTTGCTGCAGTGGCTGAAGGCTTGATGGTAGGCATCCTGTTTCTACCTTGAATTCCCTCGGGGCTCACCATCGAGGCAGCTATACTATGATGGCTTGATAGCGGCAACATCCTTTGTTTACTGATACAGCAGGTAACATTTTTTCATTGATAGAAATAATGTGCAAGTCTTGTATATGCCTTCTATTTCCAAAGTATACTGTTTTTAACGTAAATAAATTTGACCATCAGAGCAGAAAAGAATCACTACCACAATTCTATCTGAAACTTAATTTGGGAAGGTTTCTTCTAGCAATATGTAGAATACTTCTGGTCATTGCTAGCAGATATGATTGAATTTATTTCAAGAAATCCCATATGTGAGCAGTAGCAACATCAGTATCAGACACTCATCAGTATGCCATAATTTTCCAAGAAAAGAAACTTCAGTTTTCATTGTGGGCAGTCAATTAACTTTTATGAGTTCTTGTGACACCAATATAACCTCTGATTCCACCCCCAAGAGCTCATGTAACAACACTGAGTATAATCAATCTGAAAAAAATTAACTTTGATAACCAAGGAAACATAAAAACCAGTGTTTTTAAATAGGAAATTGAATACATGAATTTATAATTTTACTTAGCAATTCAAAATGAAAGGTCAAACCATATCCCTGGGCCAGGAAGTAGGAATGACTGTTGTTAAAGTGTAATTTAATAAGTGAATAAATGGCCAGATGATCTTGCAGTCATGGTAACTGATTTCTCTGTGACTATACTGAAAACAGATTTGCCAGAGAAAGTAAAAGCTCTCATTCTATTTACACAGTCTAGATTTCACATAAGACAAAACATTAGGAGATAAACAGGCATTTGCTGCTAACATTTACAATATATGCTGTTGAAAAAATGATACTTAGGATGTCTGAAGCAATGATGCACACTTGATTAACCATTGTTCTCTCTGATTACTTTTCCAAAGCAGTAAATAGGCATATATTAAACTAAAAAAGCATAAAATTTTCAAACATGAATCCCAAGCTAGATTTCTGAATCTGCTGATACTAGAAGCAAATCTGTGGGACAGTGAGCTTACCTATAAAACAAAGGCTTTTGATTAGATTTTAGAAAAGACAATGATGAAAGGTATTCATAGATTTGAACATTCGAATAGGCCACATAGAGAAAGAATCACACTTCTCACATTATAATGTCATATAAACAATTACTACATTAGGTTTAGTTCAGTTCAGTTCAGTTCAGTTGCTCAGTTGTGTCCAGCTCTTTGTGATGCCATGAATCACAGCATGCCAGGCCTCCCTGTCCATTACCAACTCCCGGAGTTTACTCAAACTCATGTCCATCGAGTCGGTGATGCCATCCAGCCATCTCATCCTCTGTTGTCCCCTTATCCTCCTGCCCTCAATCCCTCCCAGCATCAGGGTCTTTTCCAATGAGTCAACTCTTTCCAGTATGCATATACAATTTATATGTGAAGTGAAAGTGATCCAGTCATGTCCGACTCTTTGCAACCCCATAGACAGTAGCCTGCCAGTCTTCTCTGTCCATCGAAGTCTCCAGGCCAGAATAGCTATTCTCTTCTCCAGGGAATCTTCCCAACCCAGGGATCAAACACAGGTCTCCCACATTGCACACAGATTCTTTACCCTCTGAACCACTTATATACACCCTTAAATTAAATATCTATAAATTAAATACATATGTATATACACATATATATATGTATATGGTAATACATAACTTTCCTTGAAACCCCATGAACAGCATGAAAAGGCAAAAAGATAGGATATTGAAAGATGGACTCCCCGGGTGTTAGGTGCCCAGTATGCTACTGGAGATCAGTGGAGAACTAACTTCAGAAAGAATGAAAAGATGGAGCCAAAGCAAAAACAACACCCAGCTGTGGATGTGCCTGGTGATAGAAGCAAAGTCCGATGCTGTAGAGAGAAATATTGCATAGGAACCTGGAATGTTATGTCCATGATTCAGGGCAAACTGCGAGTGGTCAAACAGGAGATGGCAAGAGTGAACGTCGACATTTTAGACTGGAATGGGTGAATTTAACTCAGATGACCATTATATCTACTACTGTGGGCAAGAATCCCTTAGAAGAAATGGTGTAGCCATCAGAGTCAACAAAAGACTCCAAAATGCAGTACTTGGATGCAGTCTCAAAAACGACAGAATGACCTCTGTTCATTTCCAAGGCAAACCGTTCAATATCACAGTAATCCAAGTCTATGCCATGATCAGTAATGCTGAAGTTGAATGAGTCTATGAAGACCTACAAGACCTTCTAACACCCAAAAAAGATGTCCTTTTCATTATAGGGAACTGGAATGCAAAATTAGGAAGTCAAGAAACACTTGGAGTAACAGGCAAATTTGGCCTTGGAGTACAGAAAGAAACAGGGCAAAGGCTAATAGAGTTTTGCCGAGAGAATGCACTGGTCATAGCAAACACCCTCTTCCAACAACACGAGAGAACACTCTACACATGGACATCACCAGATGGTCAATACCAAAATCAGATTGATTATATTCTTTGCAGCCAAAGATGGAGAAGCTCTATACAGTCAGCAAAAACAAGACTGGGAGCTGACTGTGGCTCAGATCATGAACCCTTTATTGCCAAATTCAGACTGAAATTGAAGAAAGTAGAGAAAACCACTAGACCATTCAGGTATGACCTAAATCAAATCCCTTACGATTATACAGTGGAAGCAACAAATACATTCAAGAGATTAGATCTGACAGACAGAGTGCCTGAAGAACTATGGAATGAGGTTCATGACATTGTACAGGAGACAGGGATCAAGACTAACCCCAAGGAAAAGAAATGCAAAAAGGCAAAATGGTTGTCTGAGGAGGCCTTACAAATAGCTGAGAAAAGAAGTAAAAGGCAAAGGAGAAAATGAAAGATATACCCATTTGAATGCAGAGTTCCAAAGAATAGCAAGGAGAGATAAGATAGGCTTCCTTGGCAATCAATGCAAAGAAATAGAGGAAAACAATAGCATGGGAAAGACTAGAGATCTCTTCAAGAAAATTAGAGATACCAAGGGAATATTTCTTGCAAAGATGGACACAATAAAGGACAGAAATCGTATGGACCGAACAGAGGCAGAAGATATTAAGAAGAGGTGGCAAGAATACACAGAAGAATTATACAAAAAAGATCTTCATGACCCAGATAATCACAATGGTATGACCACTCACCTAGAGCTAGACATCCTGGAATGTGAAGTCAAGTGGGCCTTAGGAAGTATCACTACAAACAAAGCTAGTGGAGGTGATGGAATTTCAGTTGAGCTATTTCAAATCCTAAAAGATGATGCTGTCAAAGTGCTGCACTCAATATGCCAGCAAATTTGAAAGACTCAGCAGTAGCCACAGGACTGGAAAAGGTCAGTTTTCATTTCAATCTCAAAGAAAGGCAATGCCAAAGAATGTTCAAACTATTGCCCTCATCTCACATGCAAGCAAAGTAATGCTCAAAATTCTCCAAGCCAGGCTTCAAGAGTATGTGAACCGTGAACTTCCAGATGTTCAAGCTGGATTTAGAAAAGGTAGACGAACCGGAGATCAAATTGCCAACAACTATTGGATCATCAAAAAAGCAAGAGAATTCCAGAAAAACATCTACTTTTTTATTAACTGTGCCAAAGCTTTTGACTGTGTGGATCACAACATAGTGTGGAAAATTCTTCAAGAGATAGGAATACCAGACCACCTGACCTGCCTCCTGAGAAACCTGTATGCAGGTCAGGAAGCAACAGGTAGAACTGCATATGGAACAACAGACTGGTTCCAAATTGGGAAAGAAGTACGTCAAGAATGTATATTGTCACTCTGTTTATTTAACTTATATGCAGAGGACATTATGCAAAATGCCAGGCTGGATGAAGCAGAAGCTGGAAACAAGATTGCTGGGAGAAATATCAATAACCTCAGATATGCAGATGACACCACCCTTATGGCAGAAAATGAAGAAGAACTAAAGAGCCTCTTGATGAAAGTGAAAGAGGAGAGTGAAAAAGTTGGCTTAAAATTCAGCATTCTGAAAACTAAGATCATGGCATCCAGTCCCACCACTTCATGGCAAATAGATGGGGAAACAATGGAAACAGTGAAAGACTTTACTTTTGGGGGCTCCAAAATCACTGCAGATGGTGACTACGGCCATGAAATTAAGAGACGCATGCTCCTTGGAAGAAAAGCTATGATCAGTCTAGACAGTATATTAAAAAGCAGAGACATTACTTTGCCTACAAAGGTCCGTCTAGTCAAAGCTATGGTTTTTCCAGTAGTCATGTATGGATGTGAGAGTTGGACTATCAAGAAAGCTGAGTGCCGAAGAACTGATGCTTTTGAGCTGTGGTGTTGGAGAAGACTCTTGTGAGTCCCTTGGACTGCAAGGAGATCAAACCCATCAATCCTAAAGGAAATCAGTCCTGAATATTGGAAGGACTGATGCCGAAGCTGAAACTCCAAAACTTTGGCCACCTAATGCGAATACTGACTCATTGAAGAAGACCCTGATGCTGGGAAAGATTGAAGGCTGGAGGAGAAGGGGATGACAGAGAATGAGATGGTTAGATGGCATCACCGACTCAATGGACATGAGTTTGAGTAAGCTCTGGGAGTTGGTGATGGACACGGAGGGTTGGCAAAGAGTTGGACACGACTGAACAACTGAACTGAACTGAATTGAATATACATATATCGGTTCAGTTCATTTCAGTCACTCAGTTGTGTCCGACTCATGTATTCTTACTTGTAAAGGAGAGAACTGATAAATGCCACTTGTTGTTTAGTTGCTAAGTTGTGTCCGATTCTTTGCAACCCTATGGACTGTAGCCCGCCAAGCTCCTCTGTCCATGGAATTTTCCATGCAAGAATACAGGACTGATTTGCCATTTCCTCCTCTAGGGCATCTTCCCAACCCAGGGATCAAAAGCCCATCTCCTGCATTAGCAGGTTGATTTTTTTACCACTGAGCCACTGGGAAAGCCATAACTATACATAGAATTCTGAGGCTATGGTGTTAGTAGAAGGATAATAAATACTACAATTTAGAACAAATTCAGGGTTTATTAGGATTTGTGATAAGGATTTATGATAAAATTCATGCTATGCATTCAAAGACCCCATCCCTTCCTCTTTTAAGTAAGTTCTCATGGAATGCTTTGTAGAATAAAGATTTTCTGACTGAAAAATGAAATATTTCCTTCAGTGGTTGTAGAAATAAGAGGTCAAAAAAGAGATGAAAAAAATTTTAAATATTGAAAAATATGTATATTCACAGGAATATTCCAGTCAAGAAGAAGAAATTTGTGATGCAAAAGAGAATGAAACTGTAAGACAACTAAGAATAAACAGATTTCATAAGGAGGTACATTGTACATCATGTTTAGTTTACAGAAAATGAACCTGAATTTTTAAAAGTTCTGTAACTTTCCCATAGAAATTTAACTTAGAGTCAGGAATAATTCTAGAACCCTCACCACACAATCTTTGTTTGAATGTGCTTTTAGTTATACTGAGCAACAGTTTTTTGTTTTGCTTTGTTAACTTTCTGAGTTCCTGAGATACTAGTGTGATATGATCTGACTTCTGAGGCAGGAAAACAAACCACTATATCCTAAGGCATTCATTTCTCCACTAGGGCCTGGTATAGCTACAAAACTCAACTGATAAGGTTCCTAAAGGTAGAATTCCTTTGAGAAGGAACTTTCCTCTGGTCTACTTCAACCTGAAAAGGGTAATCAACTTTGAAACTACAAAGATAATGTTCCTTTAAACAAGTTTATTCCATAAGTAAATATATCAGATTTCTTAGTCAAAATTTTTCTCCCCAAAGAATAAAGTATGATAATTCCACAAAACAAAACCAATTAGACACATTAAAAAAATAATATTTTCATGCTCCAAAAAACCTTGGGAGAAGACACATGGGCCTTTGGAAAATGAGGAAAGAGAAGAATCATTTTAAGAAATGGAGCCAAAGCAAGTGACCTGACTATAACAATTGTGTTAAAATTATGTATAAAATAAAAATTATGGAATCAGGTAAATTTGAGACACATTGTCTGTTTTCACAGAACTTAGGCAGAAGCTAAACAAGCCATCCAGTAGTTAGGCCACAGCCACTGTATGCACAGCAAAGGAAACCACAAATAAAGCAAAAAACAACAACAACAACAACAGCCTAGATCTGGGAGAAAATATTTGCAAGTAATGAGACTAACAAGGGCTTAATTTCCAAAGCATACAGGCAGCTCATATAACTCAACAACAAATAAACAATCCAATCAAAAAATGGACAGAAGACCTAAGTAGACATTTCCCGAAGGAAGACATCCAGATGACCAACAAGCAATGAAAAGGTGCTCATCACTGGTAATTATTAGAGAAATGCAGATCAAAACTACAGTGAGGTACCACCTCACACAGATCAGAATGGTCACCATTAAAAATTCTATAAATAATAAATGCTGTAGAGGGTGTGGAGAAAAGGGAACTCCCTTGTAAATTGGTACAGCCATTATGGAAAAGGGTATAGAGATTCCTCAAAAAACTGAGTTGCCATATGATCCAGCATGCCCACTCTGGAGCATATACCCAGATAAAACTACAATTCCAAAAGATACCTGCACCCCTATGTACATAACAGCACTATTTACAATATCCAAGACATAGAAACAACCTAAATGTCCATCAACAGATAACTTGATGTGGTGTGTGTATATACATATACAATGCAATATTGCTGTTGTTTAGTCACTAAGTTTTATCCAACTCTTTTGTGACCCCATGGACCAAGCTCCTCTATTTATGGGATTTTCCAAGCAATAATACTGGAATTATTTGCCATTTCCTTCTCCAGGAGATCGTCCCGACCCAGGGATTGAATTCTAGTCTGCTGCATTGCAGGCATGCAATAAGGATATGTAAAAATCCTTAACAATTTTAGCATATTAATTTTGCAAGTGGTGTTTATTTTAGGAATGTAAAGTTGGCCTCACATTTGAAAATCAGTATGTCAGCACAATAACAGGTTAAAGGGAAAAGTCACACGGTCATCTCGTCAGATACAGAAAGGACCTGACAAAATTATTCACCAGGCTTACTAAAAATTCACAGCAAATTAGGAATAACACAGAATTTCCTCAGTCTGATTAACTGCACATATTAAAAAACCTACATCTTACTTAATGGTGCAACACTGAACACTTTTCATATTAACATTAGGAATAAAGAGGATATCTACTTTCATCATTTCTATTCAACACCTTACACAGTCTTATATAGTGCAACTGTATCAGTTCAGTTCAGTTCAGTTCAGTCGCTCAGTCGTGTCCGACTCTTTGCGACCCCATGAATTGCAGCATGCCAGGCCTCGCTGTCTGTCACCAACTCCCAGAGTTCACTCAGACTCACGTCCATCGAGTCAGTGATGCCATCCAGCCATCTCATCCTCTGTCGTTCCCTTCTCCTCCTGCCCCCAATCCCTCCCAGCATCAGAGTCTTTTCCAATGAGTCAGCTCTTTGCATGAGGTGGCCAAAGTACTGGAGTTTCAGCTTCAG
>NW_011494962.1:5651940-5652437 GCF_000754665.1 Bison bison bison | reverse complement strand
TTCAGAATGGACTGGTTGGATCTCCTTGCAATCCAAGGGACTCTCAAGAGTCTTCTCCAACACCACAGTTCAAAAGCATCAATTCTTCGGCACTCAGCTTTCTTCACAGTCCAACTCTCACATCCATACGTGACCACAGGAAAAACCGTAGCCTTGACTAGACGAACCTTTGTTGGCAAAGTAATGTCTCTGCTTTTGAATGGGCTATCTAGGTTGGTCATAACTTTCCTTCCAAGGAGTAAGCATCTTTTAATTTCATGGCTGCAGTCACCATCTGCAGTGATTTTGGAGCCCAAAAAAATAAATTCTGCCACTGCTTCTACTGTTTCCCCATCTATTTTCCATGAAGTGATGGGACCGGATGCCATATCTTCGTTTTCTGAATGTTGAGCTTTAAGCCAACTTTTTCACTCTCCACTTTCCCTTTCATCCAGAGGCTTTTTAGTTTCTCTTCACTTTCTGCCATAAGGGTGGTGTCATCTGCATATCTGAGGTGA
>NW_011494962.1:5641822-5651645 GCF_000754665.1 Bison bison bison | reverse complement strand
GTACTCTGCATATAAGTTAAATAAGCAGTGTGACAATATACAGCCTTGACATACTCCTTTTCGTATTTGGAACCATATAGGTTCTGTCTGTTGTTTCATATCCAGTTCTCACTGTTGCTTCCTGACCTGCATACAGATTTCTCAAGAGGCAGGTCAGGTGGTCTGGTATTCCCATCTCTTTCAGAATTTTCCACAGTTTATTGTGATCCACACAGTCAAAATACAACAAATACTTTACATTTTATATTAGAGCCTAAAATCAGATCCTGAAATTCAATGGAGACAACTTTCATTTTGAAAAATAAAAATATTTTAGGCACAGTTTTTTAAATACTTTAAATATGGAATTTAATGTAATATTGCAAAATTTTCTATCAGTTAAATTTTATCATCCCCATATTATAGATGAGGAAACTAAGGCTTAGCAAGGCTAATTACTGTATTTGAGCCAACTTCTTCACTCTCCACTTTCACTTTCATCAAGAGGCTTTTTAGTTCCTCTTCACTTTCTGCCATAAGGGTGGTGTCATCTGCATATCTGAGGTTATTGATATTTCTCCCGGCAATCTTGATTCCAGCTTGTGTTTCTTCCAGTCCAGCCTTTCTCATGATGTACTCTTCATATAAGTTAAATAAACAGGGTGACAAGTACAACCTTGACACACTCTTTTTCCTATTTGGAACCAGTCTGTTGTTCCATGTCCAGTTCTAACTGTTGCTTCCTGACCTGCATACAGATTTCTCAAGAGGCAGGTCAGGTGGTCTGGTATTCCCATCTCTTTCAGAATTTCCCACAGTTTACTGTGATCCACACAAAGGCTTTGGCATAGTCAATAAAGCAGAAATAGATGTTTTTCTGGAACTCTCTTGCTTTTTCCATGATCCAGCGGATGTTGGCAGTTTGATCTCCGGTTCCTCTTCCTTTTCTAAAACCAGCTTGAATATTAGGAAGTTCACGGTTTACATACTGCTGAAGCCTGGCTTGGAGAATTTTGAGCATTACTTTACTAGTTTGTGAGATTAGTGCAATTGTGCGGTAGTTAAAGCATTCTTTGGCGTTGCCTTTCTTTGGGATTGGAATGAAAACTGACCTTTTCCAGTCCTGTGGCCACTGCTGAGTTTTCCAAATTTGCTGGCATATTGAGTGCAACACTTTCACAGCATCATTTTTCAGGATTTGGAATAGCTCAACTGGAATTCTATCACCTCCACTAGCTTTGTTTGTAGTGATGCTTTCTAAGGCCCACTTGACTTCACATTCTAGGATGTCTGGCTCTAGGTCAATGATCACACCATGGTGATTATCTGGGTCATGAAGATCTTTTTTGTACAGTTCTTCTGTGTATTCTTGCCATCTCTTCTTAATATCTTCTGCTTCTGTTAGGTCCATACCATTTCTGTCCTTTATTGAGCCCATCTTTGCATGAAATATTCCCTTGGTATCTCTAATTTTCTTGAAGAGATCTCTAGTCTTTCCCATTCTGTTGTTTTCCTCTATTTCTTCACATTGATTGCTGAGGAAGGCTTTCTTATCTTTTCTTGCTATTCTTTGGAAGTCTGCATTCAGATGCTTATATCTTTCCTTTCCTCCTTTGCTTTTTGCTTCTCTTCTTTTCACAGCTATTTGTAAGGCCTCCCCAGACAGCCATTTTGCTTTTTTGCATTTCTTTTCCTTGGGGTTAGTCTTGACCCCTGTCTCCTGTACAATGTCATGAACCTCATTCCATAGTTCATCAGGCACTCTATCTATCAGATCTAGGCCCTTAAATCTATTTCTAACTCCCACTGTATAATCATAAGGGATTTGATTTAGGTCATACCTGAATGGTCTAGTGGTTTTCTCTACTTTCTTCAATTTCAGTCTGAATTTGGCAATAAGGAGTTCATGATCTGAGCCACAGTCAGCTCCCAGTCTTGTTTCTGCTGACTGTATAGAGCTTCTCCATCTTTGGCTGCAAAGAATATAATCAGTCTGATTTCGGTGTTGACCATCTGGTGATGTCCATGTGTAGAGTGTTCTCTTGTGTTGTTGGAAGAGGGTGTTTGCTATGACCAGTGCATTTTCTTGGCAAAACTCTGTCTTTGCCCTGCTTCATTCCGTATTCCAAGGCCAAATTTGCCTGTTACTCCAGGTGTTTCTTGACTTCCTACTTTTGCATTCCAGTCCCCTATAATGAAAAGGACATTTTGTGTGTGTGTGTTAGTTCTAAAAGGTCTTATAGGTCTTCATAGAATCGTTCAACTTCAGCTTCTTCAGCGTTACTGGTTGGGGCATAGACTTGGATTACTGTGATATTCAATGGTTTGCCTTGGAAATGAACAGAGATCATTCTGTTGTTTTTGAGATTGCATCCAAGTACTGCATTTTAGATTCTTTTGTTGACCATGATGTCTACTCCATTTCTTCTGAGGGATTCCTGCCCGCAGTAGTAGATATAATGGTCATCTGAGTTAAATTCACCCATTCCAGTCCATTTCAGTTCGCTGATTCCTAGAATGTCGACATTCACTCTTGTCATCTCTTGTTTGGCCACTTCCAATTTGTCTTGATTCATGGACCTGACATTCCAGGTTCCTATGCAATATTGGTCTTTACAGCATCGGACCTTGCTTCTATCACCAGTCACATCCACAGCTGGGTATTGTTTTTGCTTTGGCTCCATCCCTTCATTCTTTCTGGAGATATTTCTCCTCTGATATCCAGTAGCATATTGGACATCTACTGACCTGGGGAGTTTCTCTTTCAGTATCCTATCATTTTGCCTTTTCATACTGTTCATGGGGTTCTCAAGGCAAGACTACTGAAGTGGTTTGCCATTCCCTTCTCCAGTGGACCACATTCTGTCAGTGCAACTATATAAGACAAGAAAAATATAAAGTGCATTAAAAAGTAAAATTGTCTCTATTTTCAGATGTGATTTTTTATGTTAAAGTACCTGAGGTAATCTATGAAACAACTACCAGGTGAATTTAGCAAGTTCTCTACACAAGGCAATATGCACAAACAATTTGTTTCTACATATGTGCACCGTGTGTGCTTGTGTGTATGTGTATGTGTGTGTTAGTCACTCAATCATGTCTGACTGTTTGCAACCCTATGGACTATAGCCCAGCAAGTTCCTCTGTCCATGGAACTGTCCAGGTGGGAATACTGGAGTGGGTTGCCATGCACTCCTCCAGGGGACTCTTCCAGACCCAGGGACTGAACCCGGGTCTCCTGCATTGGTAAGTGGATTCTTTATTTTCTGAGCCACCAGGGAAACTCTATATTTGCATTATACAGGTAAAAAATAAAATTCAAAACTTCTACTTACAATAACATCTAAACAAAATATTTAGGAATAAATTTAACAAAATATCTGAAAGCTTATACACTGAAAACTACAAAGCAGTGCCTTAAGAAATTAAGGACCTAGGTAATTGAAGGGAATATTAAATTCATGGATTGAAACACTCATTACTGTTAAGCTACTAATTCTCTCCAAAATAGATTGGAATATACTCTAATTACAATCCCAGAAGGATTTTTATCAAAATTATCAATCTATTTTTAAAATTCAAATGGAAATGCAAAGAGACTATATTAGTCAAAGAGATTTTGACAAAATGATTGGAAGGCACATTAAGGTAGAGTAATTAAGATATTGTACTGGCATAAGGATCAAACAGAAGAGATAGTACAGACCTAAACCTATTTACACAATCGACTTGAAAGAAGACAAAAGTGTTCAATAAGATAATAAACATCTTTTCAATGAAAATTGCTGAAACAACTGGCTATCCACATGGAGAAAGCTAACCTCAACACTTACCTTACACCATACTGAAAATTTAACACAAAATGGACATAATATAAATGTTAAAGTTATAGACCAAAATGTAAATTTAAGTCCATAAAACATCTGGAAGAAAACATATCTTTGCAGTCTGGGGTAAGGCAAACGTTTCTTAGGGTGCAGAAAGCAACAGCAACAAAAGAAAAAGTGTTACAATTCTGTCAGTCAAGACTGCATTAGAAAATGAACAGATAAGCCACCAATGCAGAGAATACATTCATAATATATCTAGCAAAAGATCTGAATACAGAATACAGAAAGAATGCCAACAACTCAATGACAAAAGACAATCTTATTTAAAAATGAAGGAAAAGTTTTGACACCTCACTAAGATTCACAAATGGCATATAAGCATGTCAAAAAAAGCTCTGCAAGTTAACCAAGAGAATGCAAACTGCAACACAACTCACCACAATGGTTACAATTTAAAATACGGACAATACTAAATGTCAACAAGGATGTGAAACACCTGAAATATTCATACAGTTTTGGTGGGAATATGAAATAGTACAACCACTTTGGGAAAATTTTGACAGTTTCTTATATGTCCTGTCATCTAGCATGTAAACCCAGCAATTTCTGAAAAAAATACATGAAAATTTATATCCGTAAAGAAACTGGTACACAAATGTTTATAGCAGTTTGATTCATTGGCAAGAAAACAGATGAAGAAACTGTGGTACATTCATGTGATGGACTATTGCCTAGCAATTAAAAAGAATGAAGTTCTTATGCATGCAAAATGTGGGTAAATCTTAAATTTATGCTGAGTGAAAGAAGCAAAATACAAAAGAGTATTTACTATAAGATTCCATTTTTCAGAAGGTTTAGATCAGGCAATACTGAGCTATGGTGGTTAAAAAAAGTCACAACAGTGATTACCTGGCCTGGGAGTTACAGAAAATGTCCCCAGGAAATGTTGCAGAAACAGAAATATTCAATATCTTGCCTGATGTGTTGGCTTTACAGGTGAATGTGTTTCTCAAAACTCAAATTGTGCACTTAGTATCTGAACATTTCACTCTAAATTTTACCTTAAACAAAAATTACAAAAACTAAAGCCATAAACTATAGAAAGAAACTTGCCCTGTGATCTAAAAAAGCTGAACATGAGTTCAGACTCTACCTAGTGACCTTAGAAAGTCATTTTCACTATGCATACTTCAGATACTTACTTTAAAAAATAAGTCATGAATATCTGCGTCGAGGATGAGATGGCTGGATGGCATTCACCAATGCAAAATGGACATGATGAACTTGGGCAAACTTTGAGAGATGGTGAGGGACAGAGAGGCCTGGGGTGCTGCGGTCCATGGGGCCACAAGAGTCGGACGTGACTGGGCGACTGAACAACAACAACAACATTAAAATCTACATTTCCTTCAGTCATTGTTTAAAGACCTTTAAAATCCAAGAGTTCACTAAGCAATTCTACTATTTCATAGCCTTATTATAAAGTTCAGATGAGAATATGAAAATGATTTATGTGATGAGACAATGTACAAATACTGTGATTCACTACAAAGTAAAGTAAGGGAAACTACCTCCTGGGGGAAAAGAAAGATACACTCTGGACTTGAAATACTGTGCAGCAATGAGTAATTTCTGCTTTTTTTATAACATGAAAGAACATGAGAGATCTTAGATGAGAGGGAATATTTTAAAAGGTAAACTACAAATAGCCCTTCTAGTTTATGATCACAGAAAGTACTCTTATTTGTGTAATTAAAGCTGGTTGCCAAGGGAAATAGCAAACGTACAAACCTTTAATACCAAAAGTCTAAAGATCAAGAATTTAAATCTGTGAAGTAGAAGTTTTGACACACAGTGTCAAAAGGACAGACTCCAAATAAGGAAATGGAGGTTAAATCAAAATTTGAATAGATCAGCCCTATCTTTATCCATTAAAATTTTTTCTCATATGACTACAAATGGTGCCTGCAGCCGTGAAATTAAAAGAGGCTTGCTCCTTGGAAGGAAAGAAAGTGTGGCACTCAATATGCCAGGAAATTTGAAAAACTCAGTGGTGGCCACAGTCAATCCTAAAGGAAATCAACCCAGAATATTCATTAGAAGGACTGCAGAAGTTCCAATACTTGGGCCACCTGCTGTGAAAAGCCAACTCATTGGCAAAAAACCCTGATGATGGGCAAAGACCCTCCTAGGAAGAAAAGGGGGGGCGGCAACAGAGGGTGAGATGGTTGGATGGCATCACTGACTCATTGGACATGCGTTTGAGCAAACTCCGGGGGATGGTGAAGGAAGCCTGGTGTGCTGCAGTCCATAGGGTCACAAAAAGTTGGATATGATTTAGCAACTGAACAGCTCAAGGGGCTTGCAGATACTTTGTGAGTTTCCTTCTATACTAGCACTTATTCGGCAACAAGAGAGAGAAATAAGCAGCAATGCTTTTGAAGAAACAAAGGGATAATTTATGCTTAAAGAGTGGATACTCTACTCTTGTTTTCCATTAAGTGAATATATTTTTCATTCAATATCACAAACATTGTGTTAGATCATTTGTCAAAGGGAAATGTCCCTGTCTTTGTTTATATTGGCATAGTCCTTGGATCTAGCTAATATTGTTCAGTTCTTAGCAGTCTTGGTGGTTTCATTTTTTAAAAGGTAACTATGTCTTGCCCAGATAACATAGGGGGACTTATATTGAACCAATCTGCCTTCAAAGAATTCTATATAAGTGAAAACAGAAACCCTTTAAGCAAGAAAATAATATGAGCAAAGATTTAATTTAGAGCCATATTTCTTTTTTTCCCCATCTTTCTTCTTACTCAACTTAAGTGTTCCTATACATTGGCTGTTTCCATGCTTCCTAGTACTCCCTGGACAGAAAATAATCCAATTTGCTTTAGCATGCAAGTCTTTGTCATTTTCCCCAAAGATAATTAGTAAAGGAAGAGACTTTGAGAACAACATGGGGAAAGGGGATATTCTTGGGACAGAGGAAAAAGGCTGTTTGGTGCCCTTCAAATCATGCAACATGAAACTCCACTGTAAATCTAGCTCTGAACAAAAAGGGAGTTTTCTACTGCAATTCTACACTTTGCAGTTTATGTTCAAATATTAGACATCTGAGTGCTTGGCTGACGTTTAAACATATGGCTAACATATGCCAAACTTGTATCAAGTTGTGTCCAAAAGTTCAAAAGTGGAAGACTAAAAGTCCTTATTCATGTTTTCTTATTATATTCTCCTAAAGATAAATCAGTGCCAATATGTCTGAGTGTGTGGCAGGTTTGGGGCGGGGAGGCAATGAAGGAGGATTAGAGAGCAAGTAGAAAATCCTTCTTTGTTTTTCCTTTTCCCTCTCTGGAAAATCAAGGTAGAATACTGAGAGTCTTGTAGCAGAACAAGACTTTGTATCCAGTAGAATACACATTTTAGATGATAGTTAAAGATAAAAAGTATAAAGTGAGAATGTTAATCACTTTGTGACCCTGTGGACAGCAGCCCACCAGGCTCCCCCGTCCATGGAATTCTCCAGGCAAGAATCCTGAAGTGGGTTGCCATTCCCTTCTCTAAGAAATCTTCCCGACTCAGGGATTGAACACAAGTTCCTGCATTTCAGGCATATTCTTTACCGACTGAATCACCAAGTAGGTTTTTTTAAAGCCTGTATGGTAGTAAATTTTCAGTGCTAAAAAAAGATATTCAGTGGTAAATAAAATAGGAAATGTTTTATCATAATTATATAACAGCTTGTGTTCTCTGTGCCTAGCACTTTTAAAAATGCATGTATTAATTATTTAAATCTCAGAACAATCCAAAATGGTAGATATTTATTTATTATCTCCATTTTACAGATAAAAGTACAGATGGACTGAGAAACTATATATTTTGACCAAGTTATCAGTGCTAGAAAATAGTGGAGCCAGGATTCAAACTCAGGCAATTTGTTCCCATAATTCATAATCTAAACCACAGTGTCATAGAACTGCTGAACTGAATCAAATCTCTGTTACTGTTACTTTGAGGAGAGAGGAAGTATAGCCCATTCTCAGAAATCTGAGAATTATCTCAGTACTTCTTATACCCATATATCCATCCTCCTCCAATCACTTAGTAGTAAGAAGAGCTAAAACAAACAATCATTGTGCTGTATAGCAGGTCCTTGCTGGTTATCTATTTTGTATATGGTACTGTGCATGTGTTAACCTCAGATTCCTGGTTTATCCCTTCTCTGCATTTCCCTTTTGGTAACCATGAGTTTATTTTCTATGTCTATGAGTCTACATCTAATTCAACTTAATTTCTTACTTGTTAAACTACAAAATTTGTTGTAAACTATTTACCATAAATCATTACTATTACTAGAATATCATTGACATGGCATCAATAAAAGGTCATTATGAATATGTTATTTTTGAAAGATTAAATCCATGTTTCTTAAATTCTTTAAAAAACTAAAAAATAAACAAAAAGAGATGCCAATATGACTTTCTACAAGAGAACTTTAGTTTATCAGCAAAGGGAACGGAAGGAATTCCTATGTGGGATTGAAAATAAGTTCTCCAGCAGACTCTGCCTGCAAAGCAGGAGACCCTGATTCAATCCCTGGGTCAGGAAGATCCCCTGGAGAAGGGAATGGCCACCCACTCTAATATTCTTGCCTAGAGAAATCCATGGATAAAGGAGCTTGGCAGGCTACAGTCCAGGGGGTTGCAAAGAGTCAACTGAGCAACTAATACACACACACACAAACACACACACACAGCATCATTAATGTGACAAACACAAAAAAGTAGGTTGATGATAAACAGCAACTAGTGCAAATGTAGTCTTCAGCCTTCTGCCTTCTATCATGACTAGAAAAGAATGATCTCAGAGATCAGTACTAATTAGCACTATAAACATTCAGTGAACACGTTAAAATAAGAGATATGCTCTTAAAATACATAAAAGGAGCAACTTCAACATGACTTCTGTATTAGTGAATAGAATTTCATCAAAAAGGAAAGTAAATGTATAAATGTGTCTTTTTTAAAATACTGTGCTGTGCTTAGTCACTCAGTCATGTCCGACTCTTTGCAACCTCATGTACTGTAGCCCACCAGGCTCCTTTGTCCATGGGGATTCTCCAGGCAAGAATAGTGGAATGGGTTGCCATGCCCTCCTCCAGGGGATCTTCCCAACCAACCGATCAAACCCAGGTCTCCTGCATTGCAGGTGGATTCTTTACCCTCTAAGCCACCAGGGAAAGCCCTTTTTAAAGTAATTCACAAATTTTAAAGGCTATACTCCATTTGTAGTTATTATAAAATATTGTCTATAATTCCTTGTTATACAACATATCCTCATAGCTTATTTTATACTTGATTGTTTGTACCTCTTGTTCTCCTAACCCTACATTGCCTCTCCCCCTTTCCCTCTCTGCACTGATAACCATTACCTTGTTCTCTATATCCATCCAAGAATCTGTCTCTTTTTTGTTATATTCACTAGTTGTTGTTTTTTTTATTCTACATACAAGTGATATCACATGGTATTCATCTTTGTGTGAGTTATTTCACTTAGCATGATGGCCTCCAAGTCCATCCATGTTGCTGCAAATGGCAAAATTCATTTTTATTATGATTGAGTAGCGTTCCATTGTATATATGGACCACAAATTCTTTATCCTTTCATCTGCTGATGGACACTTAAGTTGCTTCCATAACTTGGCAGTTGTAAATGCTGCTGCTATGAACATTAGGATGCATGTATCTTTTACAATTAATGTTTTGTTTTTTTTTAGATAAGTGTGTTTTTCTCAAAAAGGATCTTAATTGAACACAAATCTTTCCTCCAGAAGATGTATCTATTGATAATTTATCATTAGTGATCATTCCTAACTTATTCCTGTGGCAATACCATAATTCAAGTCATTCAGTTCAGTTCAGTTGCTCAGTTGTGTCCAACTCTTTGCGACCCCATGAATCGCAGCACGCCAGGCCTCCCTGTCCATCGCCAACTCCCGGAGTTCCCCCCAG